>NW_027529425.1:2687039-2757601 GCF_008692635.1 Crocuta crocuta | reverse complement strand
GGGGCCAGGGGCACGCACAGCTCTCCTCTGCTCTGGGGTCCATCGTCCGGGCGAGCAGAGCCCAGCCGAGGCAGCGCCGGCAGAACAGATCTGCCGGGTGTGTTCAGGCAGCAGTGAGTGGGCTGAGATCTGGTATCTAGTTAAAGTTGCAATCTTCCTCTTGGCGCCTGCTTTTAGATTTTAAGGAAGAAACTGCAGGAATTGGTAACTGACCAGAGTAAGATGCAGGGAACACACACAAATTTCGTAGGCTGGAGATGAGCAGAAAAAATGCTGGGCACCTCTAGAAAGGAGAAGTGGTTAGTTTTAGGTCTGCAGAGGGACGCTGATACTCAGAAATTAAATAACGGCAAAACCAATATCCAATTCCTGACATCCGCTATTAAATCCAAATTGCTACAGTGAGCATACCTTTAAAATATTTCAACCTTTTATTTTACACAGTACTTTCCTTTANGGGGTGCAGGGGGAGGAGCAGAGAGAGAAGGGGAGAGAGAATTCCAAGCAGGCTGAGCACTGTCGGCACAGAGCCTGACATGGAGGCTCGAACTCATGAACCATGAGATCATGACCTGAGCTGAAATCATGAGTCAGACGCTTAAATGACTGAGCCCCTCAGGCGGCCCTGACCATTTTAAAATAACAGAAATCACATGAGGAAGAGGCAACACAAAGTCAAAAGTGAAGCAAACACAGAGCTCTGCATCTTCATCGGAAAAGGCAAAAGTGAGCTCGAGAAAGCCAGTGATGTGGAGGGAAGAGATGCCCAATGCTCGGCTGTACTCACTTATTGCTGCCATTCAAGCATGCTTTTTGCATAGCATCAACAGTGTATTGAAGGAATTCGTGGGCATCTTCTTGGTTTCCGAAACGGAAGTGCCTAGCTATACCTGTGAAGTTTAAGACACGGCATTATCATCACAGACAATATGCCTCGGCTGTACCCCCCCACCCACACCCCTCCGCAGACGTTCTACCCTGTGACCTGTCAGTCAGAAAATACCTGATAATTATTTTACTTCCCCTACCCCGGGAAGGGCTGGGGCCAGGCCGCCGAAGACCATTACAAGTGCACGTGGGGTAGAGCGCCAAGGGAGCCTGGAGACCGTGGGTGGTCAGCAAGTTAATAAAATCACACTGCAGTAATTCAACTTCTGCCGTATGGTCTCAAAATTTGTTTGACACGTTATGTTAGTGCCCACAATCTTAAATTTGGTGCCAGGGCTCCTTAAGAGAATTCATGGCAAACATAAATGTCTGACCCCATCTCGATTCTGTCCCAACAACCCACAGAACACCGTGCATCTCAGTTACACGGCAGCCCGGCAGCCCTGTTTCTTACTGAGCAGCTTCAAGACAGAATGACATAATGAAATGCGAGAGTATAAACAATGTTACACTAAAGCATTAACAGAGCAATTTCTACAGATGAATATACAGGAATATAAATTAGCCGGAGTCATATGAAACTGCCAGCGTCCTGTCAGTTCTGCCTACAAAAATGGCAATCTCATGATCCAACCACATACGTCAGGGGGGCTATGTGAGCTCGTGAATATGGGTGCACACAAACAGCAATGACCTTTTCTTAAAGTCTAGGTTTAAAAATATGAACCATTCTTTATATATACAAACTTAAACAAACAAAATTACCCCTGGCTAATTCTGCTGGGATCCAGCGCTGTTTAAAAAATGTTTGCACTGTCTCCTCTGGCCTGTTAATAATGCCAAGGGCCAATAGAACACCTCTTAATCTTGAGCAGCTTTTTAGGCAAAAGGATTATAGATTGTCACTGTATAATTATCCACCCCTGTAATTACCCAGCTAGATTCCAGATTAACAGTTAGGGTTTCTTTTTTATTTGCATGCATTTTTTTCTTCTAACTCAATTAAGATGATGTAAAAGTTTACTGCAAAAACACACAGAAGGTGCATTAAAAAATTTCAAGCATCCTATCTTTATCATTATAATGCAAAAGAAAAATTTAAAGTTGCTTAAAAATTAAATAGAAAAAGTAAAACTTATCTACAAATTTGCTGAGTTATGAGTTTAAATGTTGCTTTAAGAGTATAATTAGCTTTAGGGGCTCCTGGGTGGCTCAGTCGGTTAAGCATCCGACTTTGGCTCAGATCATGATCTTGCAGTTCGTGGGTTCGAGCCCCGCATCAGGCTCTGTGCTGACAGCTAGCTCAGAGCCTGGAGCCTGCTTCACATTCTGTGTCTCCCTCTTTCTCTGACCCTCCCTGGCTCACGCACACTCTCTCTCAGAAATAAATTTTTAAAAAAATTTTAAATTAAAGAGTATAATGAACTTTGATAATTCCTGAGGCTATAGTTTAATACTAATTCATTCACTGAATTAAAACTAATTCAAAAATATTTAATTAAAAAAATTTTAAATTTATTTCTGAGAGAGAGAGAGAGAGAGAGAGAGAGAACACACAGGGGAGGGTCAGAGAGAGAGAGGGAAATACAGAATCTGAAACAGGCTCCAGGCTCTGAGCTAGCTGTCAGCACAAAGCCCAATGCGGGGCTCGAACCCACTAACCGTGAGATCATGACCTGAGCTGAAGTCGGATGCTTAACCATCTGAGCCACCCAGGCACCCCTACTTCAAAAATATTTAAAGAAACTTGTGGGACAGTATTATAGTATAACTCGGCATAGAAACCCAAATATCTAGGAGAAAAAAAAAATCATTGTAAAACTTAACAATGATTTTGTTAAGAAAGTGATTTTCTACTAAACTGAATACTTGATTACACTATCATCTTTTAGGGTTTCAAAATGTGTTTCTATACTAAACATTTTATTAGAAATTTGTTATGAATCAAAGATACATCCATGAATGATAAAATGTTTGTTTTCTGCAATACACCAGGGGCTCATATTTTACCGGTTGGGGCATCAAGATCAATTACCTAATAAATACTAAAATCAACTACTAGAGACAATACTTACGTCGCATCTCATTAATGACAAACATCGGTTTAATAACATCCCCAGGATTACTGAGTGCCTGGGTGATATGTGCTTGCATTGTACACATCATACAAAATCCTTCTGCGTGACCTGAAAGATAACAGATGATAATCCTCCAAATTAGCAAAATATGGCTCTATAGACATCATGGACTACTTTAAATAAGGGGCACACTCCTGAAATGAATTAATGACAATGGCTACTATGTGTCACACCCTGAGCTACCTACATTCATTCGTTCTCATGTAATTCTCTAACAAGCCTAAGTGATCAGTGTATACTGGCTCAATTTTGTAAGAGAAAAACTGAGGCTCAGAGGGTTAAAATTTTGCCCAATGTCAAATAGTTATTAAGCAGATGACACACACTGCACTCAAATATTTTATTCATTTTCAAAGCCTGTGCTCTTAACTACTCTTCATACCGGGAAAAACAGGTTTTCTCATATACTACCTTTTGTCTCAAACAGTAAAAAGAGTCTCCATACAAGAGAATCAAAGCCTTTCCGTAAATACTCTGGTCTTGTTGGACATGCACACGGGTATCTGTTGCATATTCTTCTTCTTTTTTACAACTTCTAAAAAATGTGAAAACCATTCTTAGCCCATAACTAACTGGTTCTACTGGTATCCCGTGAGTAGAGGCCACAAATGCGGCTAACCATCCTAGGAAAAGCCCAGACCAGCCCCCAGAACAAAGCATTATCTGGTTCCAAACATCAATAGTCTGAGATTGAGAAACTCAGCCTTAAACTAAAGGCCACTCAGAACCTGCCTCACAAAGCTTTCAAAGACTTGAAAGGTTCAAACCACTTCCAACTGATACAACTGTGTCCCAAAATAGAGCTCAAAAATATTTATAGGAATAAAAAATCCCGAAAACTTTCAGCACCCAAAAACATAAAATTCTAATTAAAGACTACGAGGCATGCAAAAATGCAGGCATGACCAATAACCAGGAGAAAATGAACAGAAACAGACCCAGAAATGGCACAGATAGTAGAATCAAAAGACAAAGACATTAAAAAATATATAATATGTACATTCATGTGTTCGAGGAGGTAGAAAAAAGCAAAAGCATGTTAGAGGGAGCCATGGAAACAGATCCAAATGTACTTTACAGGTGAAAGGTAGAATCTCTGAGATGAAAAAGAAAGATGAGATTAATAACAGATCAGACAGAAGAGGAGAAAACATCAGTGAACTTGAAGACTTAGCAACAGAAATCATTCATAATGAAACACATACACACACAAACTCAAAACAACAACAACAAAAAGAATAGCTTATCAGTGAGCAGGGGGACTCCAAGTTAATCCCTAAATATACCTGTGACTGGAGTCTGAAGAAACAGAACAAATGTTTCAGGAAACAATGACTACCTACAGAGAGCACAACGGAGATTTTTAGTGATGCTACGGTTTTGTTTTCTGAAAAGGTGGTGGTTTGCATGAATCTGTACCTGTGTTAAAATTCACTGAACTGTGCACCAAAAACATTTAACATTACTCTAATGACAAAAATTTTTTAATTTTAAATGGCTAGAAGTCATACAAATTTGAAACAGTACATTTACAGACCTAAGAACCCCAGTAAGTCCCAAACAGAAAAAGACACAAAAAAAACTACACAAAAACCACTCAGACTGCTTAGGACAGTGATATAGACAGCATCATAAAAGCAGTTAGTAAAAACAAATAAATAAACATGTATATAGAAACAAAGGTAAAACTGATGACTAACTTCGTCAGAAACAACAGGAGACAGAAAACAGTGCAGTAACATCTTTTGGGTATTGGAAGAAAAATGTTCTTCTCACACTGTATAGAACACAGAATTCTATACCCCATGAAAACATCTTTCTAAAATAAAAATGAGACTTTCACTTCTGGGAAGACAGAGTAGTTCTTTTCCCTATTCCTGTGCGAAATACAAAAGCCCTGGACATTGTCTATAAAACAAACGTAGGAAGGCAGTGAAAGAGAGAAAGGAAAAGACAAGCTAGCAACTATGGAACCCAAAGAATGACACCATGGCAAGTTCCCTGGGTTTTCTTTGTGCTTCAGATAGTCCAGAGCTGAAGAAGCCAGCAACCTGGAAACACCAACAAATAGAACAAAACCCCAGTGAAAGCCCGTTTTCTGTAGCCAAAAGGCCATGAAAAGGGGAGTTTGGCAAGACAAAAATCTTTTAGACGGTAATTCTCTACTGTAGCCACACACCACAGAAATATGATGACACCCCATACCCTTAGGCCAGCAAGGCCAAGCAGGCAGCCTAAACTTCCACTTGCCAGGCTGTAATGAGGCGCCCAACCCACCCATGCAGAAGAATGTCAGAAAAGGTAGAGTAGGAGCTAGAACTTTCATCCATGTGGAATGATAACAATCACACCCCATCCCATGGCAAAGATCAGGTGAGGAGCCTGGACTTCTATACCACCCCCTGGTAGTGAAGATGACTCCAATTCTCCATTGGAGAGAACTGGTTTCAAAATCAGGTCTTTCATTATCACCCAGTGGTACAAAGCTGCTGTGGTGTCAGTGGAGACCAAGTAGACAACAGGAACAAGGAGTCTCAACCTCCCCCTACCCACAAGCCTCATGAGTGTTGGTGGAGACTGAGTAGGGAGCCTGGCCTTCTACCTCAACCTAATACTACTTCCTTTGCCAGAGTGCTATCAAAGAAATCCAGCTGAGGCAATCATTAGATAAGATCCACATAAAATCTGTTACACAAAAACATCCAGGTTTCAACTGAAAATCACTCATCGTTTCTCAAATGAGTGAAAAAAAAAATAAAGAGATGCCCACACTGAGATGATTGAGATGTCAGAATTATCTAACAAAGGTTTTAAAAAAGCCAGGATAAAAATGGCTCAGCCAATAATGACAAACACACTAGAAACAAATGAAGAGTATAGAAAGACTCAACAAAGATACAGGAGATATAAAGAATCAAACGGAAACTTTACAAACAAAAAGTACAATAATCAAAATAAACACTGGATAAGCTAAACAGAAGAATAGAGATTACAAAAGGAAAAAAAATCAGTCAACATGAAGACAGAACAACAGAAATTCTCCTCTGAACAACAAAGAGAAAACAGACTGGGGGAGGGGAGAAATGAACAGAGCCTCAGGGACCTGTGGGACTCTAACAAAACATGTAGCACACATGTCATCAGAATCTCAGAAGGAGAGGAGAGACTAAGCAGGGGCTGAGAAAGTATTACAAGAAAGGAAGGCTGAAAATTTCCCAAATTTGGTAAAAGATAGAGAAGTCTATAGATTCAAGAAGCTGAGCAAACCCCAAACAGGAAAAAAAAAACAAAGAAACTAACCCAAAATATATCATAACTAAACTTCTGAAAACTAAAGACAGAATCTTGAAAGCAGTGAAAGAAAACAATACTTTATCTATAAGTGTGTGTGTGTGCGCACACACGCATGTGTGTGTGAAATAAACACTAGAAAAATGACAAGCTTCAGATAAAAAAATGGTGGGAGCCAGAGGAACCGGAACAATTTTCAAAGTCTGAAAGAAAAGGGCTTTCAGCCCAGAATCCTACATACAGCGGAAATACCCTTCAGGAATGAAGGCAAAATCAAGACATTCTCAGATGAGGCAAAACTAAGAAAAGCTGTCACCAGTACACATACCCTAAAAGAATGACTAGAGGAAATTCTCTCAACAAAAAGGGAAATTATTTTTTTAAAAAAAGAAACCCTGGAACATCAAAAAGGAAGAAAAAAATAGTAACCAAAAATAAAGGCAAATATAATAGGCTTTCTTTTTCTTGAGGTTCTAACTTATGTAATGGTTAAAACAAAAATTATAACACTGTCACTGATATGGTTCTAAATGTAAGTGGACAAAATATTTAATTACATGACAACTAAGGGAGACTAAAGAGAGGTAGAAGGTTTCTACACTTACCTTTATTTGGTAAAATGACAACACCAGTAGACGCTGATAAATTATGTATATATAATGCAAACCTAGAGCAACCACTAAAGAGAGTACCTACACTCAAAAATGTTAAAAATAAATCAAAACACAATTCTAAAAAATAAATATTCAAGTAATCCATGGGAAGGCAGGAATAAGAAAGCCAACATGAAAAACAAAGAAATCAGGAAACAAAAGGACAGACTTAAGTCCTGATTTGTCATTAAGCTTAAATGTAAATGTTATGAATATACCAATAAAAAAAACAGATTAACAAAGTAGATGGGATAACATGACTCAATCATAGGATACCTACAAGAAACTCACTGCAAATGTAACAATACAGGCAGGCTGAAAGAAAAAGGATCGAAAGAGATATGTTATGCAAACATTAAAGAAAACAGGAATGGCTATATTAATAGCAGATAGAGCAGACTTCAGAATAAGGTATGCTACCAGAGGAAGGGACATTATCAAAAATTGATCCAAAAAACATTATATATATATATATATACATATCTACAGCAATCCTAAATGTGTTTGTACCAAACAACAAAGCTGCAATATATATGAACTGAACTCTGATGGAACTAAAAACAGAAACAGAGAAATCCACAACTAGAGCTGGAAACCTCAACATCCTTCTGTCAATAAATGAACAATTAGAAAATCATCAAGGGTATAGAACTCAACAATATCATCAGCCAATGGGATATGGATAATTTATAGAACACTCCAGAAAACAGCACGATACAAATTCATTTCACGCATTCATGGAACATATACCAAGATAGACCATATCCTGGGTCACAAAACAAATCTCAAAAAATTTAAGGGAGAGGAACCTGGTTGGCTCAGTCAGTTGAGTGTTGAACTTAGTTTCAGGTCATGATCTCACGATTTGCAAGTTGCAGCTCCCCCACTGGGGTCGCTGCTGTCAGTGCAGAGCCTGCTTTGGATCCTCTGTCCCCGCTCTCTGCCCCTCCCCTGCTTGTGCACATGTGCTTGCTTGCTTGCATTCTTTCCCTCTCTCAAAAAAAAAAAAATAATAATAATAATACATTAAAACATTTTAAGAGAATAGAAATAATAAGGGATATGTTTTCTACCATATTGTACTTACACTAGAAATTAGAAAAAGATAACAGAAAAATCAATAAACACTTGGAAACTAAGTAACATGCTTCCATATAATCCATAGATCAAAAAATAAATCTCAAGGGGAATTAAAAATGCAGTGAACTGAATGAAAAGACAATATATTAAAAATGTAGAGACCCAGCCAAAGCATTGCTGAAAGGGAAATGTATAGGAATTGTCAATTTTGGAAACAGAAACCAAGGATTTCAATACAGACCCCGCAGATATCAAAAATCGATTTTGTAATTTAAAAACTCTCGGGGCGCCTGGGTGGCTTAGTCGGTTAAGCGTCCGACTTTCGCTTAGGTCATGATCTCGCGGTTCGTGGGTTCGAGCCCTGCGTCGGGCTCTGTGCTGACTGCCAGCTCAGAGCCTGGAGCCTATTTCAGAGTCTGTATCTCCCTCTCTCTGACCCTCCCCTGCTCACACTGTCTCTCTCTCTCCTAGAAATAAATAAATAAATAAAAATAAATAAAAATAAAAATAAATTAAAAAAAATAAAATAAAAACTCTCAAAAAGGAAATCTCCAGACCAAGAGAACTTCACTGGTAAATTCTACCAAGTGTTTAAATATGAACCTACATCAATTCTACACAATCTCTTCAAAACTACAGAGGAGTTAATAGATCCCAAATTCATTTTTTATAAAACTAGTATTACCCTAATAGTGAACCAAACAAATATGGTACAAAACCAGAAAATTACAGACCAATCTCTCTCATGAATAGATACGTAAAATTCCTTAATAAAATATTACAAGTAAAATTCAGCCAAATTTAAAACTAATTACACATAACAGGGGAGAGGGGAAGATGGTGTGGAGGAGGAGGACCCTAAGTTCAACTCGTCCCAAGAATACAAGATAACTAACAAATCATCCTAAATACCCTAGATATTGATCTGAGAACAATTTCTACAAACTCCACAACTAAAGGTAGAGGAGAGGCCACATGAAGAAGGCAGGCAGAGCAGAGATGCAGACTGGGAGAGAAAATGTGGCTCCTGCAGTGGGGAGGGAGCTGCAGTCACAGAAAAGGGCAGGGCAAGAGACGTACTAGCACACAGGGCAGCGCAGGGGGAAAAGAATCCCCACAGCAATTGGCTTGGAAAGCAAAAGGTTCCAAATTTCAGGAGTTCTTACAACCAGGGGGCTGTAAAGCCTGAAGTTTTAAAGGTCAGAGTATGTGGCTCTGGTAAAATTCAGAAGACACTGGTGCTGCTCTTGGAGAAGACAGACCTACAGCATGGAAACAAGATCTGAAGAGTGCGTGGGGCGCACAGTAGGGAGGTTAGTTGCTCATCTCAGAGAATGTCCTAGAAAGAGTGTGTTCACAGAGAGACCCCTTGGAACAAAGGAACTGGCCATCAGCATTTCCTTCTGCCCCTCAGCATAAACAAGGAGCCACCTGTGGGAACCAGGGCAGCACCAACACTCACTATCTACCATGCTTATGCTGAGCCCCACCCCCACCCCTCACTCCCATGCTCTGGAAGAGCCTCCCTTCCCAGTCACACTTGCCACACTCCCAGTGCAGCAGGTTCCTCCCCTAGAAGCTCCACCTAAACCCCTCCTAACCTCCATCTCCCCACCCAGGGGTTTTTCGAGGCCTCGTTCTGGGTGGCAGCGGCAATGGTCTCATTTTACAAGCCGATCAGGGTACACCTAGTTAAAACTCACCACATTCAGGCCAGGGACCAAACACTGCCCACAACAGGCAAAAAAAAAAAAAAATCTCTGCAGACAACTGGCCTGAAAGATAAAGTGGCCAAAATATAACAGCAGAGCACACATAGCTCACACTGGAGACACTCCCAGAAGCGCCAGGCCTTGAGGAACAGGAGACATTACATTCCAGGGCACTACATGACCTCTTCTTCATAAAGCCACTCTCCTCAAGAACCAGGAATCGTACATCACTTTCCTACACACAGAAAAAGCGCAGGGACTTAGACAAAATGAGAAGACAGAGGAATTTGAAAGAACAGGAAGGCCATGGCCAGAGATATAAATGGAACAGTTATAAGTAACATGGCTGACGGAGAATTTAAAGCAATGATCATAAGGACACTCGCTGGACTTGAGAAAAGAGTGGAGAACATCAGTGAGATCATTAACACAGAGATAAGAAATAACATAGCAGAGATACAGGGCTCAATAAACGAAATGAGAAACATGCTTGATGGAATAAACAGCAGGCCTGAAGAAGCAGAGCAACAAATTAATGGCCTAAGAGAGTAATGAAAAGTAATCAAGCTGAACAAAAGACAGAAAAAAAAATATGCAAAATGAGAATAGGCTGAGTGAATTCAGTGATTCCATCAAACATAACATTCATATTACAGGGATCCCAGAAGAAGAGAAAAAAGGAGACAGAGAATTTATTTGAAGAAATAATAGCTGAAAATTTCCCTACTCTGGGGAAGAAAATAGATATCCAGATCAAGGAGGCACAGAGAACCCCCAACAAAATCAACAAAAGCAGATCCACACCAAGACATATGGTAATGGAAAAATATAGTAATAAACAAAAAATATTAAAAGTAAGACAAATGGGGGCGCCTGGATGGCTCAGTCAGTTAAGCGTCTGACTACTGCTCAGGTCATGATCTCACGGTTCATGGGTTCGAGCCCTGCATTGAGCTCTGTGTGTACAGCTAGCTCAGAGCCTGGAGTCTGTTTCAGATTCTGTGTCTCCCTCTCTCTCTGACCCTCCCCTGTTCGCGCTGTCTCTCTTACTCAGAAATAAATAAACCATTAAAAAATAAAAAAAAAAAAAAAAAGACAGGGGCACCTGGGTGGCTTAGTCGGTTAAGTGTCCGACTTTTGCTTAGGTCATGATCTCGCGGTTCGTGGGTTCGAGCCCCGTGTCGGGCTCTGTGCTGACTGCCAGCTCAGATCCTGGAGCCTGTTTCAGTCTGTGTCTCCCTCTCTCTCTGACCCTCCCCTGCTCACGCTGTCTCTGTCTCTCTCCTAGAAATAAATAAAACATTAAAAAAAAAAAAAAGACAAATGAAGGCAGTTACATACAAAGGAAATCCCATAAAGCTATGAGCAAATTTTTCAGTGGAAACTTTCCAAGCTGGAAAAGAGTGGCATGATATATTTAAAGTGCTGAATGGGAAAAACCTGCAGCCAAAATACACTATCTAGCAAGGCTACCATTCAGCATAGAAGGAGAGAAAGAGTTTCCCAGACAAACAAAAACTAAAGGAGTTAGTGGCCATTAAAACAGCCCTGCAAGAAGTATTAAAGAGGACTTTTTGAGGGGAAAGGAAAGACCAAAAATGACAATATGAAGGTAGGAAGCACAAAAACAGTAAAAATGAATATTTCTGTAAGAAATCAAGGAACAAAAGTATGTAAAATATGACACCATACACCTAAAACATGAGAAAGAAAGGAGCAAAGAATGGGCTCAAACTTAAACAATCATCAACCTGATAAAGACTGCCACATGCGGAAGATGTTATACACAAATCTACTGATAACCACGAATCAAAAACCACTAACATGCAAAAAATAAAGAAAAAGAAATCCAAATATATCAGTAACGAAAACCAGCAAATCATGAAAGAAAGACAAGAATGAATCAGGGAAAATCTTAAGAAACCACAAAAAAAGTAAAAATAAATACATATCTCTCAATAATTACTTCTGAATATAAGTGGACTAAACACTCCAATCAAAAGACACAGGGTGACCGGGCGCATGGGTGGCTCAGTTGATTAAGCGTCTGACTTCAGTTCAGGTCATGATCTCACGGTTCACTGGTTTGAACCCTGCATCAGGCTCTATGCTGAGAGCTCGGAGCCTAAAGCCTACTTTGGATTCAGTCTGTCTGTCTGTCTGTCTCTCTCTCTCTCTCTGTCCCTCCCCTGCTTGTGCGCATGTGCACGCGCTTTCTCTCTCAAAAATAAACATTAAAATAAATAAAAATAAAAGGAACAATCCAATTATAAATATGCACCCAACGTGGGAGGAACCCAAATACATAAAACTGTTAATAACAAACATAAAGGAGCTAATTGATAATAATACAGTAACAGGAGGGGATTTTAACAATGACATCAATGGACAGATCATCTAAACAGAACATCCACAAGGAAGCAAAGGCTCTGAAAGACACTGGACCAGCTGTATTTAACAGGTATATTCAGACCATTCCATCCTAAACCAGCAGAATACATATTCAAGAGCACATGGGTCATTCTCCAGAATAGATCACATATTAGCCCACAAAACAACCCTCAACAAATTCGAGAAGACTGAAATCATACCATGCATCTTTTCTGACCAAACACTACAAAACTACAAGTCAACCATAAGAAAAAATCTGGAAAGACCACAAATACATGGATTAAAGAACATCATACTCGTCAATGAATGGGTTAACCAGAAAAATAAAGAAGAAATTAAAAAGCAAGGGCACCTAGGTGGCTCAATCAGTTAAGTGTCTGACTTTTGATTTCAGTTCAGGTCATGATCTCACAGTTCGTGAGACTGAGCCTTGCATCAGGCTCTGGGCTGACAGCATAGAGCTTGCTTGGGATTCCCTCTCCACCTCTCTCTCTGCCCCTCTCCTACTTGTGTATGCAGACACATTCCCTCTCAAAATAAACAATCAAAAAAAATTTTAATAAATTAACGAGTAGATGGAAACAAATGCAAACATAATTGTCCAAAACCTTTCAGATGCAGCAAATGCACTTCTAAGAGGGAAGATTACAGCAATATAGGCTTATCTCAAGAAGCAAAAAACAAATCTCACACAACCTAACCTTGCACCTAAAGGAGAAAAAGAACAAACAAAATGTAAAACCAGTAAGAGGAAGGAAATAATAAATAATACAGAAACTTAAAAAAATAATAGAATGGGTCAATGAGCCAAGAGCTGTTTCTTTAAAAAAAAAATCAATGGGGCGCCGGGGTGGCTGAGTCGGTTAAGCGTCCGACTTTCGCTTGGGTCATGATCTCGCGGTTCGTGGGTTCGAGCCCCGCGTCGGGCTCTGTGCTGACTGCCAGCTCAGAGCCTGGAGCCTGTTTCAGTCTGTGGCTCCCTCTCTCTCTGACCCTCCCCTGCTCACGTTGTCTCTCTCTCTCTCCTAGAAATAAATAAAACATTAAAAAAAATTAAAAAAAAAATCAATAAAATTGATAAACCTCTAGCCAGACTTATCAAGAAAAAAAAGAGAAAGGGTTCAAATAAATCAAATCACAAATGAGAGTGAATAAACAACCAGCACCACAGGAATACAAATATAAAAGAATATTATGAAAAATTATGTGTCAACAAATTGGACAACCTGGAAGAAACAGATAAATTCCTAGAAACATACAAACTACCAAAACTGAAAGACGAAGAAATAGAAAACTTGAACAGACCAATAATCAGCAAAGAAACTGAATCAGTAATCAAAAAGCTCCCAACAAACCGAAGTCCAGGGTCAAATGGCTTCACAGGCAAATTCTACCAAACATTTAAAGAAGAATTAATACCTATTCTTCTCAAGTGATTCTTAAAAATACAAAAGGAAGAAAAACTTCCAAACTTATTCTATGAGGCCAACATTACCCTGATACTAAAACCAGAGAAAGATTCCATTAAAAAGAGAACCATAGTCCAAAAATCCTGATGAACATGGATGCAAAAATTTGCAATAAAATGCTAGTAAACTGAATCCAACAAATACTTTTTAAAAAATCATTCACCACAGGAGTGTCTGGGTGGCTCAGTCGGTTGAGTGTCTGACTTTGGCTCAGGTCATGATCTCATGGTTTGTGAGTTTGAGCCCCGCATTGGGCTCTGTGCTGACAGCTCAGAGCCTGAATCCTACTTGGGATCCTGTGTCTCCCTCCCTCTCTCTGCCCCTCCCCCGCTCATGCTCTGTCTCTGTTTCTGTCTCTCTCTCTCTCAGAAAAAAAAAAAATTAAAAAATCATTTACCACAATCAAGTGGGATTTATTTCTGGATGGCAGAGGTGGTTCAGTATTTGCAAATCAATGTAGTGCATCACACCAATTTAAAAAAAGAGGATAAAAACCATAAGATGCAGGATAAAGGACAACATCCATTCACAATAAAAACCCTCAACAAAGTAAGTTTAGAGAGAACGTACCTCAACATAATAAAGGCCATATATGAAAAACTCACAGCTAATATCATCCTCAGTGGGAAAAAACTGAGAGCTTTTCCTCTAAGGTGAGCAACAAGACAGGGATGTCCAGTCTCACCACTGTTATCCAACACAGTACTGGAAGTCCTAGCCACAGCAATCAGACATGAAACGAAATAAAAGGCATCCAAATTGGTAAGAAGTAAAACCTTCAGTATTTGCAAATGACACGATACTCAATACTGAAAACCTGAAAGGCTCCACCAAAATACTACTAGAACTGACCAATGAATTCAGTAAAGTCACAGATACAAAATTAATGTACAGAATTCTGCTGCATATCTATACACCCATAATGAACTGGCAGAAAGAGAAATTACGAAATCTATACCATTTACAACTACACCAAAAACAATGAGATAACTAGGAATGAACCTAACCAAAGAAGTAAAAGACCTGTACTCTGAAAACGGTAAAACACTGATGAAAGAAACTGAAGAGGACACAAAGAAACGGAAAGACATTCCATGCTCACGGACTGAAAGAATATTATTAAAATGTCTATGTTACTCACAGCAATCTACACATTTAATACAATCTCTATCAAAATACCAACAGCATTTTTCACAGAATTAGGGCAAACAATCCTAAAATTTGTATGGAACCACAAGAGACCCTAAATAACCAGAGCAATCTTGAAAAAGAAAAGCACAGCTGGGGGCATCACCATTCCAGACCTCCAGTTATATTACAGGCTATAGTGGTCAAAACAGTATGGTACCAGCACAAAAATAGATATATGCATCAAGAGAACAGAATAGAAAATCCAGAAATAAACCCACAATTACATCATCAATTAATCTTTGGCAAAGCAGGAAAGAATATCCAATGGGAAAAAGTATCTTCAACAAATGGTGATGGGAAAACTGTCAGTAACATGCAAAAGAATAAAACTGGGCCACTTTCTTACACCAAAACAAAAATAAACTCAAAATGGACTAAAGACCTAAATATGAGACCTGAAACCATAAAAAGCCTAGAAGAGAACACAGGCAGTAACCTCTTTGACATCAGCCATAACAACATCTTTCTAGATATGTCTCCTGAGACAAGGGAAACAAAAGCAAAAATAAACTACTGGGACTTCATCAAAATAAAAAGCTTCTGCACAGTGAAGGAAACAATCAACAAAAGTAAAAGGCAGTCCATGGAATAGAAGATATTTGCCAATGACATATCTGATAAAGGGCTAGAATCCAAACTATATAAAGAAGTTATGAAACTCAACACCCAAAAAACAACTAATCTAATTAAAAGCTGGGCAAAAGACATGAACAGATACTTCTCCGAAGACAGCATACAGATGGCCAACAGTCACATGAAAAGATGCTCACAATCACTCATCGTCAGGGAAATGCAAATCAAAACTACAATGAGCTATCACCTCACACCTGTCAGAATGGCTAAAATGAACAACACAAGAAACAAGAGTGTTGGCAAGGATGTGGGAAAAAAAGATCGCTTGTGTACTGTTGGGGGGAAGGCAAACTGGTGCAGCCACTCTGGGAAAGAGTATGGAACTTCCTCAAAAAGTTAAAAATAGAACTACCCTACAATCCAGTAACTGCACTGCTGGGTATTTACCCAAAGAATACAGAAGCACTCACTCAAAGGGATACACGCACCCCTAAGTTCACAGCAGCATGATTTACAATAACTGAGATATGGAAGCAGCCCACGTGTCTGCTGACTGATGAGCAGATAAAGAAGATGTACTATATACACACAATGGAATATTATTAACTCATAAAAAGAATGAGTTTTTGTCATTTGCAGTGACATGAATGGACCCAGAGAGCATAATGCTAAGTGTAAAAAGTCAGTCAGGGGGCGCCTGGGTGGCTCAGCTGGTTAAGCTGACTCTTGATTTCAGCTCAGGTCATGATCTTGTGGTTTGTGGGATGGAGCCCAGCACCAGGCTCCGTGCTCTAAGCACAGGCCCTGAGTGAGATTTTCTCTCTCTGCCCCTCCCCTACTCGTGCACCTGAGCAAGCTCTCTCTCTCTCAAGATAAATAAACACTAAAAGTCAGAGAAAGACAAATACTGTATGATTTCACTCATATGTGTAATTTCAGAAAACAAAGGGGAAAAAAAGAGAGAGATAAACCAATAAACAGACTCTTAACTACAGAGAACAAACGGACAGTCACCAGAGGGGAGGGGAGTGGGGGGATGGGTGAAACAGTTATGATAAGAATTGAGAGATAAAACAAAAACTTTAAAAATAATAATACTGGGGTGCCTGAGTGGCTCAGTCGGTTAGGCATCCGACTTCGGCTCAGGTCATGATCTCACAGTTCGTGGGTTCGAGTCCCGCATCGGGCTCTGTGCTGACAGCTAGCTCAGAGCCTGGAACCTGTTTCAGATTCTGTGTCTCCCTCTCTCTCTGACCCTACCCTGCTCCCGCTATCTCTCTCCGACTCTCAAAAATAAATAAAAAACATAAAAAAAATAATACTAATTCCAATGACCAAACGGAGTTTATTCCAGGGATATAAAGATGACTCAATATTGTAACATCTACCGGTATAATCCACCATATTAACAGGCTAAAGAAGAAATAGCACATGATCACATCAATTTGATACAGAAAAAGCATTTGACAAGAATCAACACTTATTCATGATAGAAAGCAGAAATCAGAAAAACAGAAATAGAACTTCTTAACTTAATAAAGAGCATATACCAAAAAACCTACCGCTAACATCAAACTAAATGCTCTTCCCTCTAATATCAGAAATGAGGCAAGGATGTCCACTCCCCTTATTCTTATTCAACATAGTGCTGGAAGTTCTAGCCAGTGAAATAAAACAAGGAAATAAAAGACATACCAATCAGTAAGGAATGAGTAAAACTGTCCACACTTGCATATAACAGGACTACAAGAAAAATCCAAGGAGTCTATTAAAATAAATGCCTAGAACGAGTAAGTGAGTTTGGCAAGATCACAGAAGATTAACATACGAAAATAAAATGTATCTTTATATGCTAGCAATAAACATATGGACACCAAAATTAAAAATATAATGCCACTTACAATCCCTCAAAAAATATTTAGGTGTAGATCTAACAAAATAGGACAAAACATGCTGAAACTACACAACAGGGATGAAAGTAAAGATTTAAATAAATGGAGAAACATACCAAGTTCGCAGATTGAAAATGTCAACCTCAAGTAAAGATGTCAATTCTCTCCAAATCGAGATTCAGTTTTAACACAATTCCTATCAAAATCTCAGTGAGATTTTTTTTGTAGGTATAGACGCTATTGTTCTATAATTTACATGGAAAGACAAAACACCAAGAATAGCAAAAATAATTTTGAAAAGAAAATAAGTGGATGGAATCATCCTATCTGACAGCAAGACTTATTACACAGCTACTGTATGGAAGGACATACCTATACTTCAAGAGAACAGAATAGGAAACCCAGAAACAGACCCACACAAATATGCCCAAGTGATTTTTTTACAAAGATATAAACGCAATTCAACAGAGGAAAGATAGCCTTTTCAACAAATGGTGCTGGAGCTAACAGGCATTTACAGACAAAAAACTAACTTCATCCAAACCTCACATTATACAAAAATTAAATGGATCACAGATCTAAAGACAAAACTATAAAATTTTTAGAAAAAAGTAGGAGAAAATCTTCAGGGTCAAGAGTTAGGCAAAGAGATCTTTAAACCTTTTAGGGGGCGCCTGGGTGGCTCAGTCTGTCAAGCATCCAACTCTTGATTTGGGCTCAGGTCCTGATCTCACGGTTCATAGGTTTGGGCCCTGCATCAGGCTCTGCTGCTTGGGATTCTCTCTGTGCCCCTCCTGTTTTTGGAACCTATATACCCAACAAAGGCCTAGTATCTAAACTATATAAAGAACTCTCAAAACTCAACAATATAAAAACAAAGACTGCAATAACGTATAAGCAAAAGAGAGCAGAAATATTTCACCAAAGAGGATATACAGATGACATATAAGCACACAGAAAGAAGTTCAAGACCTTTAGGTATTAGGGAAATGCAAATTAAAACCACAACAAGGTATCATTATATACTTATCGGTACAGCTAAAATGAAAAACAGCGACAATACCAAATGCTGGCAAAAATGCAGAGAAATTACTGGAGCATCTGGGTGGCCCAATCAGTTAAGCATCGGACTCTTGATTTTGGCTCAGGTCATGATCTCACAGTTCGTGAGATCGAGCTCCACACCAGGCTCTGTGCTGCCAGCACAGAAACTGCTTGGGATTCCCTCTCTCCCAGTCTCTCTCTCAAAATAAAAAAAATAAACATTTTCTTTTTTAACGCAGAGAAACTAGAACTCTCATACATTACTGGTAGGGCTGTAAAATGGTCAGCCACTCTGGAAAGCTGGCAGTTTCTTACAACACCGAACATGCAACTACCATATGAGTGAGTGAGCGCAGTCCTGGGCACTTCTCCCTGAGAAACAGACACATTCACACATGTGTTGTACGCGCTCATGCTTGCAGCAGCTCTATTCATACTATCCCGAAACTGGACACAACCCCGATGTCCTTTTATGGATGAATGCTTAAAACAAGCTACAGTACATCCATACCATAGAATACTACTCAACAATAAAATAAAATAAATCCACACACAAGTTATTAATACAACCTAAATGAATCTTCAGAGACTTATCCTGACTGAAAAGCCAATCCCAAAATGTTATATACTGTGTAACTCAATATATATACATGTGTATACAAAACATTCTTGAAATGACAATATTATAGAAATGAAAAAATAGATTAGTGGCTGCCAGGGTTTAGTTAAAGGAGGATATCAGGGCACAAGGAAAGTGGGCTTGGCTACAAAAGGGGAACATGACGGAAATGTTCTGTATCCTGACTGTATCAATGTCAATATCCATGCTGAGATACTGAAATACAGTGTTACTGCTGGGTAAACTGGGAAAGGTAGGTGGGATGTCTCTGTGTTATTATTTCTCACAACTGCATGTGAATCTACAATTAGCTCAAAACAAAAAGATGAGCTTTTTAAAAGGCAAAATAATGATACTTCAGACTGAGAATGAAAAAAAGCAAAAAGCAGAGTTCATCACCAGCAAGCAAAGTTAAGGGGAGTCCTTCAGCCATAAGGCAAAATACCAGCTGGGAATCTAAATCTACATAAAGAAATAAAAGCAGCGAAAATGGTCACTAAATAGGTAAATATAGAAGATTTCGAAACAAACCTTAATTATTTAAAGCAAAACCTTTATAATTTATTTAAGGCAAAAATAACCCAATATATAATTTCATAAATTATAAATAGGTCATTTTATCAAGAGGTCATAATAATCTTAGGTGACAGAGCTCCAAAATACATAAGACAAAACTAATAAAACAGGGAAAAAACCAAATTCACAAATATATTTTATTTCAACAGACCTCTCTCAAAACATGCTAGCACAAGCAGAGAAGTAGCAAGGACACAGAAGACAACCTCAACGACATTATCAAGTAGCTGACCATAATCTGCATTTATAGAAGCCAGACGACACAGCAGACTACACATCCTTATTAGGTGAATAATAATTATTAAGTGAATGTGGGACATTCACCAAGCTAGACCATGCTCTGGCGCATAACACAAGTCTCAAGTTTAAAAGGATTCAAACAATAAAATGTATACTCTGACCACATGAGAATGAAATTAGAAATCAGTAACAGGACAATTTCAGGAAAATCCTCAAATGTGACAACTAAACAACATGCCTCTAAATAATCTAAGTATTTTGACTGGAATAAAAATTAATACGTGAAATACTGAAATATCTGGGATACAAGTAAAGCATCTCTCAAAGGGAAATTCATAGCACAAAAAAGACTGGAAAAGATCTCAAATTAAATGACCTAAGCTTCCCCTTGAAAAAAACAGAATTGAGCATATTAAATCCAAAGTAGGCAGGAGAAAAGGAATTATAAAAATAGTAACAAACACCAATGGTACAGAAAACAAAATAACAAGGAACCCAAGAGCTGGTTTTCTGAGAAGATCAATAATAAGATGACTAAAACTCTCGTCAGATTGATCAGGAAAAAAGGAGAGAAGTCATGAACATCAGGAATAAGAGAATGAAAATCACTACAGATCCTAAAAAAATTAAAAAGGATAACAAAACATTATGAACAAGTTTATGCCGACAATTCAACAAGAGAAATTCCTTGAGACACAAACTAATCAAAGCTCCCTGACAAAGAAATAGATAACCTGAAAAGGCCTCTATCTCTTAAAGAACTTAAATATGTGGTTAAAAACCTACCCATGAGAAGGAACGCCAAGGCCCAGATAGCTTCACATTAATCTACCAAACATATAAGAAATAACCCCAATGCTACACAAATTCTTCTAGGAAAAAGAAAATAATCCCAACACATTTCATAATGCCACCATTACCCTGATGCCAAAATCTGACAAAGGTATTATAACTATAGATTAATATTCATCATGAACACAAAATTTAAAAAATGTTTAGCATTTTTAGTATCCAATGATACATGGAAATCATAAGACATCATTACCAAGTGGGGCTCATCTCAGGAATGCAAATTTGGCTTAACATTCAAGTACAACACTCAGCACGGTAAAACTCTACAGCTGACAGCATACATAAAAGCGAAAGACTAAAATAGAACACCTTCCCCCTAAGGTGAAGAAGGAGACACCTACTTCCACCACGTCCATTCAACACTGTAACAGAGGTGCTGGCCAGCGCACCAGGCAAGAAATAGCATGCAGACTGGAAATGAAGAAGTAAAATGTTCCTTATTTATACATCCCACGATTGTGTCTACGTGAAATCTGAAGAAATCTTTAGTGCGCACACACACGCTCTACTAGAGTTAATAAATTTCCCAGAGTCGCAAGACACAAGATGAATATCCCCAAATCTCTTGCATTTTTATATTCTAGCAACAATCAGAAATTGAAATTCAAAAAATATTACCAAAAATATGCAATAGTTTGGGATAAATCTGATAAGGAATGTGCACATTATACTTGTACATTGAGAACTAAGCAACACTGCTAATAAAGATAACCTAAATAAATGGAGCTGTATACCTTGTTTGGGGGACAGAACACTGTTTAGATGTCAATTCACCCCAAATTAATTCACAGATTCAACACAATACCAATCAAAATCCCAGGAAGCTCTTTTGTAGAAATTAAAAAATTGAGTCCAAAATGCATTTGGAAATGCAAAAGACCAAGAAATGGCCAAAACAACTTAGACAAAGGAGAACAAAGTTGGAGGACTTACCTGCTTTCAAAACTTTTAAATATCTAGCAATCCAGACACTGCTCTGGTGTTGAGATAGAACACTAGATCAGTGTAACAGAACAGAGTCCAGAAATAGATCCGTATGAATATGGTCAATTGATTTTTCACAAAGAAGCAAAGACAATTCAGTGGAGACAGAACTATCTTTTGAACAAACAGTGCTGGAAGAACTGGATATCCAGATTGAAACACAGGACCTTCAATCCATTCTTCACACCACAGATAGAAATTAACTCAAAATGGATCACTGACCAGTAAAAAGCTAAAACTATCAAACTTGTAAAAAGAATACAGAGAAAAAAACCTTTGTGATCTCAGGTGAGGAAAAGACTTCTTAATACAACACTTAAAACACAACTGATGAAAAGAAAACGTGGCAATGTGGAGTTCTTCAAAGGACAGTGTGAAGAGAATATGCTCCTCTAGGCTGGAAGACAGTATTTGCAAATTACATGTCCGATAAAGGACTTACTTGTATGCAGAACGTATAAAAAGCTCTCAAAACTCAACAATAAGAAAGCCACCCAATTTGAAATCAAGCAAAAATATGAACAGCGCTTCAGCCAAGAAAGTATACAGATGGCAGTTAACCGTATAGAAAGATGTTCAACATCATTACTCATTAGGGAAGTGCAAATTAAGACCACAGTAAGGTAATACTTGGCTATACCGCACACCTATTAGAGTGGCTGACATTGGAAAGAATGACCACACCACATATTAGGGGAAATACGGGACCAACTTGCATTCACTGCTGGTGGAAATATGAAATATCACAATGCCTAGGTCAAACAGACTGGACGTTGATCTTCAAGTTAAGCACACACATACTATAGGACCAAGCCATTCCACTCCTAGATATTTACCCAAGAGAAATGAAAACACGTCCTTACAAAGACCTGTTTATACACATTCGAAGTAGCTTAATTTGTGACAGCCCCAAATGAGAAACAACCTAAATGCTCATCGGTAGATGAAGAAACAAAGTGGTACATCCATACGGTGAAATACTACTCAACAGTCAATAGTACTGATGCACGCAACAACATGGGAAGATGGTGAAATGACTGTCCTAACTGAAAGAAGCCAGGCAATATATGAATATATGCCTGTGTAATTCTACTACATGACACTCTAAAAAATACAAACTAATCTACAGTAGACAGAGAGCATATCAGTGGCTGCCTGGGGTGGAGGGGATGAGGGGCAGGAAGGGGTGGAAGGGGGTGATTTCAAAGGAACCCTGGGAAACTTTAGGGGGTGATGAATATATCCATTATCTTAATTGTGGGGACAGTTTCAGGGGAGGATACAAGTGTCAGAATGCATCAAATGTATATTTTAAACATGTGCAATTTATATCAATTATACCTCTATAAAGCTAAAGCTAAACAAAGGTAAATATGCCTAAGTGTACATATAACCCTATATGTAATAAACAAATGTATCTGAATCGTACATATAATTATGCCTCGACATACCTCAACAAAGGAAAAACAAAGAAAAAGAAAACTCCCAAGAGCATAAAAGGTAGGCACCGGATTCTGGACGCCCGGAGCTCCTGCTCCTGAAGTTTGTGCT
Organism: Crocuta crocuta; assembly: GCF_008692635.1. Taxonomy (NCBI): domain Eukaryota; kingdom Metazoa; phylum Chordata; class Mammalia; order Carnivora; family Hyaenidae; genus Crocuta; species Crocuta crocuta. The sequence continues at coordinate 2,734,457 of NW_027529425.1, read as the reverse complement.
GGCCCTGTCTCCCGCCGTCCAGGTGCCAGTGCTGGGGGTTCCTGCACACTCTACTTTCACTAAGCGCAAAAGTGATGGGAAAGCTGTGTGCGGGGAACGAATTATGAACTTAGAAAGGGAGGAAATGAGGGCAAACAAAACATTCATTCTGTCACTTAAAACCCCTTGGCACACCAGACACCTCTAGGCAGTGAGATTCTAGGTGATTTTCCTTTGGTTTATTTAAATTTTTCTGTACTTTCCAAATTCTTCACAAGCGTTATTTTGCTCTTTAAAAAGAAGCGGTTTAAACTCTCTATTAAAGAACTATTCAAGGGGCGCCTGGGTGGCTTAGTCGGTTAAGCGTCCGACTTTCGCTTAGGTCATGATCTCGCGGTTCGTGGGTTCGAGCCTCGCGTCGGGCTCTGTGCTGACTGCCAGCTCAGAGCCTGGAGCCTGTTTCTGAGTCTGTATCTCCCTCTCTCTCTGACCCTCCCCTGCTCATGCTGTCTCTCTCTCTCCTAGCAATAAATAAAAAAAAAAAAAAAAAAAAAAAAAAAAAAGAACTATTCAAGAAGAAACCAAAGGCGTTCTCACGCTGATAATGAACAGCCCCTGAATGTGCACACATCAACCTCAGCATTAGTGCAGATCAAAGAACAGGGAGATTTCGCTTAAAAGGGATAAAGGACGTTTACAATATGTTTAGAAGGTCAAACCTCAAAAACTGGAGATGTTCTAAATTCTGAATTTCACTAGTCAACCACTGAGGTGGCTGTCACCTATTAAAGACATACTTTAACTGATTTTCAGCTGAGCTCACGCACACTGAAGGGAAAGTCCTGTATGAATTTTCAGGAGGCTGGGGGCCGTGACAGCACCTTCCCCTCCACTAAGGCTTCTAAGCCTGTAAATGAATCAAGCCTTACGATACAGAATGGAAGCCAGGAGAGACAGGATTTAACTCAGCTTGTCCTGAGCTGCTGGCGGCAGACGTTCATGTCACATTTTTTAGCAAGTGTGGAAAGCCAGCGGGGGGGTTCAGAAATGCCAAATGCTGATAAAATGTTTCTTTTTAAACAACCTCACAGGTCAGTGCTCGCTTCAGCAGCACATATACTAAACAACTTCACAGGTCAAATTAGGTGCAAAATGCTTTCGAAGCAACCTGAGTACAGATCTGAAGGGTCTTCCTCTATGGTTTCTAAAAGAACCAATTTCCTAGCGATCACAGAATTCTTGGCTTACGTCTTCACTTTCATTGCAGAGAAAAAAATGAAAGTAGGTTAGCAGACCACAGCCCTGCACAAGTAACATGACCCAGCACACTTACATGTCTTGGAGTGTTCGTGTGATAGCATGTAATTGGCAAGAGGAGGCGTGTAAGTCAAACACTGCAGTGCTGCGTTGGCAAAACAGGTATTGCCCAAATTCTGGAGCCCAGCTCCAACTCTGTGAGTTTGCTGCCATTTAAGACAAATCTTCTCAGATGGGAAAAGAACTTTCTGTGGAGGAGCAATGCCATCACCTAGGGCTAGAAAAATAAACAAGAAACGTTTAAAAACAAAGCTTGATGTACTTCTCAAGATAAATAAATAGCAACACATCAAACTGCATCTGATCAAGATTAGGTTACTACCAGCTAACCAGAAAATACAGGGAAGAAAGGGACATTTTAAAAGACAGATCTTAGAGGGGTGTCTGGGTGGCTCAATCAGTTACAGATCCAACTCTCAACTTTGACTCAGGTCACGACCTCCCGGTTTGTGAGATCGAGCCCGTGTGGGACAGCACAGAGCCTGCTTGGGATTCTCTTCCTCCCTCCCTCTCTGCCCCTCCTGCACACACACACACACATGCTCTTTCTCTCTAAAATACAAACATTAAAAAAAATAATAAAAGGTATATCCTTGAAGGTGGGAAATCTAAATACTTTGCTTTCTTCAATAAGTAAACTGCAAGGACAAAAGGGGGTGTTAAAAGAAACTTAAAGACATTTGCCAGATGCAAGGTATAGACTATCGATTTCCACAAGCCAGCTGCTACAGAAACATATATGGCAATCAGAGAAATTTTAATGTTGACTAGATTTTTAACATAAAGATGGTTTATTTAAAAGCATTTTTAAGGTTTATTCATTTTTGAGAGAGACAGAGTGCAAGTGGGGAAGGGGCAGAGAGAGGGACACACAGAATCTGAAGTAGACTCCAGGCTCCGAGCTGTCAGCACAGAGCCTGACGCAGGGCTTGAACCCACAAACTATGAGATTGTGACCTGAGCCAAAGTAGGACACTTAACCAAATGAGCCACCCAGGTGCCCTCTGATGTTTTAGTTTTTAGAAAAAAATCATTTAGGTATAACACCAAAATTATTAACAGATGAAATATGAAGTCTTGGATTGCTTTACCATCCTGGCAAGGGGGGAGGGGAGCAAATGCGTGAGGGTGTAACTGGCTATGAATTGATAAATGTCAAAATTGACCGACTGCTACATGAGAGTTCACTATAATTACTCTTTCATATCTACTTAAAAATCCGTCACCACTATAGATACAAAATGCAGAATAAGTCTGCTCTCTCTAACATTTGTTGTGGGTGCTTCTACTCAGTACCACCACCATCACTGCCCTCTTCACCAGCAATGTGCTTACAGAGCCCTGAGTAGCTGTCCAACTGTCTCGATTCTAAGAGCCGGTAGTGACGTCATCCCCATTTGACCAGAAAGGAGAGAGGCTCTGAGCTCCAGCTGCTGGGCACCAGAACTGACATTCATAAGGACACTCTATGTCAACTAAAAAGATTTTTATCTTTTTATTTTCAAGACTTATAAACAGACTACTAATGATAAGCATGTTAACAGAGCTCAGGCGAAGCTCAAACAACAACTTAGGAAAGTTCCAAATCATCCATGTGAAGACCACTTTTTTCTAAAGTCTGCCACTTCCTTGGTGCTGCCGGACACTGGAAATGCCTTAATGGATGAGTCTCCATTTTAAAAGAGGGATTAATGAGTTTGAATGTGCAAAGGTAGGCTTCAGCTCAGTGGGAATGGAAAGCAAAATCAGGAAAAAAGAAAGGAGTCCACAGAGAGTGGGGCATGAACTCCCAAAAGGGCATGGCAGGGTGATGAGGGTCCAGGCCGGAGTGAGAGAAAGGAGCCCCTAGCAAGCCGCAGTCAGCGAGAAGAGGTCCTGTAGGAAAGTCTGGCTGGTGAAGGTCTTCAAACTCTATGTGCAACATTCAATTAAATTGTTTCTTTTGTGATATCAACTTTCCTCCCACCCAGAACACCTTCAGCAAATCACCGCCCCCACCACCACATCACAATATCACATTTCCTATGAGGGTGCAAAACAGTGTCAGAACCACATTATTCTTTTTTTTTTTTTTATAGTTTATTGTCAAATTGGTTTCAATATAACACCCAGTGCTCATCCCCACAAGTGCCCCCCTCCATGCCCATCACCTCTTCCCCTCCCCGCCATACTCATCAGTCCTCAGTTTGTTCTCAACATTCAAGAGTCTCTCATGGTTTGCCTCCCTCCCTCTCCCCCACGGTCCTTCGTTATGTTCCTCCTAATCCTCCTATATGTGCAAACATATGATATTTATCCTTCTCTGCCTGACTTATTTCGCTCAGCATAACACCTTCAAGGTCCATCCATGTTGCTACACATGGCCAGATTTCATTCTTTCTCATTGCCATGTAGTGTTCCATCGTATAGATAAACCACATCTTCTTGATCCATCCGTCAGTTGACACTTAGGCTCTTTCCATGTTTTGGCTACTGTTGAGAGTGCTGCTATGAACACTGGGGTACATGTGCCCCTATGCATCAGCACTCCTGTATCCCCTGGGTAAATTCTTAGCAGTGCTATTGCTGGGTTATAGGGGAGGTTCCTCAAAAAATTAACAGAGCTACATTATTCTAAGCCAAATGACTTTCTGAGTAGGAACGAATGCACTTTCTTTGCATTTCAAAGCTCCAAATCCAGGAGTCTCAGAAGGAGACCAAAGCATCAATGTCTCATTTAACCTGATGAGTTTTAACAAATGTAACATTTACATTATCTCCTCTCTTTCAGAGAGTTTTATTACCACAGATGATTTTAACCGGCAAAAAAACCCAAAAACCAAACAAACCAACAAAAAAAACCCCACAGATGGGTAAAGCCATTTGGCAAAACGCAACCATTAAAAAAATATCTTTGAAATTTTTAAACACAGTCATCTACTTAGGAAACTGCGGTTAACTGACAAGGTAACCAAAGACTTGCCCACCTCAAATCTCACCAAGATTAAGTTTGCCCTTCGAAAAATAAGTAACAAACTACAAAAAGTTTAATAACTAAAAATCATCTGTGCTGTCACGGTACATAGCGAATCACGGGCAAGCAGCACAGGAAAATGATGCCTGTCGAATAATATAACTGCTGGCACTCAGGTGGCAACCTATCTTGGCAAAAGGAACCCCTCTCTGAAACTACCGACCCACTGACAGCATTCATCCAAGAGCTTCCTGGCGTGGTTCTGTCTCTAAAATGTAGTACCTTGATCCTTTTGTGGTGACGGCTTTGATTTATCAGGTACAGATGAACTTGAATAAACTACAGCACCAGGTACTGGTCCTAGAGAAAGTGTGTGATTTGAGACATCATTTAACGAAGACACGGCCCCCCAGCTGGCAGAACCTGCGTCCATGTCTCCAGGTGAGACCGCCTCCGAGCTGCCAGGCTGATTCTGATAGGCTGATGGATCTGAGGATTCAGAAGCTTTGTCAACTATGGTCATTGTTCAACTCTGTAAAAGACGAAACACATACAGTTGTTTCATAAAATGAGAAAAGGAATCTACTTAATCTACCATGAGATCTTGGAAAGTTGTCCTAGCCACACTTAATTGCTCTCAAACAAGTCACTGTAATATAAAGCGGCAGTATTTTTTAACTCTGAAATCACTTCCTTGGGACATTTAGCACTGTGCTCATCTAAATATGCCAGTGATTTTTAATTATAAACCCTTCAATGAAATATTTGATTAGATCTTGTCATTCTATTCCAAGACCTCTAAAAGTCTCACATCTCAGAGGCGCCTGGGTGGCTCAGCCAGTTAAACATCCAACTTCGACTCAGGTCATGATCTCACGGGTCGTGGGTTCGAGCCCCGCATTGGGCTCTGTGCTGACAGCCAGCTGGGAGCCTGGAGCCTGTTTCAGATTCTGTGTCTCCCTCTCTCTCTGACCCTCCCCTGCTCATGCTGTCTCTCTCTCTCAGAAATAAATAAAACACTTAAAATTTTTTTTAAAGTCTCACATTTCAGTTTATAATCAGCTACTTCAATTTCCAATTCTGTATATTTACCAAGAACCTACATATTTTTTCCTCCTTATTGCTTAAAACCAGAACATGAAATGCGCTAATCCATTTGACTCAATTTTCAATTCATACAGAATTCATCAGGGAAAAGTCTCAACTCCATGAAGAGAAAAATCTAGCTTGAATTTTGAGCTTAAAGTCCAAAATGACTTGTTTGAAATACATTATTTAAAAAAAAAATAGCAAGTCTCAGGGCGCCTGGGTGGCTCAGTGGGTTAAGCATTTGACTCTAGATTTTGGCTCAAATCATGATCTCTGGGTTCGTGAGATTGAGCCCTGCATCAGGTTCTGTGCTGACAGCCCAGAGCCTGCTGGGGATTCTCTGTCTCCCTCTCTCTCTCTGCCCCTCCCCTGCTCGCTCGCTCTCTCTTAAAATGAATAAACTTAAAAAAAAAAACCAGGAAGTTTCACATTTGAAAATTTTTGAGTAGGCTGATTTATTTGGTGTATATACATGACTTTTTAAAGCAAAGCCCATAAGACATTATTGACTTGAACACATACGTGTTATAAAAATAATTACAATTTTCTCTCTGAATCCTATTTCTAAACCTCGAGGCTACCACTAATTAAGCATTTTCTATACGCTAGGCACTGTGTTAATCACCAAACACACATTAACTTACTTAATCTCCATAATGGATCTGTGAGAGATTGGACAGACTCCACGGGGTCTATAAAACGGAGCGACTCTAACCCAAACTAGTCAGCCCTGGAGACAGGGCACCTGGCCCAGCATTCCCGGCTAGGTCTCCTTCCAGCTATATGGACCTGGTCAACGGAGTACTTTTAGGAATGCAAACTGCCCAGTGACAACCACATCTCATATGCCAGTCCTCTGTAAATAACCTTTCTTTCTGGCCTGGCGCCCCCCCACCCAACAACTTAACACCCAGGCTTGGCGCTGCCAGCTTTCCATGCGCTCCCCACGTTCCCTTCCTCCCTGCTCTCTCTGGGCTCTTCCGTGCCGTTCTCTCTTTCCTAACTCCCCTCCATCCTTCCACCTCCGGCCAGTTAACACTTGCACTTTTCAGTTTAAAATTCATTTCCTCCGGGACGCCTTCCTTGACAACCTCCCTTCCCCAAGGCCAGGTCAGAAGCCCTCCCGCAGGCTCCCACTGCACCCTGGTGCAGATTTCTATGGTAGCGCTTCAGCACCGGCTCAGTCCACCCCGAGTTCGCTGTGGCTCCCCATCATGCTTTTATTTCTATCCTCTAACCCGGCACCCAGAACGCTGTCCACACACGTGCTGAACAAATGAATGAGTTCTGAGGATAGGAAGTAACTGGTGTTTGCTTTCAGCTTCGGTTTATGCTAAGTGACTTGCATACGGTATCTTATTCATACACTGTATCTCGCTTCTACTCAGAATTAGGAAGAGCCTTTAAAACTTGTTTTAAAAAATATTCAGTACAGGCAAGTTAAAGGACGATTAAATATCCACATGTGTGCCACCTGAACAAATGTTGTGGTGCTGTCTGCTCACAATAAAGTTTTTTTTTTTAAAGCCTCAATGTTGTTGTAATTTTAAATTACGGCACAACCTTATAGCCCCGGCCCTGAAAGCACAACCTTTGAGAATTTTGGGGAATCTTATGCAGAAATAAAAAAGCAGATGTTAGATTAGATCTTAATAAAATCAGAAAAAAATGAATTTTAAGTCAATCTAAGATACAGGATTTTCATTCAGGAAGAAAGCTTGAGCTGTGTTATCCAAATAAAGTCTACTCCATGAAACACAGTGAAGGCAAGAATAAGAAAACAAAAGAGGAGGAAGAGGAGGAGCAGAAGGAAGAAGAAAGCCAAAACAGAGTACTGAGGAAAAGTTGATTCAGCCTTATTTACAATAACACTTAATGGCAAAAACCTCGATTTTCCCAGGATAAACATCCCTTTAGGATAATCATTAACAAACGACCAAATAAAATCATTTTACTTGCTCCGAATACCATGGAGGGAAGGGGAGGGGGAAGGAGTCTTAAATGAAAATAATTAAGGAAAGCATACAACTCAATCATCAATACCCATTAAGCATTATAATTTGGGGAAAACAAACCAAAATTATTGATTTGTCTTCATTTGTATATTCAGCCAATGAATACTTATTCTAAAACCACCAAGTATCAAACTAAATTCCATCTACTACAAAGATAACCCTTCTAGAAGCCAAACAATATTGTATAGGACCTAAGGTTCATACAGGCACATGTTCTTTACTCTCAGTGCAGCTTCTAAACGTTACTGCTCTACCAGGACTTTTAAGCAACTACTTCAAAGAAAAGTTAAAATTTCTCTCAGCATCTAGTGATGATTTATAAAAAGTTACAAAGCATGTGTGAAATAAACAAGTACATGAATCAAGGCTGGATGTGCCTAGAGGAATGAGACAAATCAGCTTTACGAATGTCTCCTCTGCTTTAAGTACAATCTTTTATTCAAGTCTTAAAATTTTCAGTCCCTTATATATTCCTACCAAATACCAGAATGCATTATTCTTTCTCATTTTTAAAATAAGCATATGGCTGTTTTAACCCTGTAGCACTCCACCAAAAGGTAGTAATAGCAATACATGTAAAAAAAAAAAAAACTGATACACTACGCTTCTTCATAAACAATGTAATCCACGTTCTTGTAACATTTCTACTTGAGACTAAAACACACAAGCTCGAAAAAGATAACAGCCTTGATTTCAATTATTTTTAAGTAAATGAAACGACTAGCCTTAACCTTTACAAGCCACTGTGGACTTGATTCAATGATAGGAAAAGAAAGTGAAACTGACCTTAAAAACAAATAAGTAGAACTGATTATTCCTATCTCCTATGCACTTTGAATGAGTGATAGTCAAGAGAGTAAAATTATATGTTCAAAATTTGCAACTCGAAAAATTTGGAGACTCCACGAAAATGCACGAGAACCTGTAATACTGTTGTTACCCTGAAAAAGAGGTGTTAACGAAATAGTTTCTCGACCAGTTTTACTGTTATTTGAGTGTATTCACTTTAAATAACCAACATGTTTCCCCATTAAACAAGTAAACCCTGAGGCCTCCCTGAACAGAAAAGCGCTATTCAACAAAAGTAATCTCTACTGCATTCATTATGACAAGGTGAAAGTCCTAGATTGTAAAACTTCGGTCCCGTCAAATTTTCATTTCAAACATCTGAAACTGATCACCCTCTCCCTCGACCCCCTCCAGGTAACCTGGCTCTTCCTGCCCCGAAAATAAAGAACAGGACCGAGGCGCACACGCNCGAAGGGCGCGCGGCGACCGCGGGGCCCGAGTCAGGCCCCGGCTGCTTCTAGGCCCGTCCGGCTCCGCGGGGACGCGGGGGAGCTGGGTCCCCCCAAACGGACACGGCTCCGGGGGAGCCTCGTGCGCGCGCGCGCTGCGCCGCTACCACTGCGACGCTCGTCCCTCGGCCTAGCGACCCAGCATTTAAGGACGCCGGAGCCAGCGGGGTGCCAGCTCGCAGACTTCATCAACTGCGTGACGGGGAGGGGAGAGTTTGAAACCTGGCTCCCGAAAAGGGCAGGCCCCTGCCCAGCCCGTCTGGTCTGCGCCTCAGATCTAAGCCTTGCACACTCCCTGGGGCAGCTGGACCAGCTCTTGCTCCCCAGTGCCTGATGCCTTACTCCCAGCCACTTACTGGATGCCTTCATGGCGAGAACTAATTAATTCATCGCTGCACCTCCTCTTCTCCACGACCCTGCTCCTCCGTGATGGGTTCTCTACTTTGATTAAGGGCAAGGCGCTCCTACACTAACTTGAGCCCTTTACACGGCCTAACCCCTTACACCAAATCCCACCCTGGGGCTGTAATCCGGACCCTCCCGGAGGCAACCTCCTCGCCACGCCCATTCCCTAAGGCTCCTTTCTGAGGCTCCCCTCCTAGTCTCTGCTTCAACCGTTGTTTTTCTGTGACCTCCTTGATCATCCTTGATCTTGCAAAAAACACAGGTCAGACGTTGCTTCAATCTCCTGTCTCACGGAACAGTCTAAACTCCTTCACCTGACGTTGAAGCCTCAGTGACCTTTCCTCTTGGGTGTGTCCCAGCCATAACAGACTTCTTCCTACAAACACCCTTATTGGTACATCTGCTTATAGAAGTCCTACTTGAACCCCCCCATCAGAATCTTATTGCTCCCCCTACAGACTGCACATAGTTTTATGGTGGCACTTAATTCACTATTGTTATGGAAAGAAGTCATTTGTGTGATTACAGTATCACCTGTGTGTTTGGAGCAGAACACTGAAGTACTCTGAGGAAACAAAAAGGGGAAAGGGGAATTCCAAAGCGCCAAAATTCAGTGCCCACTTTTGGCATTAACACTGCAACTTACTTCCTGATGAAGAACGGTTCTGGAATTTCACCTTCGAGGCCCTTTCAACACTAATAAGAGATCTGCAAGAGCAGAAGGCCCATAGGCATGGACTCGGTAATTTACTTGCCTGCCCCAAATGACTTTCAGGTGATTAAATACAGAAGGAGTAGGGATTAAAGAGCCAACTCCTTAGTATTCACCTAAGTCTTGTAGTTCAAAATGCTACCCTTGGAAGTCACAGTAGACCTTTGCCTTCTAATTTCATTTTCCATTTTGCATTCTGTTGACAAACTGCCCCACAGCCCTCCTCTGAATATGGTACCTGAGCAACTTAGGTACAAAAGGGGCTTAGCGTTCTCTACCAGACAGGCTGGGGGGAGGGAGGGGCGGGGGTACTCATCCCCCTCCACCCTCCTCTGTGCCTTGAAAGCAAACAGAGGGTCTTTTCCTACAGAGTTTCAGTCCTGTTTATTATAACAGACTGGCAACATAAGTGGAGAGGTTACAAGGGATATCGGGAAGTCCCTGCCTTCAAACAGCTGGTCTTTGGTTGAGACGGTAAGCCAGCTTGCCCCAGAAATTTGTTTTCGTCCAAACCAGAGCTTGATCCAAAGTGAATGCTATTTGGAGGTTTCACTTTGCCTCTGTTCTGACAAACTGTGTGTGACCTACACAGATTACTTAGCCTGTTGCCTTTATCAAAACTGTCCTTATGCTAGAGGCCAACCCACCCCAAGTGCCCCACCTCCCAATTCAGATAAAGAACAAAAAAGTGTCCGAGTGATAAATTAGATTTTGCGAGGACCTCCAGACACTTAGGGAGCCTATAGCAGGTGCTGTAAATGCCCTACCAGATCCCCTTTATCCAGCTGATGCACCCATTACCCTCCCAGCTGCTATGAGTGGTGGCTGCTAGTAACTCACAGCTGCCCCTCCTCTCGACAGCTGTTCCTGGCTGAAGGGGGGAGCTGCCTCATGGGGAGGTTGACCATGCCTACCGCCCCCCTTGCAGCCTACGCCAGTGGCCCGCTGACAGAGAGGTTCAGAAAGGCCTTGCCTCAAGTTGTGACCCGACTGGCGGTGCAACACATGCTCCAGAGGTCCAGTCGGATCAGAAAGAAGTTCGTCTTCCACTACATCCCTGCTTGACTCTTTCCCCTGCCCTCTTGCTTCCTTCCCTTTCTCCCCAGAGCACATCCTTCATATAGTACGTGCATTTGAATTCTGTTTCAAGCCTGGCTTAAGATGGCAGGTACCAGGAAAGGTCCCAGGAACCAGAGTCTAAGGATAAGATTCCAGGTGACAGGTGAGACACCGATCACCATGCAGTTGTATAAATATCCCACCCAGAGGAAGATGAGATGGGAGATGGATACAAGGGCATCGGCTGGTTTACTCAATCTCCCTGGTGTTTGAGAACATGAGGAAAATAGCCATTGAAAGAAATGTGAAATTCGATGGCCACTGATGCTTTAAAGAAGGAACATGGCAGGTACTGGGCAATTAGTCATCACTATAAAGCAAAGCATAAAAGTCAGAGAGACGTTTTAGTGCCTTGTCATAACCATCATCTGCAGTCAGAAGACAGGAAATCCTGAGGATCAGGCTCAGGGGCTCACTTAGAAAATGCAGAATTTTAAAGCGATGGACTTTGGGGCACTTGGGTGGCTCAGTTGGTTAAGCAGCTGACTCTTGAGTTTGGCTCAGGTCATAATCTCAGGGTTTCGTGAGTTTGAGCCCTGCCTCGGGCTCTCCCTCTCTCTTCTCCTTCCCCACTCATGTTGTGTCTGTCTCTATCAAAAATAAATAAAACTTTAAAAAGAAAAAGAAGCGATTGACGCAATTGACTTCTCAGCCATGGTCAGTCTCCAACACCAAAGTCAGGGCTCAGATAAAGAAGAGGTGGAACTCCAAGACTAGGGATGAGAATTTAACCACAATGAACTTCATGTTGCTCTTGAACCATTTGGGACTTCAGAAGTGGCCCATCCTGCCCCCCAACCTAAAGACAAGGCAGAAACCTGAAATGAGACAAGTACTCTACAAAACGGTCCTTTCTTTAGGATCTACCCTCAGGCCCCAGGGCCACTAGACCAGTCACTAAGGTTAGGTCTCCGTATGGCCCGACTGGACAAGTGTTAGGCCTACTTAGGGAGGAGAGGAATGATACATTGAAGGAGCTGTAGGTCCTGGCTGATATATACCAGCAGGACTGTAAGTAAACCTGTAAATGGATCTCAAGGGTCTTGATTGAGGAAAGGGGTAATAAGGGATATAGAAGCACCCTCCCACAATATTGATCTAAACCTTGTCAAGGGCCCCCAGTGGCCAGTACTAATAGACTGTGTGGATGGTACTTGGCAAAAAGAAATGAGCCCCATTAAGTCATGACGCCATGACTTTCATGGAAGATAGTGGAAGAAGGGATCAAAAGGCCAAGGGAAACGAATATCCTAGAACAGATACTACCAGCTGATTATTCTATGAGCTGAAGAGGCCTGGAGGACACTCTGTTTACTAAGGCCAAGGGAGTGGGAGCACCACCAGCTTTGAGAAGCTCGGTGGTGGCCATCATCTGTAGGCCAGAGGAGTGATAGGATCCCAGAATGACGGAGGCTGGATGGCAGCACTTACCCCTCAGAAGCGAAGTGGGCATGTGTGGGCAGCAGGATGAGAATGGCAGATATGGGCCCCTGACTTGCAGGGACCCACTGAGGAAGCTAATGGATCATGGGGCAAGCAGATGGGCAGTCAACAAAGACATTCTACACACAGTCAAAGGTTACATGTAAAATCCTGTTGTGCAGAAGGCTGAGGTCACCTGACTTTCCCAGTGGAAAGTCAAAATCACCGTTTTGGTAAAAGAGAAGACAGGTCCATAGGACTATGCTTCTCCAAATCTTTTAGCAAAGAAAATTCTGGCCATTTAATGTATTTGGGTAAACACACACTAGGAAAGAGGAATACCTGGATATTTCTAGGCTGTTGGTTTACAGAAATAATGAGGACAGATGGGAACCTAAAACACCCCAAAATCTCCCTTTTTGCTCAGAGAGTAATAACATATAGGGTCAAGATACATATTGGATTCCCTAGTTCCCAAACTTAATATCCAAATGGTCATACTTCCAGGTTGACAGAACCCTCACATTGGTTCCTTGACCCATAGAGTATGAGCTAGTCTAGCAGAAAAAGCAAGATGGAAGCCTTCAAACTGTGCTATCTGGCCAAAAGAATAACTCTACGGGGGAATAGTTGAGAATATTTGTGTTGTACCTTATGGTTATAAAGCCTGCAGGGCTACTGATCTTCATCACATGCCCATTTAACTCACCAGTCTGGCCCCTGAAAAAACTGGATGAGTCAGGGAGGGTGATAATCAACCACTTGGAGCATATCTATCAAGGATTCATCTAGCACCAGCTTAATTCCACCGCCCAGGCTACCCATCCCCGGGAGTTCCACACCTGCAACAGAATAGAGTAGTAATACTTAGGATCTCTCGGTTAATCCTTGCTCTACGCCCCTCCAAATAAACAAAACCAGGCCCTTTACCTCTTACAGCTTTTACTCTTAATCATTATGAACAAAGAAGAAATAACATAAACACCAAAAAATGGATTAGTCATAAAGCATATTGGTTCACTTCAAAAAGAGTGCCTACCATATTTTGACACAAAAAGAAGAAAAGAAGGAGTACTCAAATGACACCATCAATAGACTTGTCCCTGCAGCCTGGGCTGAGACATAGTCATCACAGAGTGTTGTTTGGGGACAGACAGACTAGATATAATTTCCAGCTCCAGCTTTTGTTAGTTGAGTTCTTTGGTCTTGCTTTGGACTCTCATGGAATGAAAGGCTTGTTTAACTTATCAAAGCCAATTTTATCCTCATGGATAATTAATATCCCTCCCCCCAACCCAAGATAAGATATTAAAGCCCAAAAGTTTTCAGGAAAGATACATTTGATTTTTTGAGGACCACTGTCTCCTATGAAGGAAATCTGAGGCTATGACTCACCAAATATTAGACCTGGTTTATTTTGAGGTTAATAGATCCCAAATCACTCCTTTACATATTGCCAAAATATCAATTTAGAGCCCAGAATAAACAATGCACTGGAGATACTGTATCTACTTTCCAGAGACCATTCTGTTTAGAATACATAGCTATACGTAATTAGTTACTCCACATTGTGATAATACTCTGAATTGAGAAGGTAAAGCTTAGAGGCATTGGGAATAATCCTCCCAGTAGATGACATTCAGGAAAAATTTTGTGAAGGTGGTGACACTGAAAATGGATCTTTGAGGATTGAGTAGAATTTTTTCCAGGCAAATCAGAGAGGAAAAGGATGCCAAGATTTCAGGAGCAAATACTATTTGGGAGCAAAGTCTGTTCCCCTTGGAACTCCATTGCTCTTGGAAATGTGCACAAATGAACCCTGATAATACAGTTGACAGCAAGGAGAAGGTTCAGCATGTAACTTGCACACTGGGCGGTTCAAAGGAGAAACTCTGAGAAGTCTAATCAGGTCTAACTGGCTGGTTGAGACTATAAGGAAAAACATCACTTCCTTGATTGACAATGGATATCAATACCTGTCCGATTCATGAACATAAATGCATGTTATCCTCAACAATGATTAAACACAGTCCTGGAATTTTGCCTCCCACCCCCCGAAAAACCCGCAAGATATTTCTATCCGAATGGAGAAAATGTATCTTCATCTGTATACCTCAACTTGAAAAAAAGAGAAAATACGTGAGACTCATGAAGAGTTTTCAGGAACGTGACTAATTAAAACATGAATAAAAAAATTGAATGTGAACTTACTTAACATCATGGAACTGTACACTTGAAAATAGCTAAAATGGTATGTATTTTAAAAGTTTATTTATTATTTATTTTGGGGAGGGGGAAGGAGGGCCAGAGAGAGAGGGAGACTGAGAATCCCAAGCAGGCTCTGTGAGCCCTTAGTGGAATTCAATCCCACAACCCTGGCTGAAATCAAGAGTCAGACACCTAATCGACTGAGCCACCCAGACGCCCTGATAAATTTTATGTACCATTTTACCGCAGTAAAAAAGCCAACCAAAATCTATATACTAGCAATATCTAATTATAAAAATAACAAACATAATCACAGGGGCGCCTGGGTGGCTCAGTCGGTTAAGTGTCCAACTTTGGCTCAGGTCATGATCTCACAGTTCGTGAGTGTGTGCCCTGTGAAAGGCTGTGTGCTGACAGCTCAGAGCCTGGAGCCTGCTTCACATTCTGTGTCTCCCTCTCTCTCTGACCCTCCCCTACTCACGCTGTCTCTCTCTCTCAATCTCTCAGAAATAAATAAAACATTAAAAAATTTTAAAAAACATAATCACAAAAGATAAAACAAAATGCTAAGGAATAAATAATAAACTTGAAAAATGTGCAGGGCCTAAAACTTATGACCAAGGATTCTAAAGAACAATTTTCTGAATGAAAAGTTGTACTTCAGTTTGTAAAGATTTTAAGTATAACGTGACTGATCCCAAAGAAATTCTTTCCAGAACTCAATAATATGCCTATAGTATGAAGATTAAAATAAGTTTACTTTTTAAAAATGTTTAAATGTTTATTTGTTTTTGAGAGAGACAGAGTGCAAGTGGGGGAAGAGCATAGTGAGAGGGAAGACAAAGAATCCAAAGCAGGCTCCAGGCTCTGAGCTGTCAGCACAGAGCCTGAGGTGGGGCTCGAACCCATGAACCATGAGATCATGACGTGAGCTGAAGTTAGATGCTTAACCGACTGAGCCACCCAGGTACCCCAAGATGAAGATCAATTTACAAATGCAATGCAGGTAGTCCTAAAAGGACTCCCGTGGCACTTACTAAGATGTTTGAATATTCATCTGGGCAATCAAACCATTCATTAATACACCCAAAACTTAACTGTATATAGCTCCTTTTCTTTTGAAATAGTTCACACTTATATTCACGCAGCAAATACCCACCTAGCATCTACTCTGGAAGTCAGGGAGAGAAATGATGTGTTAGTCTCTCAGTGAGCTTTGAGGATGTTTACATAGAGCAGCTATAAGCAAGAGTCCCAGTATTGCAGTAGGCTCACTGAGACTGTCCTGCTGATGGAGTGGCAATGTGCAAGGTGAAATTAGTCACGGTCATTCAGAGCGGAGAGACTCAGAGACAGAGATGGGAAGAGAAAGTGAAGAGAGGAAAGGGCATGGAGCTCGCCACAGGGCTCAATCTCATGATGGTGAGATCATGACTGGAATCAAAATCAAGAGTCAGACACTTAACCAACTGAGCCACCCAGGTGCCCCAGGTTTGTTATTTTTCTAATTCTAATTCTAACTTACCTTGGTGAATATGAAGGAAACTTTATCAGAACAAATTCTCACCAAATGGCTGAACACAGCAAAAGATATCAAAGGAAGAGGTTCAGAGTTTCTCTGTTCTGAAGAATGACAATCAATGTCTGACAACAGACTCAAGTCTCCACAGAGTTTACAAAAGACAATATTACTATTTGTTATCCATTAAACAGAGGTTATTATGTGCCAGACATTACTTCTAAAGAGATACACGTTAACTTATTTAATTCTTGCAACAACCGCATGAAGTAGGTAGTATAAGCATTTCCATTTTATGGGTGAGTTAAGTGAGGCAAAGAGAGGCTAACTAACCTGTTAAAGGTCATACAAGCTAGTGAATGGTAGATTCCATATTCTTTATTTTAATTTTTAAAAAATGTGTATTTATTTTTGAGCGAGAGAAAATGAGCATGAGTGGAGGAGGGGCAGAGAGAGAGGGAGACAAGGAATTGGAAGCAGGCTCCAGGATCTGAGCCATCAGCAAAGAGCACAACCCAGGACTCGAACTTCACAAACCAAGAGATCATGACCTAAGCCGAAGTCAGATGCTTAACTGACTGAGCCACCCAGGCACTCCAGCAGAATCCATATTCTTAAAGTTCCAAGCCAACACTGTCCTGGAGAATTCTGCAATGATGATAAAATCCTGTGCTAACATAGTAGCCACTAGTCATATGTAGCTGTTGACTACTTGAAATGTGGCATGGTATGCCTGAAGAGGAACTAGATTTCAAATTTTATTTAATTTTAACTAATTTAATTTTTTTAAACATTTATTCATTTTTGAGACAGAGACAGAGCGTGAGTGAGGAGAGGCAGAGAGAGACACACACAGAAACCCAAGCAGGCTCCAGGCCCTGAGCTGTCAGCACAGAGCCTGACAGGGGGCTCGAACCCATGACCCGCGAGATCATGACCTGAGCCAAATCAAGAGTCAGACTCTTAAAAAACCGAACCACCCAGGCTCCTCTAAGCATCCAACTCTTGATCTTGGCTCAGGTCATGACCCCACGGTTTGAGAGATCGAGCCCTGAGTCAGCTCGGGATTCTCTCTCTCCCTCTCTCTCTGCACCTCTCGGACTCATGCGCACATGCTCTCTCTCTTTCCCTCTCTCTCTCCCTCTCAAAATAAATAAATAAACATTTAAAAACATATTGCAATTGGGGCGCCTGGGTGGCTTTGTCGGTTAAGCGTCCGACTTTCGCTTAGGTCATGATCTCGCGGTTCGTGGGTTCGAGCCCCGCGTCGGGCTCTGTGCTGACTGCCAGCTCAGAGCCTGGAGCCTGTTTCAGTCTGTGACTCCCTCTCTCTCTGACCCTCCCCTGCTCACGCTGTCTCTCTCTCTCTCCCAGAAATAAATAAAAACAAAAAACAAAAAAAACCATTAAAAACATATTGCAAGAAACAACTTAAGTGAGAGAATATCTAGGATCATGAAATACACACAGCTCAGATGAGGGGAAAGGAGAAATCTGGTAAGAATGATAAAACATGGACATCAGTGGGGAGGGGCTGAGCAAACATAAACTGCATACAATACAGACCAACTCTGCCTGGGATCACTGATATTTTTTCTGCCCTCCAACCTACTCTTGTGGGCCCTGAATAAGCAGTCTGTACTAATACTGTCCAATAAAATATAAAGTGAGCTACATATGTATTTCTAAATTTTCTAGTAGTCACATTTAATAAGGGTTTTTTTTTACGTGAGATTAATTTTAAAATATATTTGATTTAATCCAAAATACCCCAAATATTATCATCCTAACATGTGGTATGAGCCACATATCAGGTTGGCAGTGACTGGCCTATTTGATAGTAAAGGTCTGTAGAATACTAATCACCAGTCAAAAAAGAAACTATTCTATATCGCCTTGTGGGCAGAAGTTCCATAAGGCATGTTATCAAGGGATAAAAGCAAGCTGCAGAATTCTCTGTATATAAGAAACCCCAAAACTCTTTGAGCATGATATCTTGAATTTCTAGGATATTCAATAACTTACTTCACAGAAACTCCTTAGAGATCGCTCCATTGAAGACTATCCTATTTACAGGGCATACCCAAAAAATTTTATTTCATTGCTTTTTTTACAAAAAAAAAGCATGGTAATATACAACGTAAAACCTCTCATTTTGACCATTTTAAAGATTTTTTATTTCTAAGCAATCTCTCTATACCCAGCATGGGTCTCAAACTCACACCCCCAAGGTCAAGAGAAGTATACTCCACCGACTGAGCCAGCCAGGTGCCCCTAATTTTGACCATTTTAAAGTGTGCAACTTAGAGGCATGAAGTACATTCACGATGTTATGCAACCATCAACACGATCTAGTTCCACAATTTTTTTCACTACCCTAAAGTGGAAACCTCCTACGCATTAAGCTGTTACGCCCTATTTTCTCTATACACCAGCCCCCAGCAACCATTAATCTGCTTTCGTATCTGTGAGTTTACCTCTCCTAAGTATTTTTTATTAATGGAATCACACTCCATGAGGTCTCTCATGTCTGGCTTCTTTAACATAGCATGTTTCCCAGGTCTGTCCACACTGTAGGATGTAGCAGTACTTCATTCCCTTTTATGACTACATAGCACTCCATTACATGGACATACCACATTTTATTTATCCATTCTTCTGTTGATGGACATTTGGGTTCCTTCCCAAATGGATATCATGAACAGAGCAGTATGACCTTCGTTTTCAAGTTTTAGGTTGAGCACCTTTTTTTCAATTCTTTCGGGTATATGTGCCTAGGAGTGGAATTGCTGGGTCATATGGTCAAATCTATGTTTAACTTATCAAGAAACCATTATACTATTTTCCACAGTGACTGTGCCAGTTTACATTCCCACCTGCAACGTTTGAGGGTTCTGATTCCTTCACATCCTTGCCAACACGTGTTATTTTCTTTAGTCTTTTCCTAGTGGGCATGAAGTGGCATCTCATTGTGGATTTGTATTTCGCTAATGACTAATGATGTCGAGCAAGAATGTCTATTCAAGACATTTGAATTTCTTGCCATTGCAAGAAATGTCTATTCAAGTCATATGTCAACTTTATATTGGGTTATTGGGTTTTTTTTTATTAAGTTGTAAGAGTCTTTTATACTGGTTTCTAGACTCTTACTAGATCTGGAAATATTTTCTCTCATTCTGGGGTGATTGTTTTACTCTCTTGATAGTGTCCTTTAATGCACAAAAGTTTTAAAATTTTAATGAAATCCCATTTATCTTTTTGTTTGTGCTTTTGGTGTGTGTGTGGTTTTTTTTTATAGACACCCTTTATAATATTAAGGACATTTCCTTTCTATTGATTGTCTGTTGGGTGTTTTTATCATGACATAGTGTTAGATTTTGTCAATGTTTTTTCCATATGATTTAAGATGATCAGAAGGTTGGGGTCTTTTCCCCTTCCTTCTATTAACGTGGCATATTGCACTAATTGGCTTTTCTGCTCGTTGACACACTCTTGCATTCCTGAGATAAATCCCACTTGGTCACATGTATAATCATTGTAACATACTGCGGATTCAGTTTGCTAGTATATTGTTGAGGATTTTTCCATTTATGTTCATAATGGATATTGGAGGTTTCTTTAAAGTTTATTTATTTTAGAGAGACAGAGTATAAGCAGGGGAGGGGCAGAGAGAGGAGAGAGAGAATACCAAGCAAGCTTTGCATGAGGTCAGCACGGAGCCGGACATAGGGCTTGAACTCATGAAACTGTGAGATTATGACTTGAGCTGAAATCAAAAGTCGGATGTTTAACTGACTGAGCCACCCAGGTGCCCCAGTCTGCAGCTTTCTTGTGATGTTTTTGTCTGGCTTAAGTATCAGGGTAATGTTGGCCTTGTAAAATGACATAGAAAGTGCTTTCTCCTTTTCTATTTTTTGGAAGAGTTTCAGAAGTACTGGTGTTAGTTCTTCTATAAATATTTTGCAGAGTTCAGCAGTGGAGCCGTCTTGTCCTGGACTTTCTTTGTTGGAAGGTTTTGTTTGGTTTGGTTTTTTTAAAAAATTTTTCAAGTTTTATTTATTTATTTATTTATTTATTTATTCATTCATTCATTCATTCATTCATTCATTTAAAGAAAGAGTGAGCATGAGCTGGAGAGTGGAAGAGAAAGAGAGAGAATCCCAAGCAGGCTCCACACTGTCAGCACAGAGCCTGACACAGAGCTCAATCTGACAAACCATGAGATCATTACCTGAGCCTAAACCATGAGGCAGATGCATAACTGACTGAGCCACCCAGGTTCCCCATGTTGGAAGGTTTTGGATTAGTGATTCAACTTCCTAATTTGTTATATACCACATTAATAGATCTTGTCAATTAATATAGGAAAAGCCTTTGACAAAATCCAACACTCTTTCATTATAAAAACACTCAACTCAGATTTTCTATTTCTTTTTGAGACAGTTTTGGGAGGTTGTGTATTGGTACTAATTTGTCCATTTCATCCACATTATATAATTTGTTGGTATATAATTGTATTCTCTTAAAACACTTTATTTTGTAAGATCAGTAGTAAGGTCCCCATTTTCTTTTCTGATGTTATTAATGAGTTCTCTCTCTTTTTTTCTTAATCTAACTAAAGGTTTGTCAGTTTTATTAATCTTTTCAAATAAGCAAATTTGGTTTTATTGATTTTCTCTATTGTTCTAGACATGATTTCATTTATTTTCACTTCAACCATTATATTTTCCCTCACTCTCCTAACTTTAGACTTAGTTTGCTCTTCTTTTTCTAATTCCTTAAAGTATAAGCTATTAATTTGAGAGCTTTCTTTTAGATATGTTAATATATGTATATATGTGCCTGGGCGGTTCAGTCGATTGAGTGTCTGACTTTGGCTCAGGTCATAATCTCACAGTTCATGGGTTCAAGCCCCATGTCCAGCTTTGCGCTGACGGAGTGGAGCCTGCTTCAGATTCTCTGTCTCTATCTCTCTCTCTCTGACCCTCCCCTACTCATTCTCTCTTTCTCTCTCTCTCCCTCTCTCTCTCTCAAAAATAAAAAATAAAATAAAATGTTTTTATTTTTTAATATATAAATTTTAAAACTTATTTATTTATTTATTTATTTATTTTTAAAAGCTTATTTATTTTGATAGAAAGGAGGGAAGACGGGGCAGAGAGAGAGGGAGAAAGAGAATCCCAAGCAGCCTTCACACTGTCCGTGCAGAGCCCAATGCAGGGCTCAAACTCATGAACTGTGAGATCATGACCTGAGCCAAAATCAAGAGTTGGACACCTAACCCACTGACCCACCCAGGTGCCCTGAGACTTTTCTCTTTTAAATATAGACATTATAGCTCTAAGTTTCTTTTCCATAGTCTGTCATAAGCTCTGATTATTTTTGTTCATCTCAAAGTGTTTTCTACTTTATTTTGTTGGGGCTCCTGGGTGGCTTAGTCAGTTAAGTGTTCGACTTCAGCTCAGGTCATGATCTCACCACTTGTGAGTTCAAGCCCCGCATCGGGCTCTGTGCTGACAGCTCAGAACCTGGAGCCTGCTTCGGATTCTGTGTCTCCCTCTCTCTCTGCCTCTCCTCCACTTGCACTCTCTCTCTCAAAAATCAATAAAAAAATTTTTAAAAATGAAAAAAAATGTATTTTGTGATTTCTTCTATGACCAAATTGTTGTTTAAGGATGTGTTGTTTAGAGGTGCTTGAGAGGTTCAGTCGACTGAGCATCCAATTTGGCTCAGGTCATGACTCCAGGGCCATGGGATCATGCCCCATGTGAAGTTCCACACTGAGTGTAGAGTCTGCATGGGATTCTCTTTCTCCCTCAGCCCCTCTCTCTCGCTCACACACTCTCTCTCACACCAAAAAAAGTATTGTTTATAAATAAACTCTGTGTGTGTGTGTGTGTGTGTGTGTGTGTGTGTGTGTGTGTTTAAAAAGGGCACCTGGCTGGCTCAGTAGGAAGAGCATGCAACTCTTCAACTTGCGGTCATAAGTTCAAGCCCCATGTTGGGTATAGAGATTAGTTTAAAAAATGATAATAAAATAACTTAAAAATATATTTAAAAATAAATGTATTATTTAATTTACATATTTTGTGAATGCTCTAGTTTTCCTTCTAGGTTTCTTGCTTCATTCAATTGTGGCCAGAGCAGATAATTTGTGTGATTCCAGTTCTTTTGCCTTAACATATGGTCTGTCCTGGAGTGCCTGGGTGGCTCAGTTGGTTGAGTGTCCAACTTTTGATTTTAGCTCACGTTGTGGCCTCATAGTTGTGAGACTGAGCCCCTTGTGTAGGGCTCTGCTATGGGTGTGGAGCCTGCTTGACACTCTTTCTCCCTCTCCATCTCTCCCTTGCTTGTGCTTTCTTAAAAAAACAAACAAACAAACAAACATATGGTCTGTCCTGGAGAATGATGTCTTATAGTGTTGTTCACCTCCTTTATTTTTCTGCTTATCTTATTGAGCTATTTTATTCATTATTGAAAGTGAGGTATTTAAGTCTCCAAACTATTATTGTAGAACTGTCTATTTCTCCATTCAATTCTGTCAACTTTTTCTTCATATTTTTGGGGGCTCTATGAGGTATGTATGTAATTGTTATATCTTCTCAATAAATTCATCCTCTTATCAATATATAATACCCCTCTTTGTTTTTTGTAACAATTTTGACTTAAAATCTACTTTATGTGATATTAGTACAAGCATCCAGCTCTCTTTTGGCTATTATTAGCATGAAATATCTTTTTCCTTTTTTTCCTTCTTTTTAAATTTAAAAGGTAGAGGGTGGGGTTTTGTTGTTTGTTGTTGTTTTGTTTTAAAATTTTTATATGTTTTATTATTTATTTTTGAGAGAGAGAGAGAGACAGAGCATGAATGGGGGGGAGAAGAGAATGAGGGAGACACAGTATCTGAAGTAGACTCCAGGCTCTGACCCGTAAGCACTCAGCCCAACGTGGGGCTTGAACCCACGAACTGTGAGATCATGACCTGAGCCAGTCAGATGTTTAACTGACTGAGCCTCCAGGGCGCCCCTGTTGTTGTTTTCTTAATACATTCTGCCAATTTCTGTCTTTTAATTGGAGAGCTTGGGGCGCCTGGGTGGCTTAGTCGGTTAAGCGTCCGACTTTCGCTTAGGTCATGGTCTCGCAGTTCGTGGGTTCGAGCCCCGTGTCGGGCTCTGTGCTGGCTGCCAGCTCAGAGCGTGGAGCCTGTTTCAGTCTGTGACTCCCTCTCTCTCTGACCCTCCCCTGCTCACGCTGTCTCCCTCTCTCTCTCTCTCTCCTAGAAATAAATAAAACATTAAAAAAATTTTAAAAAATTTAAAAAAAAGAAAAAAATTGGAGACTTTAACCCATTAAATTTATTTATTTATTTATTTATTTATTTATTTGAAAGAGAGAGAGCAAAGAGGGAGCAAGGGAGGTATAAAGGGAGATAAAGAGAGAATCCCAAGCATGCTCCACACTGAGCTCATTGACCCTGGGATTATGACCCACCCTGAAATCAAGAGTCAGATGTTCTACTGACTGAATCACTCAGGCATCCCAACCCATTAAATTTAAAGTAAGGAATAATTTTATTTCTGCCATTTTTCTATGTGTTTTCTGAATCTCATATCTTTGTTGTTCTTCAATTCCTCCATCCCTGCCTTCTTTTGTATTTAACTGATTGTAATGTCCTGTTTTGATTCCTTCTCACTTCTTTTTCTCAATATATATTTGTTTAATTGTGCTTTTAGTGGTTACTTGGAGGACTACACTGAACATCTTAAACTTATAACACCTTAGTTTGAATTAATAACAGCTTAGTTTTAAAAGTATACAACACATTTGTTCTTATATATCACCATCCCTTACCCTTTACAGGGCTACTGTCACTGTTTACATCTTTATACACAGTTTTCATGTTAACATAGATTTATAAATATTGTTTTATGCATCTGTCTTGTAAAACACATAGAAAATGCAGGAGTCACAAACCAAAATAACAATAATAGTGGCTTTTGTATTTACCTGTGTAGTCATCTTTACTAGTGTTGTTTATTTCTTTGTATAGCTTCAAATTACTATCTAGTATCCTTTCATTTTAGTCTGTAGCGTTCCCTTTAGCATTTCTTTTTTTTTTTAATGTTTTATTTATTTATGAGAGAGAGAGAGAGAGAGAGAGCATGAGTAGGGGAGGGTCAGAGAGAGAGAGGGAGACACAGAATCAGAAGCAGGCTCCAGACTCTGAGCTAGCTGTCAGCACAGAGCCTGACGTGGGGCTTGAACCCACGAACCATGAGATCATGACCTGAGCCAAAGTCGGATGCTTAACCGACTGAGCCACCCAGGCGCCCCTAGCATTTCTTTTTTTAACGTTTATTTATTTTTGAGAGAAAGAGAGACAGAGCATGAACAGAGGAGGAGCAGAGAGAGAGGGAGACACAGAATCTGAAGCAAGCACCAGGCTCTGAGCTGTCAGCACAGAGCCCAATGCAAGGCTCCAACTCATGAATCATGAGATCTTGACCTGAGCTGAATTCGCACATTTAACTGACTGAGCCACTCAGGCATCCCAGCATTTCTTTTTAAAAATTTTTTTAAATTATTTTTAAGTAATCTCTATACACAATATGGGGCTCAAACTTACAACCCTGAGAATAAGAGTCACATGCTTCATAACTGAGCAAGCTAGGTGCCCCTCCTTTAGTATTTCTTATAGAGAAGTTCTGCTAGTAACAAACTCCTCCAACTTTTGTTTCTTTGGGAATGTCTTAATTTCTCCTTCATTCTTGTTTTTCCAGGTATAGAATTCTTGGTTGACAGTTTTCTTTTTTCAGTACTTTAAATATGTCACTCCACTGCCTGCTGGCCCTCCATTGCTTCTGATGAAAAGTCTACCATTAATATTGCTAAAGATCCTTTGTATGTTACAAGTTGCTTCCCTCCCTGTTTTCAAAACTATTTTTGTCCTTGTTTGATTATCCTGTGTCTTGGTATGTATCAATCTGTGTTTATTCTACTTGAGTTCATTGAGTTTCTTGAATGTGTAGATTACTGTCTTTTTTCAGATTTGGAAAGTTTTCAATAATTTTTTTTTTAATATTCTTCTTGTGCCTTTCCTCTCTCTTTTCTCCTGGGACTCCCATTATGTGTATGCTTCATGGTGTTCCACAGGTTGCTTTCTCTGTTCCTTTTTCTTCCTTGTTTTCTCTTTCTGCTTCTCAGATTGGAATACTTCATTCGACCAATTTCCACATTTGCTGATGCTTCCATCTGCTCAAATCTGCTGAATGATTCTGCAAATTTCTCATTTCAGCTATTGTACTTTTAAGCTCTAAAATCTCTATTTCCTTCCACTTTATAATGTCTATCTCTTTATTGATACCCTATTTGTTAAGATACCATCCTCCTGGTTTTCTTCAGCTTTTTTTTTTTTTTTTTGGTAGTTTCCTTTAGCTCTTGGAGTTTAGTTAAGACAGTTGCTTTAATGTCTGTGTTTTCTCAGGGACAGTTTCTGTTTGTGATGTTTTGATTTATAATTGTAAAAAGTATTGAGTTTCTATCTCCATTCCTGACACATTCCATTCCCATTCTTAAAACTCTTATAAATTCCTAAGTGATAAGAGCAGTGGGAACATCTTTTATTCTAATGAGGTGACTCTGGGCAAGCTCCTTATAGCCTCTGGAAGGGAGGTGGTCACCTGAAAAACCAGGCCATGATTAGAACCTTGGGGAGGAAATGGAAGTGGAGTTAATAATAGATCATGCCTTTATGAGGAAACCTCCCTAAAATCCCAATAGTATGGGGTTCAGAGGGCTTCCAGGTTGGTGAACACATGTAAGTGCCAGGATGGTGATGCGCCTTAACTCCATGGGGATGAAGGTTCCTGTGCTCTGGACCTTCTCCGACTTCATTCTATGCATTTCTTCATTTGGCTGTTCATCTCTGTCCCTTATTACATCATTTAATAAACTGGCAAGTACAAGTGTTTCCATGAGTTCTATGACTGTTCTGACAAATAATTGAATCCAAGGTGGGGGGGGGCATCACAAGAACCTTTGATTTGTAGTCAAGTTGGACAGAAGCTGTGGATAACCTGGGGACCTACTAAATGTCATCGGCAGCTGAAGTGGGATAGGGCAGTCTCATGAGAGTAACCCCTTAACCGGTGAGATCTGACACTATAGATAGTGTCAGAATGGAGCTAAATTGTGGAACACCCAGGTCATATTACAGAATTGCTTGGTGTGGGAATAAACTAAGCACATGCAGTATGAGAAGTGTTGTGAGTGTGATCATTATATGAGAGTAAAGGAGAAATACAGTAAAGGAGTAATATGGATTTTCCCCTATTCACTGTTCATTTTTTTGGTCCTGGGAATGGGCCACACTTTCTTGTGTGTTTGCATGCTTCATACTTTTTCATTAAAAAATGGGATATGTTGAGTATTGTTTAAAAACAAAAACAAAACAAAAAAAAAAGAAAAGAAAGAACAAAAGATTCCCTAGTTCTTTGCAGTTTGGCTCTGTGTTGGGGCATTCCTTCAACAATTAGCCAGGCTGTTTACAACCCTTCCTTAGCCTTCATGTCCTGATCATACAAAGTCTAAAGACCAGTCAGCAGTGAAGGCTTATGATCTTCCCAGGTCTAAGCTGAGCATGTATCCTGCACTGGCCATGGACATGGATTTCTAGGTTGTCCAGTACATGACAAAGCCCCAAAGTTTCTCACTTTCCAGCTTTTCCTCCCCAGCTTTCAGCATGTCATTTTTATCTCAATGGTTATTTTTATGCCCCAGGCAGTGGCGTCTTGTCCATTTGGTTTTCATTCTTTTCCGGGAACATCTTCCATGTAGCCATGGCCATCTTTCCACCCTGAGAGTGTTTTAGATTGAGAAGAACAAAGGCATGTCCCCTGTATCAGTCCTTCAGGGGACCCATAGGCAAGTCAAAACAGACCAACTGAATTCCTTCAGATCAAGATCTCCTGAGGTCCTGGACTAGATGCTCACACTGGGAATACTGGCTGCCTTCAAGATTGCTGCTGCAGTCTCAGATGGGGTAAGGCTAAGTTAGAGGGCCAGAACCTAATCCTAGCCTGCTTCAGTGACCTTTCTCGTGGTTAAGCATTTGCTTTGTGGCTGTAAACCTCTGACTATCTTCCAGAGTTTTTAAAAAGTTGATTCTGGGGGCATCTGGGTAGCTCAGTCTGTTGAGCATCTGACTTTGGCTCAGGTCATGATCTCACTCTTCATGGGTTCAAGCCCTGCGTCAGGCTCTGTGCTAACAGCTCAGAGCTGGAGCCTGCTTCAGATTCTGTGTCTCCCTCTCTCTGCCCACCCTGCACTCATGCTCTGTCTCTGTTTCTCAAAAATAAAGAAATGCTAAAAAAGATTTTTTTAAAAATGTTGATTTTGACAGTTATTGCCAGGATTTTTAGTGTTATGGGTAGAGATAGCTCCTGGATGTCCCCACTCTACCACTTTTTCTGACATCACTCTTAAGAGGTTTTATTTTTTTAATGTCAGTTTTTTTTGTTTGGGCATAATATATAAGTGGTGTTACATATGAAAAATATAAGAAACGTGGTCACTGGGGGTCTTCAGAGACTTTGAGAAGCACTAATCCCCAGTCTCTTGGTTAATCGAACACTCCGATTCCCCCCACTTTCTTGGAAAAATGGTGAAAACTATACATCAAGGTCACTTTGCATTTTTCTGTCGTGCATACAGATGTTGGAATTGAGAGCAATCATTTCAGATGAGAAGGATGGACCAAACACAGTTGGAGACTATGGCGTTCCCATGAACATAAGATGACATGGACGTCAGAAGACAAAAGTAGACAAAAGAGCAGTGATGTATAATGGAATGAACTTTCAAATGAAGGAGGAGAAACATACAAAGAACCACATAACATCTCAAATTTAAAATAATTTCTATCCACCAGGAACAAAGCCATAACGTGTCCCATTGCCATAATGATTTAATGTGGTTCTTGTTTTCTGGACCAATGAAGAAACACAAGAATAAAATAAGATGAGAGAGAGAATCAATATAATCAATAGAACTCCAATTAGAGTATAAAAGATGGGCTTATTTAAAAAGATACATATGGGGACGCCTGGGTGGCTCAGTCGGTTAAGCGTCCCACTTCGGCTCAGGTCATGATCTCACGGTTTGTGGGTTCGAGCCCTGTGTCGGGCTCTGTGCTGACAGCCAGGTAGGAGCCTGGAGCCTGCTTCAGATTCCGTCTCCCTCTCTCTCTGACCCTCCCCTTCTCGTGCTCTCTCTCTCTCTCTTTCTCTCTCAGAAATAAATTTAAAAATATTTAAAAAAATAAATGGCAGGGATCTAACCCAATATTGAACCGTTACCATGTGGTTGTATTATAGCTGTGATGAGGCTGATTGCAAAGGGATTCTTCCTGGAACATAATACATTGCTTATAAACTAAATATATAATACCATTAAAAAATGTTTATTTATTTATTTTGGGACAGAGAGAGCAAGAGCAGGGGAGGGGCAGAGAGAGGGAGAGAGAATCCCAACCAGGCTCTGCACTGTCAACGCAGAGCCTGATGTGGGGTTCGCATGCATGAACTGTGAGATCATGACCTGAGCTCAAACCAAGAGTAAGACGCTGAACTGACCGAGCCATCCATGTGCCCCAATACATAATACCTTTTAACTGGATTACGATTGTAGTGTAGTAAATCCCAAGAGGATTCCTTCTGGAGGTTAGTGAGAATGTTGTAAATGCTGTCTAGGCAATTAAGACATTAAGTTATGAGTACAGCTATGTACACTGGCCATCTTCTCTCCCCTTTCCCCCAAGAGCTCAATCTTCCATTCGTTCATCAATTTTCCACTGGGTGTGTCCCTTGAGCATGCAACAGTGTGCATGATACAGAGAAAAATGAGGAACCAGAGACATATTTGGGGAGGAAAGGAGTGGAATTGGCTTCAAAAAAGTAATATGTACAACAAAGTGTGCTAAGGGCTCAGGCGGGGTGGTGCATACAAGCACTAGGGAAGTGCAGAATGGGGGCACTAACATAGGGAGACAAAGGGAGAGCTTTGAGGGCAGTGCTCCGGGCTGAATTGCGTTTCCCAAAATATGTTGGTGTCCTAACTCCCACTACTTAAGAATGGGAACTTATTTGCAGACAAGGTCTTTATAGAAGTAATCACTAAAAAAATGAGGTCCTTGGGGCACCTGCATGGCTCAGTCAGTTGAAGGTCCAACTCCATGCTAGGCATAGAACCTGCTTGAGATTCTCTCTCTCCCTCTCTCTCTCTCTGTCTGTCTTTCCCTATCCCTCTGCCTCTCCCCTGCTCTTTCTCTCAAAAAAAAAAAATCTAAGAAACAAATGGGGGGTTCTTAAAGACGGCCTTATTCCGATGATTGTGTCCTTATTAAAAGGGGAAATTTGGATCCAGACATACAGACACACACGCACACACGCACACACACACACATACACACACAGAGAACACCATGTGAAAGTGAAGGCAGAGACGGGAGTGATGCTTCTACAGGCCAAGGGAATACCAGTGATGGCCAGCAAACCACTAGAAGCCAGGAGAGGGGCATGGAATAGACCCTTCCTCGCAGTCACGGAAGAACAAACCCTGTTCACGCTCTGATCTTGGACTTCCAGAATCCAGAACCGTGAGAAGATTCATTTCTGCTGTTTAAGCCTCCCAGGATGTGGTTATTTGTTATGGCAGCGTTAGCAAACTAATAAAGGGAAGGAAATAGTATGTCATGTATAAATGCAACAAGTCACATTTCATTACAGACCTGAAGGATAAGTAATAGAAAATCAGGAGGCATCTGGGTGGCTCAGTCACTCTGACTTTGGCTCAGGTCATGATCTCACTGTTGTGAGTTTGAGCCCTGCGTCGGGTTCTGTGCTGACAGCTCACAGCTCAGAGCCTGGAGCCTGCTTCAGATTCTCCCCTGCTCACATTCTGTCTCTCTCTCTCTCTCTCTCTCAAATATAAATAAACATTTCAAAAAAAGAAAGTCAGATGAAGCAGGGGCTGGGGCAGTGGAGTGTTCTAGTCAGAAGGAACCAGATTTACATTTATTAATCATGTTTTTTAATTTTCTGTATCTTATGATGTTTTGGCATTGTAACCAGCTTGCTGGCCAGCAGAGGCTGTCCCTCCCAGGCCTAGGCTAGCCAATTCATAGGGATAGCAAAGGGCTCGATCAACCAGTACAAACCAACCAATCCCAAGTATAGAGACCCGGCCACCTCCTTAGCAAATGATCACATACAAGCCAATATTTCCTTGCCCCTAAAATCATCCTAAGGCCAGGTGCCAGCCAACCCTAGAGCCCACAGTTGCTGGAATGATTCCAACTAGCCAATCCTAAACCGCTTACTCTTCACAGAGTGGAAACTCCAATAAAAGCTCTGGCTCAGGGTCTCCCCCTCATTCCTGTCTTCCGCCACCTGTGCAAAACCTGGTATTTCCCCTGCGGCCCTGCTTGCTATGTGGTGACCCCCTCTCTGGGACTGGAGTGTACAATAAATTTCTTCCTTCCAAGCCTCGATTTTGTTTCCTCCTGTGGCTGCACTGACTTTATCACACCACACCCAACATTCATGTTCTTCAGTTTCAAGGACAAATGCAGGGGTGGGAGGGAGAAGAACCAGAGAGAAGGGAAGCATAAAGTCTAACTCACCTTGAGGAATGATGAAGATACAAAATTACACACTTGCAAAAGAAATCTTTCTGCCTAGATTCTAATGGCGAAAGACCAATGAGGAGATGCTACTGTCAGGATGAGAATATCTGACTTGACGGACGTCAGCCAGTGGTGGCAGGAAGGATCAGCCTCCTAGGAGCAAAGATGAAGACATTGTTAGGAACAGTTATTAATACTAGCAAACAGTTGACAGATTCCTGTGCCCCAGGCACCACTTCTATATGATTTTTTAACTCATTTACAACAAGACTATGAAGTAGGTATAATTAGCATTTCCATTTTACAGATTATAAGTTAATTACTTTGCTCATAATCTCACAATTAGTGTCAGGACATATATTCCTTGGCATTGAACTGTGTGCGCACACATTTACTGTAAGACTGGGAATGCTGGCTTGTGACACGGGGGTTTTCTTAGGTGGGCAGGACAGTATACGCAAAGGCTGAAATGAAAGACAATGAGGAAAGAAAGAGTTCAGTATATGGATGATCTTAAAGAGTTGCTGGAGCAAATCCACAACTGTTTCTGGAAAATATCTCAGCTTAGTACAATTAAAGAGGACTACAGAAATTTTGCTATTACCAGAGTGGTTTCTCTGATCTCAATGTTGGCAATCAGTGTCTGTGGTGAGATGAAGTCTCCTGGACAGAATTGCCTATAGGGTAATAAGGTAATAAATACATTAGAACTAATAAAAGAACGTATTAATAGTATCAATAGTGTGATATTATTGTATACCATGTATGTCCTCTATATAATCTATATGAATTACACATGCTAACTCATTCATTATATTCAAAAACACTTGAGGAAAGGAGAATTAGATCTCCACTTTATAGGTACCAAAACCTAAAAGAGAATGGCTTAAGAACAAATAAAACCACGAAAGCTCCACCAGGCAAATAGAGGGGGTGGAGACATTGACACAAACATTTGGCAACAGTAGTCAGAAATGGAGAATCGTGGGCAATACAAAATCCATCACTGCGGGCGAACTGAAAATACTCTTCTTCTGTGCCCCAACTCTGTTCTAGAAGCTCTGACATTAGTATTCAAAATGCAGGAATAAAAAAGTTCTTGAAGTCAAATCATTTACTGGGAAAAGCCAGTTTAAGACAATACATACAACGTGTAGTAAGAATTCCGAAACTAAAGTCCAAAATATTATATGCTTTCTATGGGAACATGTCTGTGCATGTAGATGAATAGAAAAAGATTTGGGCAAACAGAAAGTGAAAAGCCCTTCATTTTCCAAAGGAGGAAGAAGATGGGAGAAATGGAACTTGACTCACATGGAATGTTTTCTTTTTCTTCCAAAAGGGTTTACCTATTCCTTGCGTAATGGTATTAATAAACATTTTGTTCTGCCAAAGATCTGATTTTGTTTTAGCTTTCCTTCTATTCATCCCAACTAACCTGGAGAAGGCGTATGTTTGAATCTAGAAAAGAAACACACCCTTAAGGCATTAGTGAGCGTAACAGAGAAAATGCTTTGAGGTAATTATAAAAGATGAAATACAAAAGGGGCGCCTTGGTGGTTGAGTGGGCTGGGCATCTGACTCTCAAGTTCGGCTCAGGTCATGATCTCACAGTTTGTGGGATCCAGCCCGGAGTCCTAAGTCAACCGCTGTGCTGACAGCACAAAGCCTGCTTGGGATTCTCTCTCCCTCTCTCTGCTCCTCCCCCAGTCGCTCACTCGTGTGCACGCTCTCTCAGAATAAACACTGAAAAAAAAAGATATACAATAAAAAATTATTCCAGCATTCTAAACTTTTAGAGGTTGGTTCTAGGATTTCTGGCCAGCAAATTTGATATGTTTGCTCCAGGAATGGCTACTTTATACAGCTATCAGTTATGAGTAGGTACTAAATAATATGAAATTCCTTTTCATAAATGTGTCCTTACACTTTCATATTAAGAACTT
This sequence comes from Crocuta crocuta, assembly GCF_008692635.1. Taxonomy (NCBI): domain Eukaryota; kingdom Metazoa; phylum Chordata; class Mammalia; order Carnivora; family Hyaenidae; genus Crocuta; species Crocuta crocuta. Next base: position 2,701,792 of record NW_027529425.1, on the reverse strand, counting down.
ATTAAAAGGAGTTATTCTAGACATTACAATGCTTTAAGTGCTCATCTGAGCAATAAACTCATTCATTTATGCGTTTAATTGCAGGGTCTTCTTTATGAGTTCGCACACAAGTGAGAAGAAATGGATGGGCCAGCTAGGCAGCAGGAATTCTTGCACTATTAGGTAAGGAGAAGAGAGGGTTGTTAAGGAGACCTGAGAAAGCTGAGTAGAGAGGAACCAGGTGAAATGGGGCTGGGGCAGGCAGTGTGGAACACAGGAGGAACAACACATGTCGAGGTGAGGGTTTGGAGAGTCTAGTGGCCAACTCAGCTCAGAAAAATATCCCAGAGTAAGCCTGGATAAAAAAGGAAGACCAAAGGAGAGACTATTCCTTGGACTCAGAGTTTCCCTTGTGGGGAGTTTGGTACTATTAATAATCCTGTTTTACAGTTAGGAAAATGAGGTAGGAGATTAAGTAACTAGGTTAACACGTCAGTACAAATCCAACCTTGCCAGAGATCCCAAAATATTTCCTACTGGAGCCTAATGACTCCCCCAACAGCTCTGAATAAGCTGATTGAGAGACACCATGAAACAAACTGAAAACAATGAAGAATAGACCTACTTTAAGGGGGAGGGTTCTCAAAGAGCCAGAAGAAAAAGTGAGTTGCAATATGTAACAATATGTAAAGTTGCATCCTGTGAAGCAATAAAAACACCAACCCTAAATAATATGTATTTTCTCTGGGGATATGTGTATTTATATATAAGCATTAAACATGTAGAGGCATCTGGGTGGCTCAGTGGGTTAAGCCTCGGACTCTTGGTTTCAGTTTAGGTGGTGATCTCAGAGTTCCTTGGATCGAGCCTCAAGTTGGGCTCTGTGCTAATAGTGGAGCGCCTACTTGGGATTCTCTCTCTCTCTCTGCCTCTCCTCTGCTGGTGCTCTTTCTTTCTCAAAACAAACAAATAAACTTAAAAAAAATCTATGTGTATATATACACCTAAATATATTTGTACAATCTGGGGTGACTGGCTTGCTCAGCCTGTGGAGCTGGTCTAGGGGTTGTGAGTTGGTGGGTGCCCCATGTTGGGTGCAGAGATTACTTAAAAATAAAAAATCTTGGAATGTATATATACTGAAGTTACATAGTATGTAAACATATATATTTATTGGGATTTGTGTGTATATAAATACAATCATATGTACATATGTTTTCAGATGAAAAAAAGTACATTTACGTATTGCATATGTATATATGTATATACACATGCCATGTCCTTATATTATTACCTGGAGTTTATGTTTTACTGTCTTACAATAGGGTATTTTGCATATTGATCCCCGACTTGTTTATATACATGTGTGTGTGATAATGGATATAAAAATCAGGATGCTCAACATGTAAACTGCTTACTCCTGGGGAGGGGAGAAAAACCAAGATTTGGGGTAACGGCCAGCCGGAACTTCAGACCTTCCGGAGGATCGCCGAGAGGGGAGGCCGGAAGCGCAGGTTAGGTTGCCCCGGGGCGTGGCAGGCACCCAGCGCCCACGCCCCTTGGGCCTCCGTGCGAGAACCAGCCCATCAGGGACGCCTGCGCCTGGGTGTGCCTCTGCCGAACCAGCTCAGCCGTACCTCCTAGGAGAGGCGAAGGGCGGAGCCTGGGGCAGGGCCCGCCCCCGCCAGCGGCGCGCGGAAGGCCGGGCGGGTCTTCCGCCTTGCGTGGGGCTACTTCCGCATCCGGTGGCGAATGGCGCGAGTTCCGAGTGAGGCGGCGCTGGGCTGGCGGGCTGGCTCTGGGCAGGCGGTGGAGGTAGCTCCGGGCCCCGGGGTGAAGACCTGGGACCCAGGCGTGATCGCTAGGGACCAAGTTGGCTCTTCCTGTAGAGGGAACGGCTTGTGGACCAAAAGCAGAGTGTTGGAAGATGTGTGTGCAGCACACCTCAGTTAACTGTTGAGAAGCTATAACCGTCAGAAAGTCTTCTCTCCTTAAAGCAGAAGAATAAAGGATGACAGAGGCAGACACTCCCAGCAGGCTCAGAATTACTCTGATTTGGAAGATGATGCTTAGCGCATGGCAGCTAGAATCCAGTCTCCCAGGTGCTAAGACTAAAGGAGCAGACCTAATCAAAGAAAATAACGCTACTGGGTGACAGTTACAGAGCCGGCCGTAAATATGTCAGTGGGTTTAGTCCTCACCGCGATCCCGTAAAGTTAGCTGGTAGCTGGAATCGTCTTGACAAAGGAACTGGGGCACAGGTTAACTACTGTGCTTAAAATCACAGCTAGTAGTGGCAGAATCCCTGTAAACGTTGAAATGGATACAGATGTAGGTTTTCTGTAATAGGGACATATTGGAGACCTCTAATTCCCCTTTAGCTTGGGGGATGGCTCAATGAACTGGAACATCCAGTAATGGAATATTGTTGTCCTAACTTGGGAAGTTCCCCCAGGACATATTTTGGAGTGGGGAACAAAATGCATGTTGCAGAACAGTATGTATTTCGTCATTCTTTTAGGCAAAAACGGCCCCTCAAAACAATGCTGGCTTAGTGTGGTACACGTCAATGTAAGCGAATAGAAGAAAAACTGGAATAATGTACACTAAACTGATACAGTGACCAGGGGAGGGCAGGGAAGCAGGGATTTCTGAAAGTTATGGTAAAATAGAAGTTTCTTTTCATGTTTTTTGGAGGGAGATGTAGTCAGAAAAACATGTATGTTCCTTATATAATAATTTTAAAGTGACTAAAAATTCCTTTTTTTTAAAGGGTGAGTGCAAGTAGGGGAGAGGGGCAGAGGGAGAGAGAGAATCCCAAGCAGGCCCCATGCTCAGCATGGAGCCAGACAGGCTGCTCTGTCGCACAGTCCTGGAACCATGACCTGAGCCGCTTTCAAGAGTAGGTGCTCAACTGCCTCTAAAAATTACATTTTTACATTTTTATCCTTTGAGCACTCAGTCTGTTACAAATGAGATTTGGATAATTTGGGAGATAAGATGTACCATTAAGGCAGTGAAGAATTTGGGGTTATGAGAATATGAACACAAAAATATTTTGGGGGAATCCCCAAAAATGACATTTAAAGACATTGTAAACAGTGCAGTATTTCATTGTTTAATCTCAAGGAGCTTTAAAAAACTTCACACTATGCCTGTTCTAGGTCTATGTTATATAGCTCATTGGATGGAAACCAAAAGCTGTTAAGTAATATCCACTTTTTCAAATATGCATCCTGATAGTTTTAGTTGAAATATATATTTTTTAAATTTTTATTTATTTTGAGAGAGAGACAGAGGGAGAAAGAGAGAGGATCCCGAGGAAGCTCTGCATTGTCATCCTGGAGCCCAATGTGGGGCTTGAACTCACGAACTCAGAGCCTGGAGCCTGTTTCAGATTCTGTATCTTCCTTTCTCTCTGACCCTCCCCTACTCATGCTGTCTCTCTCTCTCTCTTAGAAATAAGTGAAATATTTTAAATAGTTAAAAAAATATGAATGATTTGCTAAAATCTTATACATGACAATTTTGGAAACCTGTATAAAAATTGTTTTAAAAAAGCCGTCTCTTGCACATTGCCCTGGGGCTGAGACCCCAAACCAAAAGAAGTAAGTCCCAGGATTGAAATGGGACTTTCAATGGGGAATGGGATCCGCTCTAACTGGCAGTAACCACTTGAAGTTGCCATTTAAAATCTATCAGTTAACATGAGGAATGTAAGAACCAATTTTGTTTTGAAGATCCCTAGTTTATTCACTTTTCATAGGAAAGTAAAAAGAAAACAGAAATAGATGTACTCACTTGAGAAGTCCCCTTTTCTTTGGGACTTCCTGTCAAGTGTTTGGAAAGATCCCAGTAAATTAGAGTTCTAATTCTGATGACATCACAACTGTTGCTTGGTAGCCAGCCAGATCAACAGAATTTTCTTAAGGATTTTATTTTTAAGTAATCTTCATACCTAACATGGAACTCAAACTTACGACCCTGAGATCGGTTCTGTAAGATCATGTTCTACTGACTGAGCCAGCCAGGCACCCCAGATAAACAGAATTTTCAGGAGGTGTTGGTTTAGGGCATTCCTCACCCTGATAAGATGCTTGAAGTCTAGTTTAGCATATGTATTAATTATTGTCCACCTGAAAACATATATTTCCACCAAATTATCCACCTGAAAACATGTATTTCCCCCACAGTTTCTGAGGGTTAGGAATCTGTGAGCAGTGTAGCTGACATTCTGGCTGAGTCCTTCAGTTTGCAGACAAGCATTTGTCCTGGGCAGTAGATACCTGCCATCTCAAGATGACAGCATCCCAAGGCACCTGGTTGGATCAGTTGGGGGAGCATGCAACTCTTGATCTCGGGGTTGTAAGTTCAAACCCCATGTTGGGTATAGAGTTTACTTAAAAATAAAGTCTTTAAAGGGTGCTTTGGTGGCTTAGTCAGTTAAGTGTCTGACTCTTGACTTCAGCTTAGATCATGATCTCATGGTTAATGGGTTTGAGCCCCGCATCAGGCTTCTGTAGAGCCTGTTTGGGATTCTCTCTCTCTTTCTCTCTCTCTCTCTCTGTGAGCTTCCCCCTCTTTGGCCCCAAAATAAACTTTTGGTCTCAAAATAAACTTTAAAAAAAAGTATTTTTAAAAATAAGATGGCAGCATCTCATTTACTGGAGATGAAGAATCTGCTCCAAGTGCACTTCTATATTGCTGAAAGGCCTCAGTTCCTCATCACATGGGCCTCACTGTTAGGGCTGCTCACAACATGGCAGCTTGTTTCCCCCTGAGTGAGAGATGAAGGTGAGAGAGCAAGATGGAAGGCACAGTGTCTTTTAAACTAATGAAGTTTCATACCATCTATTCTGTGTATGCTAGTGATCGTACAGACCAACCTTAGCACAATGTGAGAGGGAACTTGAAAAGGATATGAAGACCAAGAAGCAGAGATCATTGGACGCCATCTTGAAGGGCACCTTCTATGGTGTGGGACCATTTCCCAAACTCTCACTCATTGACAATTACCAGATACCTACAGGATGCCTAAAGCTGTAATAGAACTAAAGGAAATAGAAACCACGTGAAAACTGGAGAATGCAACACTGGTACAATTTCCTTACCATCAGATGAATGAGTCTTCTGGGAAGAGGATAAAATATATACAACCACAGTTTTACACAGCATACCGAAGTCAGTGTTAGTTACCTTGTGTAATATTCTGAAATCTCTCTTTGTTGATCCATCCAGCTGATCTTAATTACTCACTATATAAATCAGATATTTCTACTTCTTCCAATCTTATCACTCCCAAACGTGTATGGAAATACCATTAACTTTACACTAATAAAGTTTATAGCACCTGCGTTGGGTACCGTAATATATAACATGATGATTAATAAAGGAAGCTAGTGGAGGCTTCCTCTGATGTTCCTGATCTTTCCCCTGCTGAGAGAACTGACTTTGAAGTTCATGCATATCGATGGGAAAGCTTCACCTTAGGGAGTTTGACACAGGGGTTGATAAAGGAGAGACTGGCTTGGCAATTTGTGCACACACCTACATACACAAGTGGACAAATACACACAGACACATTACCTACACTACCCAAAAGAGGAAGCCCTACTCCGGAATGCCAACTGTTTTGTTCCATGGTTTCTGGAATTGGCTTTCTAATTTGGATTAAACTGAAAGATGCTTGTGACTCTAGTAGCAAAGAAGGTACTGAGAGTCCGTGACATGATGTGGCAATAGAGATTCACACAATATCACCTTGAATTCTCCTAATCAACTTTAAGAACCCTCGTCCTTGGCATGAAGAAATTTCCATCTCTTTAGAGAGTATATCTTTGCTTCACTGTGAGGGAAAAGCCATAATGTACATGCAGTATAGGTGGAGAAGGTGGGTGAGGGGGCCAACTATGCAGCCAATGGCTAACAATTGTTAAGTCACTGAGATTTCTCTCCTACTTCCTGTGTGGCTCCATCCCTGCTCTAGAGGCTATAACCTGAAGAACAATTTCCACCTATGCTCTGGCACTCTCTGACATGCTTAAGTCATGGGTCTTACATTTCTGTTCATCAATGTCATCCCATAGACTACCATGAGAGTGGCTCGAGCAGAGATTGGCAAGGAAGGCTGGAGTAACTCTTGAAGGGCCTTGTAAGCCATGCAGAGGAGTCTGAATTTTGTTCTAAATGCTTTGGAAGGGCTGACCCATCGTAAGACCCAACTGGCCCTCTTGCCTTCATCTTCAGATAACTACTTTCATTTCGAGAAATATCTTTTAGCCTGATACTGGGACTTAGTAGAAACTGATGCTTAAGTATAGGACACCACATTACCATGCAATCTGAACTGCTCATCATAATAGGTGTTATCTGACCTACTAAGGCATAAATTTGGGTGTGCAGAAGCACTCCATCATCAAATGGAAGATCATGCCCAAGGAGGCCCTGAATGCACAAATACCATGAATAAATGGCTCAAATGCCCATGGCTCCCACTCTTGCTACAATACCTCCTCTTTCCAAGCCTGCATGTATGGCTTCATGGGGAGAGTTCTCTATGACCAGAGCTTATACAGAGAGAGGGAAGACTTGACCCTTGTTCATACATGGTTCTGCACAAATAGGCAGACATCACTGGAATGTGGACAGAGTAGCATTACAACTCTTTTCTAGGACACCCCTGAAGGACAAAGGTGAAGGGAAATCCTCTCAGTGAACAGAACTTCCAAAAAATGAATCTGATTGTTCATTTTGTTTGGAAGGAGAAATGGCCATATATGTGATTGTATACACACACATGTATACATATACATACACATACCACATTACAGCATGTGACCAATGATTGGGCTGGATTGTTAAGGACTTGGAAAGAATGCGATAGAATTGGTGACAAGGAAGTTTGGGGAAGGGATGTGGATGGACCTCACTAGATGGGTGAAAAATGTGAAGGTATTTGTATCCTGTGTGAATGCTCACCAGAGTGATCTCAGTAGAAGACTTTCAAAATCAAGTTAATAGGATGATCCATCTGTGGGTACTAGTCAGCCTCTTTCCTCAGCCACTCCTGTCATCACCCAGTGGGCTCAGAACAAAGTGGCCATGGTGACAGGAAAGGAGGTTATGGATAGACTCAGTAACATGGACTTCTACTTATCAAGACTGTTCTGGCTGTAGCCACTCTTGAGTATCCAATCTGCCAGCAGTAGAAACCAACACTGAGCCCCCAATATGGCACCATTCCCTGGAGTGATGAGCCAGCTACCTGGTGGCAGGTTGATTGCATTATACCACTTTTTTCATGGAAGGAGAAGTGTTTTGTTTTTACTAAAATAGATATTGTGGGCACTGATTTGCCTTCTCTGGGTGCAATTATTCTTCAGAGCTACCCTTTGTGGACTTATAGAATGCTTATCCACCATTATGGTATTCCACACAGCATTGCTTCTGATAACGGAGCCCATTTTCCAGCAAATGAAGTATGGCAATGGACCCATGCCCATGGAAGTCTCTTGTCTTACCATGTTCCCTATCTTCCTGAAGCAACTGACTTGATGGAATGGCCATTTGAGGACTCAGTTACAGTGCCAGAGCTAAGTGGCCACAACTTGTAGGACCAGGGCAAGATTCTCCAGAAGCTGTTTATGTTCTGAATATGTGTCCAATAAAAACATTGTGCTGTTTCTTCCTCATCTGGGACCCATAGGTCCCTAAATCAAGGAGTTGAAGTGGGAGTGGCACTAATTAGTATTACCCTTAGTGACTCTCTACCATTTTGCTCCCTGTCCCTGTGACCCTATCCTCTCCTGGCTTAGAAGTCGTAGTTCCAAAAGGAGTTCCAAAGGTCTTAGTTCTTCTACTAAGAGACACAAGAATGATTCAACTGAACTACAAGCTAAGATGGCCACATAGCCACCTTAGGCTCCTCACGACTAAAGCAACAGGCAGATAAGAGAGTTACTGTACTGGCTGGGGTGACTGATCCTTAGTAACAAGGTGAAATTGGACTTCCACAGTGGAAGTAAGAAAGGATCTGGAATGCAGGAGATCCCTTAGGGTGTCTCTTAGTATTATCATGCCCTATGATTAAAGTCAATGGAAAACTATAACAACCCAATCTAGGCAGCACTACTAATGGCCCAGACTCTTCAAGAAAGGAGGTTGAGATCACCCTATTAAGTGAAGAACCATGACCAGCTGAGGTGCTTCCTGAGGGCAAAGGGAATATGAAATGGGTAGTGGGAGAAAGTTGTTAGCTATAAATACCAGTTATTACCTTAAGACCAATTACAGTAACCAAGAACTGTAACTGTCATGAGTATTTGTACTTTATTTTGTTATGACAGTGTTTGTGTAAGTGTGTATGTCCATATTATCCATCTATCAAATATCTTTATTTTCCTTCATTCTCTTATTCTCTTATCTCCTTATTATATAGGATGCATAAGATATTGATTTTAGGGGCACCTGGGTGGCTCAGTCGGTTAAGCGTCTGACTTCGGCTCAGGTCATGATCTTGTGGTTGGTGAGTTTGAGCCCTGTATCTGGCTCTGTGCTGACAGCTCAAAGCCTGGAGCCTGCTTTGGATTCTGTGTCTCCTTTTCTCTCCGTCCCTCCTCTGCTCGCACTCTGTCTCTCTCAAAAATAAATAAACATTAAATTTTTTTAAAAGATGCAATGATTTTATATCATAGTATTTAAGTACTGTCAAGTTTACATCATAGTTTTTAAGTTGTAAGGTATCAGAGAAGAGTGATCATCACACAAAGACTTTTCGTCCTTTTCTGAGAAAAGGTTTAGTGCAGTTTTCGTTTTTGGCATAAGAGTTGTATCATGTCAAGCAGAGGTCTGACCTTCTCACTGTCTTTGAGAACTAAATATGGTGTAACAGGATGCATAAGGATGCCAGGTTGACAAGGGACGAACTTGTGGTGTTTAATTTAATGTATCAACTTGGCTGGGCCATGGTGCCCAAATATTTGATTAAACATTATTCTGGGGGCGCCTGAGTGGCTCAGTTGGGTGAGCGTCCAACTCTTGATTTCAGCTCAGGTCATGATCTCACAGTTCATGGTTCGAGTCCCACGATGGGTCTGTGCTAACAGAACAGAGCCTGCCTGGTATTCTGTCTGCCTCTGTCTCCGCGCCTCCCCAGGTTGTTCTTAATATCTGTCTCAAATTAAGAACAAATGTTTAAAAAAAAAGTTAACAACAACAACAAAACATTATTTTGGAAGTCTCTGTGAGGTGATTTTTGATTAGATTAACATTTAAATCAGTGGATTTTGTGTAAGGTGGATGGCCCTTCATAACCTGAGTGGGCCTCATCCATTCAATTGAAGGCCTTCATGGAACCAACAGACTGACTTTCTCCAAGCAAGAAGGACTTCTTCCAGCACACCGCCTTTGGACTTGACCGCAACGTCGACTCTTCCCTGGCCCATCCTGCAGATTTTAGATTTGCTTGTGTGAGCCAATTCCTTAAAACAAATCTATCTCTGTATGCACATCCTATTGGTTTTGTTTCTCTGGAGAGCCCCAGCTAATACACGTGCTTTCTTGGAAAAGAATTATAAATATGAAATTCTTCAAACATGTAAAAAGGTACATGGATTAATATAAACACTGAAGTTTCCATACCCAAATTTAACAACTGCTGACTTTAAGCTGTATTTGCTTAAGAATTGCTTCTCTAGGGGTGCCTGGATGGCTCAGTTGGTTGAGCATCTGACTTCAGCTCAGGTCATGATCTCATAGTTCCTGAGTTCAAGCCCTGTGTTGGGCTCTGTGGTGACAGCTCAGAGCCCGGAGCCTGCTTTGGGATTCTGTGTCTTCCTCTCTCTCTGCCCCTTCCCCATTCGCTCTCTGTCTCTGTCTCTCTCTCAAAAATAAACAAACATTAAAAAATAGAGAATTGCTTTTCTTAAAAAAAACATAGCATTTACAAATGTCGTTAAATTCTTATTTTTAATCCTGCTCTCCTCCTTCCTCTCAAGAAGTAATCTCTTTCTTAAAGTCAGATATTCCCATTGATATTTTACTATTTTTACTATATATATCAGAATAATATGCTTTCTTGCATATTTAAACATTTTTACACATATGGCATCAAACTGTAAATTACAAGGCCAAATTTAGGGCCAAACTGCCTATGTGTGTGTTTGCATGTGTTTGTTTTTTCTCTGCCTACTGCATGAAGTGTACTGTACTTAACTAAGCACCTTGAATCTGGTTGAATCATTCTAACAGTTTTATAATATTCATTTGCATATGTAATATACTTATTTATTTCCCTATTGATGTAACAAATAAGGGAGTCCAAAAAGAATCCAGCCCCAAAGGAGTCTCTTTTGGGGGTGACAAAAAGTGTTCTAAAATCAGATCGCCTTGGGGCACATGGATAGCCCAGTCCATTGGGCGTCTTACTGTCGATTTTGGTTCAGGTCATGATCTCATGGTTTGTGAGATCAAGCCCCTGTCTGCCCTGCGCTGACAGCACAGAGTGTTCTTGGGATTCTCTCTTTCCCTCTCTCTCTTGCTGGCACTCTCTCTCTCAAATTAAATAAATAAACATTAAAAATATATCAGATAGTGGTGATCATGGCCCAACTCTGCGTATCTAAAAACCAGCAATTTGTACATTTGAAAAGAATCTTAGAATGAGTTTTATGGTGTATAAGTTATCTCATTAAAGCTGTCATAGGGGCGCCTGGGTGGCTTAGTCGGTTAAGCGTCCGACTTTCGCTTGGGTCATGATCTCGCGGTTTGTGGGTTCGAGCCCCGCGTCAGGCTCTGTGCTGACTGCCAGCTCAGAGCCTGGAGCCTGTTTCAGTCTGTGACTCCCTCTCTCTCTGACCCTCCCCTGCTCACGCTGTCTCTCTCTCTCTCCTAGAAATAAATAAAACATTAAAAAAAAGCTGTCATAAAAACGTAGATAGCAATGAAAGATGACATGCAGAAAAAAATCCTGGCTGCCCCAGATACATCAGGTTGTGTGGCCTTAGGCAAGGTATTTATTTGAAAAGCTCTCTTTGCCTCTATGTTCTCAAGTACAAACTAGGATAATTATAGCACTTGGCTTGTAATTTGTAATGAGGATTGAATGAGTTAATATTTGTCAAAGTACAGAACAGGTGAAGGAATGGAATTGACACAGTGCTCAGTAAATGTTACAATTATTATTATTCTTATTATTTTAATGTTTATTTATTTTTGAGAGAGAGAGAGACAGTCGTGAGCAGGCAAGGAGTAGAGAGAGAGAGGGAGACACAGAATCTGAAGCAGGCTCCAGGGTCTGAGCTGTCAGTCAGCACAGAGCCCTATGCTGGGCTTGAACTCACAAATCTCAAGATCATGACCTGAACTGAAGTTGGACTCTTAACCGACCGAACCACCTAGGCGCCCCTGCAATTATTATTTTATTATTACCACTAAAAAAATAAAAACCTCTGCAATATATGCTGTGTTATTTTCAATATTCATGAGAAGACATGTAGACATACACATATATATGTATCCTTGGGCACATCTAGAAGCATCCAAAGAGAATGGAGATTAAATTACTGGATCTTGGTTATGTGTCATTTGACTTTATCCAGTATCACTAAATAGCTCTTTAGTGGTGTATGATAGCTCCCTTTCCTCCACATCCTCAACCACACTTGGTATGAAAGACTAATTTTGCAAATATGATAGTTTGAAATGATATTTCATTGTTTAATTTGCCTTTACCTGTCCCTGGTGTAATTTGTGTGTCTTTTTCTATGTTTTTTGGCTGTTTGGTTTCCTTTCCAGTTAATTGCTTGTTTTTTTTTTTAATTTTTATTTTGTTTTATTTATTTTCGAGACAGAGAGAGACTGAGCATGAATGGGGCAGTGGCAGAGAGAGAGGGAGACACAGAATAGGAAACAGGCTCCAGTCTCTGAGCTGTCAGCACAGAACCCGATGAGGGGCTTGAACCCACGAACCATGAGATCATGACCTGAGCTGAAGTCGGACGCTCAACCGACTGAGCCGCCCAGAAGTTTCCCCCAGTTAATTGTTTGTTTGATATTACATGTTTATAAGCTATTCATGTTTCTAATTTTTAGTTAATATATAGGCAGTCCGGCTAAATTCTGGATACGGAATAAAGGTTGACTCTCATGTTTTAGGTATGAATAAGTGGGTGGATTGTGTGCTACTTAAGTGAATGAAGAGACATAGTGGAAAACAAATTTTTGGAGGAATATCAAGAGTTTGCTTTCAGAAATTTGAGATAAATTTGAGTCATCCAAAAGAATAAGTCTGTGTTGCAGAGATACATTTAGGGGTTGCTAGCCCATAGATAGTATGTAAAGTGATAGCACTGCATGTGGTTATCTCCTGAGAGAATGTGGGCTGACATGACAAGAGCAGAATTATGCATTTGGAGGAGGAGAGTCCAGAAAGTGATACTGAGATGGATGGCCAATAAAATAGAGAAAAACTAGAATTTTCTAGAAAAACTAGACATCATGGAAGAAATAGAGGAACATGCACCTGCCCAATCCCCCATTTTTGTAATGGCTGCATAAGTTTTCATTGCTTGGGTGTACCCTAACTGCTCTTCTTCTTGGAATTTGGATTTATTCCAGTGCTTTTCTGTTATCAACTACACTTTGATGCATACTCATAGATTTATCTTTTTTTCACCACTCTGATTATTTCCTTTGTGTATAGGAAATGCATGTAGGTTTAAAAGTATGCCTATTTATAAAAAAAAATATATATATANCACGCTGTCTCTCTCTCTCTCTCTCTCTCCTGGAAATAAATAAAACATTAAAAAAAAAAAGAGTATGCCTATTTAAAACTTCTCACCATAACTTGAACATCGTCTTCTAGAAATGTTGCCTTCATTTATTTTCCTACCTGAATGGGTTTGCTGCTTTCTTCATTCTGGTGGGGGTGGAAAGTGGCAAGAACTCGATATTGCATACCAACTTTTTATTGGTTGTAATGTGTGCCATTGTATGGATGTTCATAAGTGACTCAGTCAATTATGTTGTCCTCTTGTTTTGGGTATTATAACTAGTGTTGCAATTAATAGATTTAGCTGAGTTGTTTTGCTATTCTAAACCTGTTTCTTAGAATAAATTTCTGAAAGTGGAATGAGTCAAAAGTATTTGCATTTTTAAAGTTGTGGATACATATGGATAAATCAGCAGGGCATGGAAAGAGGTATCCCTAAGCTTTGGTGGGAGTTATTTGGTGAATCCTATCCAAATTACTTCTACCAGGCTGAATGCATCCTGTATGACTTTAAAAGAAAACTGTGCTCACATAAACTTCTTAAGCAGTATCACTTTTGCACATTGCACTGGGGTTGAGGCTCAAAATCTGAAAGGCTTTTTATCCCAGCTGCATAATCTGATCTGAGATCTAAGAATCATTTCTGGCAGCATTGTGTTGGTCACCAAGTCATCAAAGAATCAAAGACATCTCCAGAGGGCAGAAGATTTTTGAAGCTAAAGACTTCAAGTCACAGTCGATGCAGTGTGGCTAGGGGGTCACTTGGAAAAAGCAGTCTCAGATTTGAAAGTATTTCCGTTGAAAGTTCAGTCTCAAAAAGCGAAAATTTTAAGTTGGATTTACTTTGGAATATGGTTGGCATTCCCCTTTTTTGTTGTTTTTGGTTTAATGGTTGACAAAATAGGGTCAGTTCTTGTTGAGGTAGGTCTTGCAGATACTTTTGATTTTTTTTTTAAACAAATGACAAATAATGTATCCACAGAAAGTATGTATTTGGATTAGAATCTCTGCAGACACATCTGAGTCTCAGCGTGAGAGGTGAACACTCTGACTCGTGTGCGGGTTCTAAGACCTCCAGGGTGGCCGGGAACACAGGTAGAGGACCCCGGGCGTAGCGAGAACCGAGAGCCCACATTTCACCGGCCTCCACGCGAGGACCAGCCCACTAGGGTGCCAGCGCCGGACCAGCCCATCCTTTCCTCCAGGGAACGGGAGAGGGCGGAGCCCGCGATAGGGCCCGCCCCGGCTGGCGGCGCGCGGGAGGCCGGGGCGGGTCTTCCGCCTTGCGAGGGACTACTTTCCGCATCCGGTGGCGGGCGCCGCTGGTGCAGAGTGAGTGGGTGCCGTGCTAGGTGGCGGGCGGGCTGGGTAGCGTCCCGCGCGCTGCGGGAGATGCTGGGAGACAGCTCCGGGACCCGGGAGCGCCAGGCGGAGGGCGACGGGGCAGAGGCTGTTCCTGCGCCGCCTGCCATCGAGTTCCCGGCCGACGGCTCGGACCCCAAGTATGATGGTGAGGGACCCCGAATGCCGCGGCGGGCCTCATTTTGCACCCATCCACCTTCATTCCTGTGCGGGCAGGGCTGCTGCGAGCACCCCCGAGCTTCGCCGCAGCCCCGGGGCGAATTCGACTGGACCCCGGCCCAGGGATACAGCGCGGGGGGCGGCGGGCGGGCGGCCTGGGTAAGGTAAACGTTTATTGAAACCAGCGTCCACGACCCACTGGTTTGTTTACGTTTATGTTTCGTGGTTTCCTCTTTGCGGACTCGGCTCCGGACGTGGCAAGACTTCCCCCAGGCTGCTTTCCAGCTCTCGAGCCCTGTAGTTTTGTCAGACGTTGAGAGTGAACTTTGTAAACTATTAGACGGAGATTTTGCAGACCTTATACGCTGAACAGTTTGGGTTAAGCGTTTAAATTTGTAGCGTCTCACTGATAGGGGAGCTAAAGACTTCTTAGAGTGGGGCCGAATGGAAATCACCCTGTTCGGTTTAAAGAAAAACAATG
>NW_027529425.1:2646811-2686947 GCF_008692635.1 Crocuta crocuta | reverse complement strand
CTGTTTAAAGAAAAAAAATGCCCCACGTTTTTTTTTTTGGGGGGGGGGGATGGTGCTAGGCTTTGTTTACTAGGAGATACAGCGTTAAGTCAGGCAAGTTATTTTATAGTGAGAGATACTTAAAACGTTGACTCTAACTACTTCAGAGTATCCACTATTTTATTGAAGGTTCATAGGGCCTTTAATTACTACCACTTGTTATGGCAGTTTTTAAAATTAAGTTGGGCCATCAGGAATGAATGCATTGATTCAGGGAGGTTTTGGCTTTATGGTAGTTAGGATGATTACAGGGAATACACACTCAGTTGAAGCATGAAACAAATATTAAGATGTTGCAGTGGATTTGAAGGTGCAAGCCAAGTTGGAAAGTTTAATTTATTCCTTAAGTCCTTCGAACTTCACCCCGATACTGTCTATAATTCTTGACCCTAAAGGAGACAAAAGAAGACTGTGGTGGTAATTTAAGGCGGTCATTGACAGAGAGCAGTCTTAAGAAAACTATTTTTTTAAAAAAATGTTTTATTTATTTTTGAGACGGAGCATGAGAGGAGGAGGGGCAGAGAGACAGGGAGACACAGAACCTGAAGCAGGCTCCAGGCTCTGAGCTGTCAGC
Source organism: Crocuta crocuta (assembly GCF_008692635.1). NCBI lineage: Eukaryota > Metazoa > Chordata > Mammalia > Carnivora > Hyaenidae > Crocuta > Crocuta crocuta. The sequence continues at coordinate 2,686,334 of NW_027529425.1, read as the reverse complement.
ACAGAGCCCGATGCGGGCTAGAGCCCAGGAACCTTAGATCATGACCTGAGCTGAAGTCGAAGGCCCAACTGACTGAGCCACCTAGGTGCCTGGAGAGAACTATTTTTTAATGTACTGATTTTTTTTTCACATGAAACCTGGTTTACTAAGGCAGCTCAGTATTAGGTGAAATGTTAATGTCAGAGGAAAAGTTCCAGCTGTAAACATCCAAGTGTGTGTTTTCTGTAACATTGAGATAAGGTTTTCTGCAAAGGAGAGATCCTATTCTTGAAGGGAGTGATCTTAGATAAGCTTTGAAAGACTTCCTTCTCCTCGGTTACTGATAGTACTGTTGTGTTTACGTATTGCCTTTTTTTCCAGAGAGGTCCAGAATATCCAGACATAAGTCTTTTTATGTGAAAAGTAAAGTCTATGGAGAATAGTTTCATTTTTGGTAGACTTAGAAACAGAACAAGTTACAGGATTTCTTGGAGGTCGTCTGTATGATGTGAAGTAGTCACTCTTACAGTTTATGNTAAGCCCAATGTCAGGCTCTTTGTTTTTTCTTCTTTCATCTGACAGAAGTTTTCCAGAAATTTTGGCTCAGATTAATCCTCCAGGTTTCTCCTTCATTTAATAATGGACCATTTATTCAGATCCTACTTGCCTGAGGAGCCTGAAGTCCGTGATCCTTTTCCTGTTTGTCTACCCATCTCCTTCTTGGCAGAATTCTAGAACTCTAATTCACCTAGGATCTCATACCACTTCTTATTCTTTTGTAAGAGGACCTGGCCTCATCTTTCCTATTAGCCACTTTGATCTCCCTCTTCTGCATGACCAGGATTGAAATGGGAAGCATTCAGTGTCAGCCTTCATTGCCTTTCAGTTTTACTCCTTCCTGCGTTTGGTATTTGTCCACTGGTCTTTTTTTTTTTACAGTTGCTATTTTCTTCTTCTTCTTCTTTTTTAATTGCAAAAAATTTTTTTATTTTTATTTTTTAAACTTATTTTTGAGAGAGACAGGGTGAGCAGGGGAGGGTCAGAGAGAGAGGGAGATACAGAATCAAAAGACAGGCTCCAGGTTCTGAGCTAGCTGTCAGCACAGAGCCTGACGCGGGGCTCGAACCCACGAACCCTGAGATTATGACCTGAGCCGAAGTCGGACGCTTAACGTCCAACCCTGCTATTTTCACATGAAACCCAGGTACCCTGCTATTTTCTTGATTTAGTTGGTTCATTTGACTCCACTGATAGTTCTTTTTTTGTTTTGTTTTTCTTATTAAAAAGTAGAAGTTAATTATTTTAGAAAGTAGGGAAGTATGAGTATAGAGAAGCAGAAAACCGTCCTAACCATCAGCTCACCATTGTTGGCAAATCAATATATTAAAAAAATTTTTTTTCGCATTACAGAGTATGTTGAAATTATAGAAAAACCTAAAGAAGAAAATTTAAAAACCACAATCTGATTACCCAGAGATTACTGTTTTCATTTTGGCATAGCTAGAGACAGTTTATTTGATGACTTGCATTTAAATCTATTGTTGGCCGGGCGCCTGGGTGGCTTAGTCGGTTTATTGTCCAGCTTCTGATTTCAGCTCAGGTCATGATCTCAAGGTTCGTGGGATTGAGCCCTGTGTCAGGCTCTGCGCTGAGCATGGAGCCTTAGGTTCTGAGCTAGCTGTCTGCCCCTCTCTCGTGCACATCTGCTGTCTCTCTCGTAAAAAATGATATTGTCAAAGATATCTTGAATAGGTTAAAGATTTCTATCTGAGTTTGTCCAAATAAGATAAAAATTTAGACAGCACATCTGCTGTCTCTCTCGTAAAAAATGATATTGTCAAAGATATCTTGAATAGGTTAAAGATTTCTATCTGAGTTTGTCCAAATAAGATAAAAATTTAGAGAAATCATTCAGAAAAATTTAAGGAAATAAAGGAAAAAGAGGAGAAAGTCATCTGTACTCCCATTCCAAATGATTCACCACTAACAATTTAGTATATTCATTTGCAAATATTAATGAGGACTGCTGTAAGCCAGGTGGATTTCTAGATTCTAAGATCCTACTTAAAAAAAAAAATTAAAAAGAAAAAAGGGGCGCCTGGGTGGCTTAGTCCATTGAACATCTGACTTTGGCTCAGGTCATGATCTCGCAGTTCGTGGGTTTGAGCCCTGCGTCGGGCTCTGTGCTGACAGACAGCTTGGAGTGTAGAGCCTGTTTCGGATTCTGTGTCTCCCTCTCTCTCTGACCCTCCCCTGCTTGCGCTCACTTGCTCTCTCTCTCTCTCTCTCTCTCTCAGAAATAAATAAAACATTAAAAAAATTTTTTCTTTTAAGAATCTAGATCCTAAGGATCAAACAGGCAGACTGTAAAACAGCATGTTCACTGTAATTTCATTTCCTGTACAAATTCTATTGATATATTGTTGAAAACAAGGGGGAGAGATTTTGTCTGTTTTGTTTTTTCTATTGTATGTATATTTATATAGCTATGAAATAAATGCATTTTTAAATTATAATCATAGTATGATAAACCTTTTATGTTCTGCTTTGTGATGCTTAATTATTTTGAGAGAGAGAGGAGCAGGCAAAGGGCAGAGAGTGGGAGAAAGAGAATCTGAAGCAGGCTCTGTGCTGTCAGCTCAGAGCCTTACTCGACTCAGGGCTCAATCTCACCAACCATGACATCATGACCTGAGCTGAAATCAAGAGTCAGATGTTTAATCCACTGAGCCTCCCACAAAAGTCTTTATTGATACCTGATTATTTCTTTAGACTACATGTACAGAAGTAGGATTTGTTGGGTTAAAGAAATACATTAAAAAAAAAGTTTTGATACATTTTGATTAAATGATGAACAGAGAGGTTGTATTGGTTTGTATGGGACTATCTCGCCTCACCTTCATTAGTATTACTGCTTTATTCTTGCTCCTTTGACTGGATAATGGGCTATTCATGATTATCTTTTTATACACCATCGTTTCCAGCAAGTGCATAATATCCTGTGGTATGTATATAACTTACCTAGCAGGTTTCCAGTATTCTAAACAGTGGTATGCTAAACATCTTATATATTTGCTGTGCTTTGTTTACTTATTTTCTTGGTGGATGTTTCCAAAAACTAGAAGTGCTGGGTCAAATATTTGTACATTTTGAATCCTGTATTTATTACCAGAAGTTGCAAACACTTTTACCACCTTGTGATTGAGAATGTCTGCTTTTCTGTGCCTATAACAATACCATGTATTCCAGGATTTGATTTTTTTTAAACGTTCATTTATCTTTGAGAGAGAGAGAGATTCAGAGCTGGAGCAAGAGGGACAGAGAGAAAGGAGACACAGGATCCGAAGTGGGCTGAGCTAAAGTTGGAAGCTTAACCGACTGAGCCACCCAGGCGCCCCTCCAGGCTTTAAATAGTTACCAATCTAATGGCAAATTCTGGTACCATAGTTATATTAATGTATATGTCATTAGTTACTAGTTATGTTAAACCTATTTGAATTTTAACTGTGCTTCATTTTCTTACTAGCTTATAAGAGCTCTATATAAATTTTACTATCTTTTCTTTTTTGTGTCATGTACAGCACAGATCTATGTACTATATCTGAATTTGTGATTCACGTTTTAACTTTAAGATGTCTTTACATAGAGAAATTTTTACATGGGCACGGTTTTCATTGTTTCCTCACCCCCATACGTGGTTAAGTTTTCATTTAAAACCAATAGCACATCTCCGTACCTCATAGGTGTTCTTTTGGTCTCCTTACAAGTCAGAGAGGAAATTGGTGATGAAGTCTGGATTTAGAAACTGACTTTTCCAGGACCTTAATATATTATAGAGGAGGGTGGAATAGAATATTTAAGATGGGGAGGCTTTTTAGCAGATGTAGGATGTGTGTTCTCTGGTTCTGCAGGGCATTTCCAATTGAACGGGCCCACAACTGGAAAGATCACAAGGTCTCCTCTTTCTTCTAACAGCCCCTCTTACAGTTTTCACTCCCATTAACGCCTCCATCCTCCTTTTCCTCGTGTTGTATAATTGGCCAGTGCGTTTCTTTCTTGACCTCTCTGGGACGTGTTCTTTCCTCCATGTTTCTTTCATTTACCTCCTTTACTAGGCTCTTGTGACTGTTGCATGTCCCTTCCTGTCTACCTGTTTCGTGTTCCAGAACGGTTTCCTTAGACATTTTTCCTTCTGACTGCTTTTGGCCTATTCAGTGACATATTAAATAAAGAGTAAATGAGAACTTAAAACCTTCAGCTTGAAGTGCCAACTCGTTCATCTGCTTGGGCTTGTGTAGCGGAGAGGACAGGCTCAGGGGCGCCTGTGAGGCTCAGTTACGCATTCGACTCTTGGTTTCAGCTCGAGTCATGATCTCACAGTTGGGGAGTTTGAGCTCCGTTTTGGGGTCTGCCCTGAGAGCATGGAGCCTGCTTGAGATTTTCTCTCTCCCTCTCTCGCTCTGCCCCCCCCGTGCTCGCTTGCTCTCTTTCAAAATAAATGAACTTCGCTTTGGGAGTTATTCTGATCTATCTGCTTACAAGTTCGCTAACCTCTTTATGAGATCTATAAAGTGAGAACGGTAACATTTCCTTTCCACTGTTTTTGTGAAGATTGAATGAGCTTGTGCACATGAAACACCTGGTGTACACATAGCATATGCCTCAGGTAGTTTCTGTCCTTCCTCCCTTGACCTCGTTGCGCGGCCAAACTTGCTTCTTCATGCGTGGGCTTCGGCTGTCCTCTTGAAGGAAAAAGCCATCCTGTTGCCTTTCATTTGCTTGAATGTTTAGATATTCATTTACCTAGTTCTGCCTTTGCACCTGTCATTACTACCACACTCTCCCCCTCCCCGCTCCATGGCATCCCTCTGCGAGTCTTCCAGCTTCCAGAGTTTGACTCCAAACTCAGTTCCAGAAAGTCTGTCTTGATTAACCCCACTGGGCATAACTACCGTTTTGTGTTTTATTTCCTTAGATGTAAATAGTTTGTGTTGCATTAATTGGAATCTGCTATTTTGTCATTACGAGATAGGTTTACTGTTTTTTTCCTCTCTCAATTTGTAGAATCCGATGTTCCAGCGGAACTTCAGGTGTTAAAAGGACCCCTCCAACAGCCGACTTTCCCTTTCGTGGTTGCGAACCAACTGCTGCTTGTCTCCTTGCTCGAGCACTTGAGCCATGTGCATGAGCCAGACCCTCTGCGCTCAAGACAGGTGTTTAAATGTTAGTAACACTACATCTTGCCAAATAAGCCTCGCAGAAATACTATGTTGTTTGATGTGGGTCTGAGAAGCAGCTGGTATGTAAACATTTGAAATAACTGTTAATAGTTTCTATTTCTTGGATGCATTTTATATTTTCCTTTGGGTAATTGCTTACGAATGTAGTCATCGAGGACCCCAAAAGACTAATAACCATGTAATTGTGTGTATTTAAACAAATAAAAGGTAGTTTTCTTGTCTTTATAACATGTCCATTCATATAATTTTTGAAGGTCTGCCATGGTTTCATTGGTGAACAGGAAAACAAAAATCACAGGTGCTCGTCCTGAACTAGTTCTTTTTTTTCTTTTTAATTTCTTTTAATGTTTATTTATTTTTGAAGGAGGCAGAGAGAGACAGAGTATGAGCGGGGAAGGGACAGAGACAGAGGGAGACACAGAATCGGAAGCAAGCTCCAGGCTCTGAGCTGTCAGCACAGAGCGCAATGTGGGGCTTGAACTCACGATCTGTGAGATCATGATTGAGCTGGAGTTGGATGCTTAACTGACTGAGCCACCCAGGCGCCTCATTCTGAACTAGTTCTTGACCAGAGCCCTGGAGGAGCCGCATGTTATGTTGTTGAACAGGAAACTGTTTTCCTCTATGCACTGGATACTTCTGACACCTAATGTATGGGTGTTTTCCCGTGCTGACCAGTTCTCTGACATCATCTGGGTGTCCTGCAATTCAGTTTAGTTCTGACACTGCCTTCTTGGAGTTATCAGATCCCACAGGTTAAGGGTTCAGTCCCACAGACTGCCTTCATTTTGGATGCCAGTTGGCAAGTAGTGGATCCCCAGTGTCCATGGGTTACCTGTATTTGTGTCCAACTTGGGTATAAATTGTTAACTGTAAGGGGTTGATCTCTCTGGTTTAATAATTTGCTATAATGGCTCTCAGTACTTGGGGAGACACTTCTGCTTATTGGTTTATTATACAACAGAGGGTATGATAACCGATACAGGTGAACAGCCAGATGAAGAGGCACATAGGATGAGGACCAGTAGGGTCCAGAGTACGGGAGCTTCTGTCCCCCTGGAGTTGGGGTGCATCACTCTCTTGGTGGTTGGATGTGTTTCCCCAGAAGCTCCCTGAGTCCTCCATCTGAAGGAGTTTATGGAGACTTCATCACGGTGGCATGATCAATTATTGACTCAATCCCCTGCTCTTCTCTCCCTGGAAAATGGAGGGGTAGAGCTGAAAGTTCCAAGCTTCTCATCAAGGCTTGGTCTTTCTGGTGACCTGTCCCCATTTGAAGCTCCCTTGGGGACCCCCAGTCATCTCGTCAGTGTAACAAAGACACTCACCACACTGGAGATTCCAAGGGTCTTAGAAGCTCTTGTGTCAGGAACTGAGGGTGAAGACCAAATATTGGAACAAAAGATGCTCCTTGCACCCTCAGCACTTGGGAAATCACAAGAATTTTAGGATCTGTGTGAGTTTTAGGAGATAAGACCAAGTATGTTTCCTATTGTACCACAATGGTTGGAATGTTTATTTTTATTGTTGCCATAGGTTATGTGTATGAGAAACTTGGGCCCAGAGGTGAGCAGAGTGACAGATTATGATGTTTCTGGTCCAGCTCATCGAGAGCTTTGTGGCTTCTTTAATAGCTCTGGCCAGCCACAGACTCTACCAAAAAAGTCTAAGTCTTGTTTAGTGTTAGGAATCCTCAAACTTATAGATACCTTTATGTGATCTTAGTATGGGATGTTTTTAGTTACAGGCAGATGATTATTTCGATGAGCTCGGTGGGACATGGAAAATGTATGAATGTACACTTAGTTTTTTGAGAGTGGTGGGGAGGTGGGTTGTGCAAAAGGAGGTGTTCGGTAGGCTCCAGAACATTGGTAGCTGGGGATTATTGTATTGAGCTCATTGAATAGTAAAGCAGATTATAGTGATCTTTAAGTAGTAATCGTGTTCCTAATTAAAGCAAATCTGAAACCTTGGTGATTTTAAGATATCTCTGAATTCCTTTTTAGGCGACTGAACTTTTAAAATATACTTAAAATGTTTCTGATGTCATACAATTAGTTGATAATCTAATGAAGTTGTCCATATAGAAAAATAAGAATTTTCTCTATGGTGTGTGTGTGTGTGTGTGTGTGTGTGTGTGTGTGTGTGGTTTATGAATAAATAAAGGCCAAGGATTCTTTAGAAATTTTTTTTTCTGAGGAGCCTGGTATTATGACTTTCCCCTTGGTATTTGGTCTTTATGCATGTGTGCTCTTTGGTGGCTAGAGAGATGTCCATTATCAAGAACAACTTTTGTTGTGCGTTCTTTTTTTAAATTATTTAATTATTTTTTTTTTTTTACAAATAGTTTATTGTCAAGTTGGTTTCCATATAACACCCAGTGCTCATCTCCACAGTGCCCTCCTCCATGTCCCTCTCCCCCCTACCCCCCCCATCAGTCCTCAGTTTGTTCTCATCACTNAATAGTTCATTTTTGCTCTTGGTTCCCTTGCTTTGGGGGATGTGTCAAGTAAGATGTTGCTGTGGTGGAGGTCAAGGAGGTTGTTTCCTACTTTCTCCTCTAGGGTTTTGATGGTTTCCTGTCTCACGTTCAGGTCCTGTATCCATTTTGAGTTTGTTTTTGTGTATGGTGTGAGAAAATGAACTAGTTTCATTCTTTNAGTTTGTTGGCATATAATTTTTCATAGTATTCCCTGATAATTGCCTGTATTTCTGAGGGGTTGGTTGTAATAAGTCCATTTTCATTCATGATTTTATCTATTTGGGTGCTCTCTCTTTTCTTTTGGAGAAGCCTGGCTAGAGGTTTGTCAATTTTGTTTATTTTTTCAAAAAACCAACTCTTGGTTTCATTGATCTGTTCGATTGTTTCTTTGGTCTCTATGTTGTTTATTTCTGCTCTGATTTTTACTATTTTTCTTCTTCTACTGGGTTTGGGGCGTTCTTGTTGCTCTGCCTCTCGTTCCTTTAGGTGAGCTGTTAGATTTTGGACTTGCGCTTTTTCTAATTTCTTGAAATAGGCCTGGAGTGCAATGTACTTTCCTCTTAGGACTGCCTTTGCCGCATCCCATAGACTCTGGATTGTTGTGTTTTCATTTTCATTTGTTTCCATATATTTTTAAATTTCTTCTCTAATTGCCTGATTGGCCCATTCATTCTTTAGTAGGGTGTTTTTTAACCTCCATGTTTTTGGAGACTTTTTTGGAGAAGTTTTCCAGACTTCTTCCTGTGATTGATTTCAAGTTTCAAAGCATTATGATCTGAGAGTGTGCATGGTATGATCTCAATTCTTTTATATTTATTGAGGGCTGCTATATGTCCCAGTATGTGATCTATCTTGGAGAATGTGCCATGCGCACTTGAGAAGAAAGTGAATTCCCTGGCCTCAGGATGTAGAGTTCTTAATATATCTGTCAGATCCATCTGGTCCTGTTGTGCATTCTAATAACATTTTCACTCTTGCCTCTTTCGGACCTCATTGCCTTTCAGCAAAAGGGGATGTGTTTGAATGTCAGAAGACTAGTAGTAAATTTACATTTTTTTTCTTGCCTTTTTAAAAACAGCTTAGTGCTTTACCCACCAGCCAGGCATGGTAAACAGGTGAGTGCTCGGTATCAGATAAGTAATTGTAGATGTGTTCCTGATCAGCAAGTGCCAATTCCTTCTCTGTTATCGGCTCAAAATCCAAACTGTAACGTGTGTATAAACATAACTTTTTTCTTTCAGAGGTTTTTTTTTTTTTTGATAGAGGCTATTATTACTCTTTAGTCTCCTTAAAATTGTCGTTTTATTGATGGCCTTTCTAATAATAGTTTTCCGTGTTCTTTTTCTAGTGCTTTGTCAGACCTTCATCAAAATGGGGCTGCTGTCGTCTTTTACCTGTAGTGATGAGTTTAGCTCGCTGAGACTCCATCACAACAGAGCCATCACCCATTTGATGAGGTCCGCCAAAGAGAGAGTTCGTCAGGTAAGCGCTCTCCATATATGACAAAAACATTTTAATTTCAGGAGAAATTAAGGCATTTTAAAGCCTTGATTATAATGCAGGTTTATGAAAATGTTAACCTTAATTTATCCAACATTTATTGGACGACCACTGTGCATTAGGCGCTCTTGTAGGAGCTGGGTTTCAGGCAGCAAACAAAAAAGATGAAAACACCTGCCCTCATGGGCTTATGGTCTTTTTCTTGAGTTTATGTTCTGATGAGGAACAGTCAGCAACAGAAACATAAAAATATATAAAGATAAATAGGGTGTTACACGGTGGTATTAAGGAGAAGCATTAAGCAGTGAAAGGAATTAGAAAATGTGTGAGTTATATACAAAGTGGCCAGTTATTTGAGGGAGGAGCTGAAGCTGAGTGCGAGCCATGCACCGTCTGGAGGAGGAGGATTCTAGGCAGAGCAACAGCGATTCCCGAGGTGGAGTGTGCTTTGCCCACCAGAAGCCATGTGGCTGGAGCATAGGCCAGAGGAGAGTATGGAAGAGGCAGGGAAGGAGGGCAGCGAGACAGACAGATAGAGTAGGATCTTGAGACCGTTTTAACATCTTTGGTTTTTACACCGAATAAAATGGGAAGCATTACAGGATTTTGAGCCAAGGAGTGACGTGATCTAACTTACCTTTTAATGCCTCCCCCATCCCCCCCGCTGCTGTGTTGAGTCTAGATGGAGGCAAGGGCAGAAGCAGGGAGACAGGTGGTCATAGGCAGTGGAGATGTGAGAAGTGGTCCGTTTCTGCATGTATTTTGATGTAAAGCTAGAACTACTTGCTGATGGAGCTCTTTGGTAAGTTTTCAACGTTCTCAGTGGGTGGCCAGAATATAGCTTTTTCAGTAGTGATCTTTTGGTTAAGAGAGAAGTGTTTTCCATCGTAAACCCTATAAACCCCTAGATGATACTGAAAAAGCCAAAGTGTTCTTCTTTCTTGAAATGTTGTTTGAGCATTTGGGACCGTTAACATGACATGAACGTCACATGAATTTTGTGAGATTCCTCATTCCATAAATTTTTCAAAATGCTTTTAAAAGCAATTTTCTGATTTTAGGATCCTTGTGAGGATAATTCTCATATCCAGAAGATCAGGTATGTGTTAAATACTTTTGTGGTTGTGCAGAGAGTAAGCTATGCAAAAGAAATGAAGAACTAATCCTGAATTAATCAGAAATGAGTTTTGAGGTTAAAAATAATGCAGTTAGTAGTTTATGAAAATTAAAAGCTTTTTCTCAGATATTAGTTACTGTTCCAAGATTTGCTTTACTTCTCATTCTCCCTCCACCCCCATCCTGTGTGGATGCCATAAAGCCCCCCCCTTTATTGAGTGCACTGACCCCCAGTCTCTCTCAGCGGAACAACATTGAATTTTGGCTATAGGTAGGAGATGCTAGTCTAAAATCTGTAATTGGTCTCATTAAGAAATTTAAGTTAATTTGTTACTGAGCTCAGCTAATCAAATGCTGCATGTTAGTTATCCTTAGGATTCCTGCTTTACAACATTGATAATTTCTAATTGGAATGCTAATTACTGGTAACGTACTTGATTAATGATCCCTTTGCTCTCTTTATTTTTTTCCTCCTTGCTGTCTTTATTACATGTTGATTTGCTCAGCAAATATTTTTTTCCTAGAGAATGTAAAGTGTCATCTTTTCAAATCATCGTAATTTAGTGATAAGTAAGGTTCGGTAAGTTAACGATACAGTGAACCTGAAATACCCTGGATACTTGGTTCTCGTGTGTTTTGATATTGATTGGTTGTTTGTATTTCACTTTTAGATCAAGGGAAGTAACCTTCGAAGCACAGACTTCACGTTATCTAAATGAATTTGAAGAGCTTGCTGTCTTAGGAAAAGGTGGATACGGAAGAGTGTACAAGGTTGTTTTCCACATCCTTGCTTTGATCTCCTACTCTGAATAAGTGTACTTGGAGAAGTTTTCCCTCATGATTATTATTTAAAGCGCTCAAAGGAAATTCCTAGAAATCACGTAGGTTTACTTTTCACAGAGATCGTCACTTGCAGGGAAGCAGGCAGCTTTTAACTTTTTCCCAACCACATTGGTGGTTTGGGCAGATTCCGGAAACCATATTAATTTTCTTGACAACGTATCACTGAAGAAAGTTGTGGTTTTGTATTTTGGGCCTTATGGAGTTTTTTTGCTAATGTTCCCAGATTTCATAACTAGAGGCTCTAGGAGTTGGGATCGCACTGCAGTTTGGAAGCTTTTAGTCCAGCTGGTTATGGCCGACTTCCCTGAACATAGTAAAGAGGAGGCTTGTCTTTCGCTTAATCTTATCTGTTTAGCTAGTTTGGATCCCGAGCTCAGGTTAAAATAACTTTCTCTGTTCAGTTGGAATTTAATGGCACAATGTTCTTTTCTCTTTTCCTCTACTTTTTAGGTCAGGAATAAATTAGATGGTCAGTATTATGCAATTAAGAAAATCCTGATTAACGGTGCAACTAAAACAGATTGTATGAAGGTATGGATTTTTAAGTGTATCCATTTTGAGTAATTGAGTATTTAAGTCCTATTGAAAGAGTTACGTATGTGTGTGTATTTGGCCAATACTAGATGCTGTGGGGGTTTTTTTTTTTTTTTAGGGGGGTTAATTTTTATTTAAATTCCATTTAACATACAATGTTCTACTGGTATCAGGTGTACAGTATAGTGGTTTCACAGTTCCATACGTCATCCAGTGCTCATTAGGCTCTGATATATTTTTTTTTAATTAAAAAAAATTGTTTTATTGATACTAGGTTTTGTGGATTGCCAAGTTTACTGATTGGGTTATAGTGAAATAAACATCAAAACTACATTTTTATTTGACTTAATTTTTTTAAGTTTATTTTGAGAGAGAGAAAGTGCAACCAAGGGAGGGGCAGAGAAAGGGTGAGAGAGAGAGAGAGAGAGAGAGTGAGAGAGTTCCAGGCAGGCTCTGTATTGTCATTGTGGAGCCCGATGTAGAGCTTGATGTCACCAACTGTGAGACTGTGACCTGAGCTGAAACCAGGAGTTGAACTCTCAACCGACTGAGCCACCCAGGTGCCCCTGACATAATTTTTTATGGTCACTCCTCACTGACCACATTTCAGGATTGTTGCTGGGGACATTAATTTTTAAAGGAAATTATTCATACACAGTATAGCTTGTTATGAAGTTATGAGCTCACAGGTTCTGGTCTTCCCCCTGACATGTTGTATGGTCCTGGGCAAATGACCTAGTCCTCTAAGCCCCTTCTGTCACCTGTCCTTGACATAGTGGTGACAGCAATAGTTTTATTTACCTTCAGGGACTGGACTTCCTAGTATATGTGCTGCTGAAGCGAGCACTGGACTTACTGGTAGGAGTAAAATGCAAGAATGAATATAAATGGACTATTTAAATAATAAAGCACTAGGTATGTGTATATTCCTTTGTCGCTATAACAATTCCATTTGTCTCAATAATATTATGATTATCTTAACATAGTTTAGGTTCCTTGTTCAGATGGATTTTTATTGTTTTGCTCTGAAACAAGTGGTATTTTTTTTTTAATAGTTTATTGTCAAGTTGGTTTCCATATAACAGCCAGTGCTCATCCCCACAAGTGTCCTCCTCCATGCCCATCACCCCACTTCCCCTCCCCCCCACACCCATCAGTCCTCAGTTTGTTGAAACAAGTGGTATTTTGGTATCATGGACATTTAACCAGTGGTGCGTGAATGCCGGATGTAAGTGTTCCCTCTGTAGGTGCTGCGGGAAGTGAAGGTCCTGGCCGGCCTTCAGCATCCTAGCATCGTGGGCTACCACACTGCTTGGATAGAACATGTTCATGTGGCCCACAAACAAGGTAAGCAGCTGCAGATGATGTCGCCGAAGGGCTGGAAAACCGCAGCCCTTGCGCCCCCCCCCCCTTTTTGTGCATCCCACAAGCGGAAAGTGTTTTCTTAACATTTTTAAGTAGTTTAAAAGGAATCAAAAGAAGGGTGTTTTGTGAAAGTTACCTGAAATTCAGATTTCACATCAGTAAGCAAAGTTGGTTAGGTCACAGACCTCATCCATTTGTGTATCGTCTGTGGCCGCTTTCGCACCGTAGCCACAGAGCCCTGTAGCTGTGGTGAGCCCTGTAAGGCCCACAGGACCAATGGGAGCTACTCTCAGGTCTTCTGCACAAAGTTGGCTCCCTGCCCACACTCTGGGCATAGCTGAACGGCTGTTTTTATAGTTCCTAAAATTTGCCAGGCATTTGAATAAGCTTGTTGTATTTTGCCAGAAAGCATTAACATTTTTAGACTTGTGGTCTCATTTGGTGTTATTTTATTTAAAAAGTTGTTTTTAATGTTATTTTGTTTTTGAGAGACAGAGTGAGACAGAGGACGAGTGGGGGAGGGGCAGAGAGAGAGGAAGACACAGAATTTCAAGCAGGTTCTAGGCTCTGAGCTATTGGCACAGAGCCTGATACAGGGCTTGAACTCATGAACCAGGAGATCATGATCTGAGCCGAAGTCGAACGCTCAACTGACTGAGCCTCCCAGGTGCCCCTCATTTGGTGTCATTTTAGCTCTGCCTTTGACTATGACTTAAAAAGCTGGGCCGCTTGAAGATCTGTTTTTGTTTTTGTTTGGCAGATAGAATATCCATTCAGTTGCCATCTCTGGAAGTGATCTCCAACGAAGAGGACCACAGGTATGTGGACTGCTGTTTGGTTTGACAGGTTAGGTATAACCTGCATTGGGTTGTCTTTGTTGGTTTGCCCATTTTCAGTACAAATGTTAAATTGTTTCCTCCTCCTAGCCATTTATTGTCGGTGTTTTCAGTTAGTGTTGCTGCTAGAGAGATTTGATGCCGTTTGCTTCAGGAGTTTACCAGTTAAGATTCTGGGGGCTTGAGGAGACAGCTGAGTTACTCTTGATCTCTTTTTTACATTGGTTTGTAGCTTTAGTGGTTATTTTTTTCCTTCTAGAAATCAGTCTGTTAACAATGACGAAAGTAACAGCTCATCCATTATCTTTGCGGAGTTCACGTCAGAGAAAGAAAAGTCCTTAGGAGAAAATGGCATTGAAAATCAGAATAACAGATTGGTGAATTATGCAACCAGCGTGGTTACAAGAGATGCCAGTGAATTGGACTCATCCGGTTTGCTCCAGGGAAATGGTTTGGCTGATTTGCCTTCCACATCGATTGTGGAACATCAGCTGCCACTTAGGCATCATTCCGACTTAGAAGAGAATTTCACATCCACGGAGGAGTCTTCTGAAAACTTAAGTTTGTTGGGACAGACAGAGGTAGGTAACTTTCCCAGAACCTACCGACGCTTTGATGCTCACCCATAGCAACTGTTTCGAGGACTGTGAGCAGCTGTGGCCTCCTGCTGCCCCCTCCCCGGCACCCCTCCCCTACTGACTGCCCGCCTCGCCTGCCTCTCCTGTTGCTTTTCTTTTGCCTTGGTCAGCCTCTCCCCTCCTGGCCTGTGGCCCTCGTTTTGGGTCTTCTCTGTTTTGTTGGCTCCTACTAATCCCTTTCTGGCCTTCTCTAGGTGTTCTCATTTGTGCCCCCCCTGCCCCCCCCGGGGCTGGAAGTATTGTTTGCACGGTTTCTGTTGCATGTTAGCATCATGCTGTACATGTATGTTTACACATAAAGATTTTCTATATTTTGGAACAGGACTTTAGGAAAGAGGAGAGAGAGACCAAGTCTGTTTACGGGACACTCTCATTGAGGGTCACGCTAATATGTTGGTGAGATGCCTACATGCTCTCGCCCACACGCTCTTGAGTATTAGTGTTAGAAAACAGACAAACCTGAAACATTAACAGCGTCTGCATGTAATCTCACATGCTGGAATCACAGAGCTGTATGCCGTCTGTACATACACACACACAGTGAGCTCTCGTTGCCCAGGAATATGTGACTGTGCATGTGCTTTCCACAAAACACAAAACTTTGATGAGATTCTCCTGAATACAAAGGAGTTGAGTTTGAGGGACTGTTCATAGAAACCATTTCATTTCCTTGTATTACATTTGAGGAATTTTCCTCGGCCCCTAAACAAACAGGCTCTAGCAAGCTTAATTTTTGCTTACCTTTTTCTCAGACAAGTTACTTATGGACACAGTGAAGCCACCACAGTGCGTATATGTTGAGGTGTTCGGAGAATAGAATACTACACCGCCATTCTTTGACCCGGTGTCTTAGCTTTAGAAACTTTGTGTCGTGAGCAGACCAAATAGCTTCCGCCCCCATGCCTCTGTGTCCCATTCAGGAGCCACTGCCCTTCTGCAGCTGGGCCTACCTCAGCCCCCTTGGGTTATGACACTCCGTTTGCGGTATTCCTTTATTTCTCTGTCTCCTTCACTAGACTCTGGGGCTTCTTGGGCAGACATGCACCTGTCCCCTCTTTCCTGAGGATTTAGCCCAGTGCTTGGCCTAGAGGAGGCAGGTGAGTATCCGTTAGACTAAATGACGTGAGCAAATTGTGCACAGGTGGGAGCCAGCCATGTCGCCCCCCAGGTGCAGTACCACCTGATGCTGCACATCCAGATGCAGCTGTGTGAGCGCTCGCTGTGGGACTGGATAGTCGAGAGAAACCAGCGGGGCCGGGAGTTCGTGGATGAGTCTGCCTGTGAGTACTGTACATAGCTGCAAATGCTGAGCTGGGAAGTGAAGACACTGGGCGGGTCTTCTGGTACAGGGACTCCCTCCAGGTGCTTTAGGGGGGAAGCATCACCTTTTTAACACAAAGAAGCAATGGTGCTTATGTCAACATTTTTCAAGAATGGAGGCCTATATAGAGAGACATAGTTTGTTGACACCTGAGCAGTAATATACTAGAGTTCAGCTTAATGGTTTGGGGCAGAAAAGGTCTTTATAATTTTTTCCAAGGAAGAAATTTAAATGTTTGTTTTCTTTTTCAAAATGTGACGTGATACTCTTGCAAAATTACACCACTTAGAGAAATGCTTATAGAAGGGTAGATGGTGAAAAGTTGGTCTCTTTTAAGTTCCAGGTCCCCTTGCTTCCTCTGTAGTTAGATACCCTCTAGAAATACTCTGTTGGGTTAATAACTTTAAAAGTTACTGTCACAGTGGTTCTCAACTTGTGCCGCACATTCGAATCCTCTAGGGAGCTTTCAAAAAGATGCTGTTGATGAGAAAGTATAACTGTGCTGGAGAAAGCTGACCAACGTGACTTTGAGTGGTGTTCAAAGTCAGCGTCAGAAGTAAAAACTCCTGTTCAGAGTGTGTGCCCTTGAGAAGGGTGATGAGAGGGGCGTTGCGTGTTTGGAGTCTTTCTCCCCCAAATCCATGATGCCAGTCTGGTTATAAGAAAGCATCAGACAAATCTCTATCTGGAATGTTCTACGCAGTGTCTTTGTACTTTGCAGAACTGTCATGGTCCTCATAAATAGGAAAAGCCTCAGGAGCTGTAGCAGATCTGAGGAGCCTCGTGAGACCTGACAGCTAAGTGTAATATGGTGTCCTGAGTGGAGTTATAGAACAAAGGGGTGCCTGGGTGGCTCAGTTGGTTAAGCGTCCGACTTCGGCTCAGGTCACGATCTCACAGTTCGTGGGTTCGAGCCCCGCGTCGGGCTCTGTGCTGACTGCCAGCTCAGAGCCTGGAGCCTGTTTTAGATTCTGTATCTCCCTCTCCCTCTGACCTGCCCCTGCTCATGCTATCTGTCTGTCTGTCTCTCTCAGAAATTAAAAAAAACATTAACAAAACAAAACATTAGAACAGAGAAAAGACGTTCAATAAGAACTAGGGAAGTCTGACTAGGTTGTGGACTTGTGCCAGTGTTGGTGCATTAATTGTGACCAGTGCACCGTATTAATGCAGGTGTTAATAACGGGGCGCTGCATGTGGGTGAGTGGGACTGTACTGTCATCCCCATTTCTCTAGATCTAAGATGGTCCTCACAAGTAAAGTCTATTTTTGTTAAAAAAGGATGTTGTCTGAGACTGCACCAGTAATTTCTATATAACTGATACTGGGATAGGGTTTGGCCTTTGGTATTTTTTTTGAAAATTCTCTTGTTGATTGTATTGTGTCGCCAGAGTTGAAAATCACTGTATTCTGTCACCAAAATTGGGGATGCAAGTGACCAGATTTTAAGGAAAGCCTCTGCTAAATATTGGGTATTAATCATTTGCTGTTCAATCCTAATGACACTGTCACCCTATATTTGGTGTAACATGCTGCTCACTTAACCCACCCAGAATCTTAGGTTAGCTTTCAGTGGAGGCAGAAACAGAACGCCTCCCTCAAGCATCCCCTCGATTATCCCCATTTCTTCTTCTTTGGTTTGCCACATAGTTGGGACCTGGCACACCTTGCTCAGTTTAGTCGTGGCAAGTAGTGGGCGGGGTGTTTCCAGTGCCCCGTAGAGTTGTGTCTGCGGCTGCACAGGCACTGGAGTGCTCTACGTGGATGCCTTCACAAGAGAGTTGTTGATCCTTAAACTTCCGTTTGGAAAACAGGTCACGAGTCGCTCATGAGTATGTGTGGGGTGACTCCAGTGCCCGCCATCCAGGACAGTGAGCCGGTGAAACTGAGGGCATGACATGTAGGATTTCACTAGCGTGACACATAGTTTTCTTGTAAAAATACTTCAAAATAAAAAGGTTTCACTTTGTAGTACTCTAGCACCATGTGCTTTCCTTTGTGTAGTTTTATACCAGTCCTTCCCCACCAGTCCAGAAGTGGCACACCCCGGTTTGCATCCTGCCGCTAGCACTCACTGGCTCTAAGGTGTCAAGTCGGGGAGCTGCTCTCCGCCTGCTCTTTCCTCCCCTGTGAAATGTGGATCCTCCCATCTGATCGGGTGTGAGGATTGAAGCAACTGGTGTGAGGGGTGCAGTGCTGAGGGACGGAGAGTGTTCTCCCCGGACCAGGCCCGTGTGTGGCACCGAGCCTGTAGCCGGGGCCCGAGATGAGCACCTCTTACCCATAGACCCAAGGAAGGCAGTTGTCCCGAAAGGCTGTGAAAGTCACAAAGCCGTCCTTCATCTCTGTGGACAGGAGGCCGGGGCCTCGGTGTGCGGGGGAGTGGTAGTAGAGGTGCTTGTGAGTGGTACCGTTGTGTTTACACANGAGGTGAGCTTCGTAACACGGTGGCCTCATCCAGGAGAAGGGAGCATGTCTCATACTGTGCTTGAAGGGAAAGTCTGTTTAAGGTTTACAATGGCCGACAAGAGAAAAACTATTAAGTTCTCATTATGATATTCACCAAAATAGCTTAGCTGGGAGACTCCAGGATTTTCGTCTTTATCAGTTTGTTTTAGTTCTACAGAACTTTTCCGCTCTCTAAAGTCAGGCGTTATATCATCATGGTAATAGATGAATTAAATTATTTACTTTTCCGTATACTTTGTCTTTCATTTGTCAGTCATTTTTCGAAACTGCAGCATTCCAAATGTCCACATAATGGAAGCTCACTCCTTGAGCTGCCCTGATTTATCAGTTTTTTATTCCGTTATTTTTAACCGTGTCTCTAAACCGCAGTGGGTTTAGGACACGAGATTTGTTAGCTGTCAGGGGTCGAAGAAGATTTAAACTTAATTTACTGTAGCCACCTGCTGCCTGAGGATGGTTTTCGAGATAATTAATATAGGGGCTCTGAGTGAAATTAGTGACACCAAGTCCATTCACTAAGGTGCTGGTTTGTGATGGTTTCTTTGCAACCTGAGGAACCCTTCTAATTTCTAACCATTTTGGAGTGTTGATTTCATTGAAAATCTGAATGATGTTAATGTATTTAGAACTACATAACCTTGAGATATTAATGTGGTGAGTAAAAGGACAATCAGAGAAATAAAACTTCCTTTTTTACTTGAAGGTCCTTATGTTATGGCCAGCGTTGCAACAAAAATTTTTCAAGAATTGGTGGAAGGTGTATTTTACATACACAACATGGGAATTGTACACCGAGATCTGAAGGTAAGTGGGGAAGCCGTCAAAAGCAGCAGTAGCAGGGAGGTATCAGGGAGGATGTGGCATTGGCTCATTGAATTAGATGAAATTATGTATCTTAGAGGGTTATCATTGTTTTTATGTAAATCATTGTCCCATAGGCCTGGAACTTTAGATTGAATTTAAAGGCACTGATCTTTGGGCATTTGAGAATTCTCCCTGGAGGATTAGTACTGTTTTTCCAGGTAGTGAGTGTGCTGAGCACTAATATAATTGATGACGTTAAATGTATTTAATGCAGACAAAAATCCTCATATGTTATTGGATCCTTAGAGGTGATTGATGTCTGTTTCTATGATTGTATATCTCCAAGGGAACGTAATATGGCCAATTTTTTTCTGCTCTTTAAAAAATCTATGCTTATTCTAATTTTTAATCACAACAGGCTATCAAGAAAATACATTTACTTCTTTGGCATAAGAGTTTTAAGTAGCTTACTTTTGAACAAAAAGTTAAATTGTGGAAAATGTATTTAAAGGAGTATTTGGGAGGGGCACCCCTGGGTGGCTCAGTCGGGTAAGCATCTGGTTTTGGCTCAGGTCGCTATCTCACAGTTCATGAGTTTGAGCCCCGCATCGGGCTCTGGGCTGACAGCTCAGAGCTTGGAGTCTGCTTCGGATTCTGTGTCTCCCTCCCTCTCTGTTCCTCCCCCTCTCACACTCTGTCTGTCTCTCAAAAATAAATAAACATTAAAAAAAATTTAAATATTTTGGGAACAAAAAAGTTAATGTGCAAATCATTTTATTTTTTGAAAAAAGTTTATTTTTTGAAAAAAGAACCAAATGGTTTGTACATTCGGGATGTACAAGCTGAGGGTTTCAGTGTTTTCTGGGCATGTGTCTTAGCCAGAAACTGCATGGTGAGTTACTCAGATTCTGTGGCCCTGCCACCTTGGGGTCCTATTTCAGGAGGTAAGCTAAGTCATGATAGCCATATACAGAATTCCACATCTTTGCGGGGAGAAGTTGCTTCAAGTGCCGTTTGTATTTTTCACCATAAATATTCCTGATGTTCCTTTTACAGATGTCCTCCAGGGATAAGGGTTTTTGAGAGAGCTTTATTAGGTTTTCCCTTAAGAGGTAGAATTCCGGTAGCATGATTCCTGCAGGTAGAATTCCTTGGTTATTGGTCAGCCTCAAGGGATAAGAGCGATCAAGGATCCTGGCCAGAAGGGCCGTGTCCCTTACGTTGGAACTACGCTGAAGGTACATGTAGATGGGAGACTCCCCGTTCCTCGTTAGTAGATTAACATTTGCTTCAGATTCAAGCAAGAGACTGATAATTGCCTCTCTGCCTCCAAAACACGCCTCATGGATAGCTGTCTGACCTTCGTGATCCTGGGCATTTACTTGGGCTCCATGGGTCAGCAGCAAACGGATGCAGTTCACACCCGCGGCCAGCATTCGGCCTGCTTTGCTCGATGCTGTGCACACTGCCAGCTTAAGGGCCGTATTCCCGGTGGAAGAGACGGCACAGTTCACGTTTGCTCCGCAGGCAATCAGAGTTTCCATCATCTCCTTGTTCAGTGTGTCTGCAGCCATGTGAAGGGGTGTCATGCTGGATTCATTAATGGCATTGACGTGGGCACCATTCTGGGCTAAGATGGAGAGCACTGGATAGGTCCCGTAGGTTATGGCCAGGTGCAGGGGGGAGTGTTTGTTGCTGTTGTCTACCCGAGTGTTGACTTGGGCTCCGTGTTCGCACAAAATGCGGAGACACGTTACAGCGTTATTCTGAATGTCTGTCAGGATCTTTTGTATTCTGTTCCCGGGTTTTGTCCACGTGGTGGAAATGATGGGCCAGTGTAGTAGCATCAGGTGAAGTGTGGTAAGGCCTCTTGTGTCCCTAAAATAGTTATTCATCACAGATTACACTGTATCCACGAATATCTACACTGTCTCTACACAAGACATTAGTGCTCAAGAAGGGAGTGTCTATTTGAAGTAATTCCCCTCAACTACTCTGGAGAACTGTTTGGAAATCTGCAAGGCCTTTGAGCTTCTCGGGATATCACAGCATTTTTGGGGGGACAGGGTGGTGTGTGCCACGGCATAGAGGGGCCTGGCTTCCTACAGCAGTTTCAGTTTTGTTACCCCTACTGGGACTGTGGCCTCTTCAAGGCTCCATGTTAGTTAATCCTGTGCCCCAGCACTTCCCACGGTGCTGTGGTTTAGCAGCCACTCGCGAGAGTGCTGTGGGCCTGGGTGTGGCCTGCTCTTACGGCAGAGTCGAGCCAAAACAGGCCAGAAGGCCTGCCGATGTGGTTCTTAGCGGCCCTGCATCTGCTCCCCTGCATCTGCTCCCCACACATGAGTAGGTGGAATGGAAGACAGGGTCGAATCTGGAGACCCACAGTCCCCAGTGAGTGAAGCCAGTTTGTCCTCACTCCCCCACCCCACCTTAGGTGCAGCGAGGGTTTTACAACAGCCCTCATGCACCGCTCTGCTGAAATCTCTCTGGGTTGCCTCCCAACTTGATTTACGTGGCAGAGAAAAGGGAAGGTTTATTACAAACATCCGACTGCTCTGCTGAAATTGGGAAATGATTTTCAGTTCACGCACATCTGTGTAGCGTCAGGCCCAGGTAGGGAGGGATAAGGTAAAACAGCACAGTCCCTGCCCTGGCGGGGCTGACAGTCTAGCATGAAAGACGTTAAACATGTTTAGGTAACCAGACCGGGATTGCACGTGGGCGAAGTTCTAAGGGGTATGAGGGCCCATGGGGCGGCCTGTGGTCAGAAAGGGTACACCCAGGGGCCGCTGTGGAGGAGGGGGCGCATTGGTGGCGTCCAGTCTTGGAAGGAATGCTTGAGGGTCTTCAGTGCTGAGCAGGGGTGTGCAGGGATGAGGGTGGGAGCCAGACAGGTTGGGAGGCTCTACTGGAGAGTGGTGAGGATCGGGGGCTTCGCTTTCCTGTAATATTACGGGGCCAAGAAGTTGTTCCTTCACTAGACAGTATTTATCGGGCGCTTAGTGCCAGGCATTGGGCTACATGGTGAAGACGTATTGGTGAGCGACACACATTTCTCTTTCATGAAGTACACTTTCTAGGGGTGGGAGATGGAAAGACAATCCATTGTCTCTTTCTGTTTACTTATTTTCCACACCTAGCTTAGGGTTTTAAACTCCATGAGGGCTATGACCAGGACTGAATGCCTTTTCCGCGGCATCACTGCTGAGCGCTTCTCAGGATGCTCTCAGCGGGCCGGCTGCTGTGCCTGCCTCTGTTTCTGCCAGGTTTTGAGAGGCTCTCATTTAGTCAGTAAGGAAAATGGTTCATTCGCGACCTAGTATTTGTAGTCCGTAACCCCCCAGGGATGGGTGAGTCTGGACGTGACCGGGCAGGGTACCACCTAACTCAGGCGTATCCTCACGGAGAAATGGTCCCCATTGAGTTACCTTACTTCGGGGTCAGCGCCGTGTTCTAGCAAGCAGAGCAAACTCTGCGCCTTGCGGTACTCGGCAGCCAGGTGAATGGGGATGATGGACTGGGTCTGCTTCGAGGGAGAAACCGAAATACGTTATGAGCAGCCCTGTGCGGGGAGAAGCGGCCCTTGTGTCAGCTTATCAGAGGAAGTGCGTGTATTTAGTATCTCAGCTCGGTATTTTTTCTGATATGTGCATGAAAATTTTCCTTTCCTTTTGACCCTTTGAAATGACCCCAAACCAGTGAGTTTCATATTATAAGACCTGTGTTTTACATAAATGCAAATTACCAAGGCAACAGAAATCACTTACTGAAAGCTTTGGAAAGTGATTCTTGTGGGGAGCTCTGAGGGGAAAGTTAGCGGTAATTGCTACTAAGTCACTTAGTCCTTAAATTTAACCTGCAGGGCGATTGACAAGTAAGGTTTTGTGTTTTGTACGACTTTGCCGAAGTCATAGGCTCAGTAGTAGCACCCGCATTTCCGGGGTCTGAGATGACACAGGTGTGTTCTGTGACTAGCAAAGGTGCTTATGCCAGTTCTTAAAATGCATGTATGTGTAAGTGGCGGCTTTCCAGCGCGACTGCAGGATGAGGGAAGAAGGCGGGGTAGGGGAGGGGTGACTTTTGAAAAAAATAATTAAAATGGTAATAATTCTATAAAAGTTTAGAAAATGGTAAAGCGCATGTAAAAAGGGGGAGAAATAATCCCTTCACACAGCTGTAATCAGCGTATTTGAGAGAATGACGTGAATGTTCTGCCAGCCAGAGCGTTCTAGTCCTTCCGCATGTCCGTGTGTGTGTGGTAACTGGAGGGGGGCTGTGCAGTGCGCTGGGGATGACCCGTGGGCCGTGGGCGTGGTGGGGCCTCGAAGAGCCTACAGGGTGAGGCGGCGGGCCTTCCGAGGAAGCGCGTCTTTTCCCTACGGGTGACTGAGCAGGAAAGGGGGGTACCTGGTTCAGAAGGAGTCGGTAGCTGGTGGAGTTGGCCGGAATGGGAATGGGCTGGTTGACAGGGTGGCTTCTCAGGAGCACCCGGATGGCCGCGCAGTCCTCCCTCATGATGGCCTCGTAGAGCCTGGTTTGCAGGGCCGCAGCCGGGCCTTCCTCCAGGGCTGTGGCCTCGTCGGCCTCCAGCTCCCTGCTGCCTCCCTTGGTTATGTTTCCCATGGGCAAAATTTCAAAGAGTGGGGACTTGCTGGAAATTCAGGGGACACTTGTGACAGAATTGGTCTGTTTCAGTCTCATTATGATCCTTTCGGTTCCGTTCTAGAACTGTTCAAGAACTGTGGAGGCTTGTATCTGTGAACCGGGTTCATTTTTCTATCAGAGCCACCTTTTTATTTTTATTTAATTTTATTTATTTATTTATTTATTTTTTAAGAGCCACCTTTTTAAAGCTCTGTGCTTAGGTCATACAGTGCCATATAGAAACATGGTTTTGGGGACTTCATTCAGTCACAGAAACATTCCCAAATTATCATCTTGTGCATAAGATCATTTCTGTGCTATTCTCCATTCAGCAATAGTTAAAAACAAAACAAAACAAAAACTAACAAAGCTAAAATAGGAATTTACACATGGAAATAAAATTATTACATTTAAAGTAGGAAAAGCCAACTTTAACCTAAATATACTTTCGTTTTGAGTAGAAGGCCTCCTCCCCCCAGTGTGGGCGCAGGTCTCTGCTGGCACAGGACTAGCTCCATTGGGAGCAGCTTTGGGTCTGCACTGGATGCTTGAATAGAGCTGAGTGCACACCTTCACAGCATGACCTTGTCACCTCTAGCCCTGGCTAACATAAAAGAATCATCTGGGAGGTTTAAAAAATATCAAAATTTTCTCATTAGAAAAAGACATCAGAGGCACCTGGGTGGCTCAGTTGGTTAAGCGTCTGACTCCTGGTTTCAGCTCATGTCATAACCTCACAGTTTGTGAGTTTGAGCTCTGCATGGGGCTCAGTGCTGACAGCGCAGAGCATGCTTGGGATTCTCTCTCTCTCTCTCTCTCTCTCTCTCTCTCTCTCTCTCTCTCTCTCCCTCTCCCTCTCCCTCTCTCCCCCTCCCTCCCTCTCACCCTCTCCCTCTCCCTTTCCCTCTCTCCCTCCCCTGCTTGCTCTTTCTCCTTCTCTCTCAAAATAAATAAACTTAACACAAGTCAGTCTTTGACTTTTTAGAGAAGACCGTAGGTTTTAAAAGCTCTCAGGGAATTCTGACATCCAGTCAGGGCTTAGGACCACCTGTGAACAAAGTGTGCTCTGCGTTACTGGTTCTCAAACTTGGAGTAACATGGGGACTTTTATTATCATTTCTTTAAAGTTTATTTGTTTTGAGAGAGCACGTGTGCATGGGGGGGTGTGGGGAGGGGGAGGGGGCAGAGAGCGAGAATCCCAAGCAGACTCTGTGCTGCCAGCCTGGAGCCCAGTGTGGGGCTGAAAATCACAAACCATGAGATCATGACCTGAGCTGAAAGCAAGAGTCAGTCACTTAACCAGGTGAGCCACTGAGGCCCCAACATGGAGACTTTAAAATCATACTGCTGCCTGTGTCCACGCCCAAGAATTCTGATTTTATTGGTCTGTGGAATGGCTTGGACCTTGGGATTTTTTGTTTTTAAACCTCCCCTGGTACTTCTGATGTGCAGCTGAGTTTTAGAACCACTGGTCTAATTTTTCATTTTTCAGGGGCTCCTTGCTCCTGAGTTGAAAGCTCTTAACATCTTTGCATTTTTACCATTTGTTTTAAGAACACCAAGGAGTTGTTCTGTTTGTTTACAGCCCAGAAATATTTTTCTTCATGGCGCTGATCAGCAAGTAAAAATAGGCGACTTTGGTCTGGCCTGCACGAACATCATACAGAAGAACGCAGACTGGATCGATAGAGATGGGAAGAGTAAGTTTATTTTGGTTGTGTTCTTTTTTTTTTTCTTGGCAATAAGGAAAAAAGAGGCATGATGGCACTTGACGATATTTTTAAAAATGGTATAGTTTGAGAGAGGCACAGAGCATGAGCGGGGGAGGGGCAGAGAGGGAGGGAGACAGAGAATCCGCAGCAGGCTCCAGGCTCCCAGCTGTCGGCACAGAGCCTGACAGAGAGCTCGAACTCATGAACCAGGAGATCAGACCTGGGCCAAAGTCGGAGGCTTCCCCCACTGAGCCCCTCAGGCGCCCCTGCGCTTAGGGAGAATCACAAAGACTTACTATAGCAAAAGTAAGCTAAGAATGTAAAGCAAATATCATTCCCTCAGTGCCCTACTCAGAGTCCCTTTCTGTAGTGTAGATAGTGTGAACTCTGCAGTGTTTACTATCTGGCTTTTCCAATTGCAGGAATGCCCATGCACACTTCCAGAGTGGGTACCTGTCTGTACGCTTCCCCTGAGCAGCTGGAAGGATCCGAGTATGATGCCAAGGTAGTATGCGCTGCCTCTCTCCCTTCAGTTGGACGGAGTCTGCAGTCATTAGTGACAGAAGCACATATAAAGGCGGTGGACGCTCTCGCGTCGAGGGGCTTGGGGGGATAATGGAGCAGGGTAGGTTGTCTGTTACATCAAACCCCCGAAACAGGAAGCTTCGCTTTGTAGTGGAGTTTTGACGGCACTGATTTTTAGTCTCCTTTACCGCCGGTAAATCCGTGGGTGTCATAAATTATTTTTGAAAAGAGCTTTCCCTTGAGAACGTCACTGTTTACCTCAGGAAGCTAGAATTCATAGAAGCCTGAGTTAGCCTGCCTTCTGTATTCTCAAAAAAATGCTAAGACCATAAAATATTAAAAAAAAATAAATAAAAAAAAAAAATGCTAAATAACCGCTACAGGGAAGTGTGGCTCTTGATTCCCTTTGAAGTAGAATGAAGATGCTGAGGAGTTTTAATCCATTCTGTTCCTTGAAGGAATGTCAAAGTAAACCAATTTCTCAAAATAACAGCCCAATAAATTTTCTTCCTTTTGATGAATCATTCAGCTTTTTAGTGGCTGTTCCTAAAATCCTCTCTGGTAAAGACCTCCAGAAGAACTGTTAGGCAAAGTAACACACATTTTATGCAGCTTGTTAAACTTCACCTGAATGCTTAAACTATGTGTGGAGGCAGAGGGGGGACACCGGAGCAGGCCGCAGGGACACCGTGACCCCTGTGGCTGGCTCCGGCACGTGCAGCTCACACCTCTCGCTCCAGCCGCACCAGGCCTGGATTTTCAGGGAAGTGGTGGAGTCGCTCGTTCAGTAGTGACTGTGGGCGCTGGGGGTTATCCCTGCCTCTCGCCTAGCCGTCCATCCTTTATGCCCATGGGTGCCCCTTTCTCAGAGATAGGGATTGGGGCCGTGCCGGTCACCTCTCCCTCAGGGCCATGGCTTGTAGGTGGCAGACGCATGCCACTGGGAGGGGTGAGCCCGCCTTCCTCTTGGGATCTATGAACCGTCCTTCTTTACAAAGGATGATGCTGCGCTGAGATGGAACTGATACTCTCCCTTTGAGTTTCACACTAAATCCCCTTCCCTGCTTTCTCCAGTCAGACATGTATAGTTTGGGTGTGGTCCTGCTGGAGCTCTTTCAGCCGTTTGGAACAGAAATGGAGCGAGTGCAAGTTCTCACAGGTTTAAGAACCGGTCAGATACCCGAATCCCTCAGGAAGAGGTGCCCGGTACAAGCCAAGTATATCCAGCACTTAACTAGAATGAACGCATCTCAGAGACCGTCTGCGGTTCAGCTGCTGCAGAGCGAACTTTTCCAAAATTCTGGAAATGTATGTATATATATATATATTTTCATTTCTTTTTTTTTTCCTAAGTAAACTCTACGCCCAACGTGGGACTCCAACTCACAACCCTCAAGATGAAGAGTCATGCGCTCCACCGACTGAGCCCCCCGTCTGGTGCCCCTGTATATATATTTTAATACTGGGGAAAATAGGGGGTTAAATTAGAATTTTCATTGTGAATCTGATTTCATGAAGAACAGTTGAGCTTAGAATAAGGCTTGTGGAGACCAGACATTTCAACTCCTTCCCAGAGTTGCCAGTAACACACTTTCGTAGTCCAGGAAGCGAGGTGACCCCTGCTGACTGTCTCCTGGAGACGCTGTCGTTCCAGCCTGTGCTTTCCGGCCATATCTTGCTAAGTCAGAAGGCTTTCGTTTTCTTCTCCAACTGTGATATACAACCTTTTATATGATTGATTATAACACACCTACTAGTAAAAAGGAGCACGTGGCACAGGGTAAAAGTTGGAATTCTTGGGGGGATGTGGAGGGACGGTGGCAGAGACCGCCTCAGCCCGTCTACGATCCTTCCACATTCAAGTGTGTGAGGCTGGTTGTCAGTCCTGTGATGGCCGCAGGGCAGCGACACCTTACAGAGCCAAGGATGCTCTCTAGTCCGCACCTACTGGAAACATCATTCGTCCGTCATTCACGGATCCTCGGCGTTTTGCTCCTCCAGATGTCCTCAGGCCAGCAGCGCCGGAGGGCTTGTGAGAGTGTGCAGGACCCTGGTGCCACCCCAGACGCACCGAGTTGGAGTCCGCCTTTAACAAGATCCCCCAAGTGATCTGCACACATGGTGCTGGAGCAGGACCGCATTCCCTGCTCCGGTCCTTAAGGTGCGCTCTTAGGCCAGCAGCACGAGATCCTCAGGACTCTGCTACAATTCGCAGGCCCGCTCTGCGGCCCTGCCCTATTCCCAGAGAAGTCTGGGGGGTGAGGGGGCTGCGGTCTGGGCTTAACAAACACCTGAAGCGGCTCTGATGCACGCTAGTCTGGGAACTATTTGTGGTAACTTGTGAGTTGATCTGTTTTCTATTTGAGGCTTACTAACTCTCAGGTAAAACTGAATTTCACTGGCTAGAATAATACACAGGTAGGGTAGTACTTTGCTGAGTCTTTGATATTAGCAGATGTGGTTATGAAATTTATCTTCTCCTATAGAAGGGATTTTCTAACTCCCAGTTAAGTCAGCTATTAGAGTTACTCTCCTCTGTCTCATGGAATTTTTTATAAAACCGCCCACACTCACCTATACAGGTAAAATCTGTATATACAGGCGTCTTTGTGTTGCGTGGTTGTATGGACTGTAAACATGACCTGGCTGAGCTCAGACCATGCAGGTGTTAGTTATCAATGGGAAGTTAACAGTTGTCCTGTGACCTTTAAAAATGTTTCTCAGAGCGGTACCTGGTGGGCTCAGTCTGTTAAGCATCCGACTTTAGTTCAAGTCATGATCTCATGGTAAGTTTGAGTCCCGTGTCGGGCTCTGTGCTGACAGCTCAGAGCATGGAGCCTACTTCAGATTCTGTGTCTCCCTTGCTTTCTGCCCCTCCCCTGCTCATGCTCGGTCTCTCTCTCTCAAATAAGCATTACAAAAATTTCTTTAAATAATAAAATAAAAATGTTTCTCAGAACATTAAAAACTGTCAGTTTCAGATATACATGGAAAAGAACGTTGTAAAACTAGTATTTAGCGCACTGTAATTAAGAATTAAAGCGTTCAAGAGTGGCATGAACAGTGCCTACCTTCATCTTGTCGTAGAACTTAGGATATGGAATGAGCATTTTTTTCTATACCTTGGTGAACTGTATACTCCTTTTTTTAACTGTTTATTTTTGAGAGACAGCACACACACATGAATGGAGCCCGAGGGGCAGAGGGAAATGGGGACAGTGTTTCTGAAGTGGGCTCTGTGCTGACAGCAGAGAGCCCGATACAGGGCTTGAACTCATGAACCGTGAGATCAGACCCAAGCCGAAGTCGGATGCTTAACTCACTGAGCCACCAAAGTGCCCCTCCTTTCTGAGTTTCGATCGGCTTCCAATATTCTATCCTTTGCACTTTCGATGTTGTGAAAGGGTATCTCCCAAGGGTTCTTTCCACCTGAATTGTGCCAGTGTTACTTTCTCTGGGACACCTTTGTCCTTTTCCTTACTTATGTTAAGTCCTCTTTGCTGGGCCCTGTGGCTGTGCACCCTATCTGTCTGGTGGCGGCAGGAGCAGCAGCCCCGTGGTCAGCTGTTTATTCTCGGACATCATTTAGGTGCAGTTTGGTTTCCCCTCTAGCATCATGGCTTCTCATTAGCTTGCAGCACTTCTGCCCTGGTTGGCCAGTTCCCTATTTCATTCATTCAATTTAATTTTTTAGAGATTTTAATTTTTTTTTATTAATGTTTATCTATGTTAGAGAGAGGCAGAGTGCAAGTGGGGGAGGGGCAGAGAGGGAGACACAGAATCTGAAGCAGGCTCCAGGACAGCAGAGCCTGATACGGGGCTTAAACCCACAAACTGTGTGAGATCATGACCCGAGTCGAAGTTGGATGCTTAACTGACTGAGCCACCAAGTGACCCCAGTTATTTATTTTTAAAAACTGTCTCATGGGTTGATAGCTACACACGTTGCCAGTGCTGATGCAGTGGCCAACCACTGACAGCCTATCAGAGGGATGCTTGACCCCTGGTCGTGTATCATGGACCGAGGTGCTGCCATTTGCACTTATGGGACAATGGGCACCTGCCCCTCAAACACGTAGCTGGGTGACTGGCACTGCTTCCCTAGCCGCGGTAACCGGAATTCAGGCACACCGGAACCATGCAGAGGGAGGAATGCCTGCATGTTTAAAATGGAGGAGCCATTTTAATGGAGCTTAAAATTTTTTCCTTACAGGTTAACCTCACTCTACAGATGAAAATAGTAGAGCAAGAAAAAGAAATTGAAGAACTAAAGAAGCAGCTGAGTCTCCTTTCTCAGGACAAAGGGGCTAAGGATGAAGTGAAGGATGGGAGTGTGCCCCATCCTTAATTAGGCTCTGTAAATGTGAACTTGGACTTCTAATTCTTTAGCTTGTCAACTGGAATGTAAATTTTCAGGCTTTATTCGTGTATGGATGGTGTCTATGTATTTAGTGAACCTGTACAAGACTTTAATTAAAGTTGTAAAAGTTCCCCCAGACTGCTTTCCCTTAAGGCATTCTTCCGTGAACCAGCATTTGAACCAAAGCCTGCTCTAAGCTAAACCTATTTTCTTTCCCTTCTCCTGTCCTGAGTTCCTAATTTTTAAAATCATTGTCTCTCCAGTCTCTGAAAGTAGATTTGGACCCCATGCTCATTTCTCTGCCCTTGAGCTCTGCCTGTTGACCACTAAGCTCTCCTCTAGAACATTCTGCACAGATCTAAGTATGTGCCTACCCCATCACTGCCCAAGCTCAGGCCTACACACTCTCAGGACTGTTCCGGTTGTGACTGCTGCCCATCTTCCTCATTGCTGCCAGTGAATTACCAGGAAGACGTCTGAGCAGTTCACTCCCTGGCTCAGAGGCTCCTGCTGGCTCTCTGCTGCCTCTAAGGTACAACTTCAGCCTCTTAGCAGCACAGTGTGCAGCATCCAGCCTTTCTGTTCTCTTCACCTTCAGCTGGGCATTGTTCCAAAGTCACGCCCTTTCTGAGCTTTGTGCCTCTTGCCTCCGAATGATCTGACGCTAGCTCTGGGATGTATGTTCCTGTTTTCTTCCCCACACTGTCCCCACGGGGCTCTCTGTCACTCAAAACCTGGCTCCCCACCAACGCACATTCCTCAAAGGCAGCCCTGTGATTAGTTCATCGCTGCATCTCAAGTGTGCGCCATGTAGCTGGAGGCCGTGCTGGCATATTACACACTGTTGCCCAATTTTAAATAAAACGAAACCCACAAGTTATACGATGCCTTTATTGATTCTAGACAGCTGGCCTAAGTAGACTTTGATCTTAGCCCAAGTCCTTCACCCCCACAGGCCTGAAGCAGTACCACTCATGAAGTTATTAGCCTTTTACAGTCACTGAAATTCACTGAAGGAGCCGGAGCGCAGTGTTGAAAGGGGCCAGGTTTTCACACGCCCTCATCCACTTCTGCACGTTGGCTGGCACCATCCCGCCGCAGCCTCCCGTCTGCTGGAGCACGGACCACAGCACGACATCTGCCACAGTGAGTTCGTTCCCGACCAGCCAGGGGCTCTTCCCAAGAGCAGAGTTCATGGAACGGAACACAGCGGCTTTTTCTTTACTGCTTCCCTCTTTTAGCTGAAAAATCGCTATATCTACCCAGCTATCTATGAGGGTTAAATTCACAGCATTCTGCTTCTGGCCAAACAGAGAGAACAAAAACCGGGCAATGTTCCCTTCTCCTTCGATGGGACACATTGTTTGGACGCTGAACTTCATCTGAGTCTTCGGCACTGAAAGGAGAAAAGAACAGCATGTAATGGTGATGAGAGGAGCTTCCGGAAGGAAGTGCCGGAATGACGGGGAAGGGGATTCACCAGTCGTGACCTGGTGGTGAGGGAGGTGGGTTTCAAGATCACGTTTTTAGCCTGTCTCCAAAAGGTGCGTTACTCAAGAGAGTTTAAGCGAGATGGGCAAAGAACGTAAACACTCTGTCAAAGGAGTCAGCATTTCTGGTATTTGATGAGGATGGTTTTCAAGCTAGAAGGGACCTCAGACCAATCTACTCCAACCCCTGTGCCTAAGAATCGGCAGGCTGCGGACCGGTCCCAGGAGTCCCAGGGCTCTTTCCGGGTTGCTGAGGCAGCGAGGGTGCTCCTGGATGAACAGCATTCCCTCCCCCACCACGTAAACGCAACCAGGAGAGGCACACATCAGAGGGATGCTGAAGAAAGGACAACCTGTTGCCCTTTTCAGGCCATTTGAAAAGAGAACATCGATGTCCCTGTAATACGTTTCTCTCCTGCTCCAGCTGGTCAGTCCCCCAAATGGCTCTGTCAGAGACGCTGACCTCCTAGAGGAAGGCGGGCATCTTTGCATTAGGTTCATCTGTGCTCCTTTTCTACAACTACCTGACACGCTTCCTAGACTTAGAATTTGACCTGACAGCAAGTAGCTAGAGAACGTCATGGTCCTGGCCCTTTATGAAAGGCAAGGTGCACGGCTCTTTCCAGAGCGTGAGAGCCCAGCCCAGGGCCCTCTGCTTACCATTCTTCCAAATTAGAGTAAAACCCAGCTGATACTCGTGACGGGGCTGTTTCTTGGTCTGGTCGCCAAAGCACCTGAGGAGATTTTCTGGCACGCTCTTAACCGCAGAGTGCGTGTGAACGGTGGAAAGGACCCTGTAGTGGTCACACAGCAGCCTGTGCAGCACGAGCAGGGAGAGGGGAGGGGAGGCAGGGTTTGCGTTGATCACGATGTCTTTCAGCGCCCCATAATCCTGCGGGGGAAACCCAAACACGGCAACATTAACAGCAGCTTGAGTGTATGCGATTGTACCAGGTGCTGGTCTTAGGGCCTCACCAGGGTTCCTGAACTGAATCCTGACTCCCACCTCACAGGGAAGGAAGCTAGTCCCGGGAGGTAGATGAGCTGCCCAGGCCCACAGCGTGGTAAGAAAGGGGGCAGGGATGGGAACCGATTCTAGCCCCTTAACCTCCGCCCTGCTGGTCCCCGACAAAGGTTTAACCTCACTGTGAAATTAGTAAACGACACATTAACAATGACATCACTAACACTATTGCATTTGGTGGGATTGAGTCCCACATCAGTGCAGAGCCTGCTTGGGATTCCCCCTCTCTGCCTATCCTGCTCGTGCGTGCGCTCTTTCAAAATAAATATACATTGGGGCGCCTGGGTGGCTTAGTCGGTTAAGCGTCCGACTTCAGCTCAGGTCATGATCTTGCGGTTCGTGGGTTCGAGCCCCGCATCGGGCTCTGTGCTGACTGCCAGCTCAGAGCCTGGAGCCTGTTTCAGAGTCTGTGACTCCCTCTCTCTCTGACCCTCCCCTGCTCACGCTGTCTTTCTCTCTCCTAGAAATAAATAAAACATTTAAAAATATATATGTATACATTTAAAAAAAAAAAGACACTACTGTTTGTTCCTAAGTTATTAAACACACACACACACACGCAACTACTCCATGTTACCAAATCTTTTCAACACCAGACCATCTGACAGGATAGTTTCTACATCAATTTGTATGTGGGTTACGTGTCAATAGCAAGTCCCCTAAAAAAAAGGGACCCTGGCTCCAAATGTTACTGGTGATGGCAAGTGGGCAGTCTAAAACACTAGGTATTAACGGGAGTGCTAAAATGTCCTGCCCTTTTAGATGCAAACTTTATACGGTCACTTTATTTTTATTTTTGAGAGAGAGAGAGAATGGGCACATGTACTCAGGAGGGGCAGAGACAGGGAGAAGAAATCCCAAGCAGCCCCACACCTAGTGCCTTGGAGACTGAAACGGAGCTCGATCTCATGATTGTGAGTTCATGACCTGAGCCAAAATCAAGTTAGAAGCTTAACCAACTGAGCCACCCAGGCGCCCCTCCCTCCTTTTTTTTTTTATTTTAGAGACAGTGGGTGCAAGCGGGAGAGGGGCATAGGGACAGAGATAATCTTAAGCAGGCTCCACACTCAGCCCAAAGCACACAGAGCCCAAAGCAGGGCCTGAACCCACGAACCCATGACCTGAGCCAAACTCAAAAGTTGCACTGTCAACCCAGTGAGCCACCTAGGTGCCCCACGTTATAATGAATGAACTCTCATAATACTCTGGAGGCCAGTTCCTTGGTTTTCTGTACACAGCCTGTCACAGTCTGCCTAAGAGTCCTGCCACTCCTGACTAAAGCCTGTCACATCAACCTGTGATGAACAGGTGGCAACTGTCTGAACAGAGCAGCACTAGATGCTCTGCCTTGTCAGGTAGCAGCATCCATATTAAGCACCGCATGCCCTGGGAAGCCTTCCTAGCACCCTGGCACGGCTGGGTGTGATCACCCACTCATCAATCAGACTGGCTCCCTGCGGGCCTGGCTGGGTCTCTGGGTCCTTGGTGCAGGCAGGCACAGCGGATGAGGAGAGAACCTGAGTGCAGAGGCTCCAAGGTCACTGGGGACATGCCGCACCCCCGCCTCCCCCTGTTTGGGCTTCCCCAGTAGCTCCACTTCTACCACCGATTCCAGAGGACGGGATTAGCAGAGTTTCTTGGGACAAACCCTTTGGACCCTCAATAAATACCACTTTGAAATGAGACCTTTCTCTGCGTATCGAACTGTCACCTGAACTAGCTAAAGCCTGCAGACTGATCACTAAAGGTGGTGGATGCAACTTCATTCTCAGATGGCAAACTGAATGTCGCAAAAGACGCTTGACATGTGAGGCTGTGCCTGGGCAACCGACGCTCTGAAGTTTGGGCTGCTGTCATGGTCAGGACGAATTTGCTGAACCTAAGAAATGCTGAGCTGACCTAAGGTCTGTTTCTCCAGGCTCGGAGGCTGTGGAATGACAGCCACCTCTGGCCTGCGTCACACGTTGCCTGGAGTGGCGGGAGCTGTGACTGGACTCCTTTCCTTGCCTAAGGATGGTCCCAGCTCTTCTCCCTTTGCTCTGGCTTTGCTCACAGCTCATGAATCTTGTTTTGTGCACAGGCACAATCGTTTAGGGGAGGAAACAAAGAACATGGTCTTTGTACCCAACTCTGAGAACTAGAAAACCAACACTTGAATCAAAGCACAATTTTCCGGCACTCAGGGCAGCTAAGTGCACGGATGTAAAGAACTTCTTTAGCTCTGCAGGTGAACTTACCTTTCCAAGCACCGAGTTTAAGTCCAACGCGCTGGTCGAGAAAGCGGGTTCATCCGCTTGGATTATGTTGGTTACATCCACGTCTGCATCTGGTGTCTGAATCATCTTCGAGAGGCCATCGACTGCAGCTTTCAACTCATACAGACGTTTTAAAATATCATCTTGGCGGGACTCGAGGGCTCGAAGAGATGGGTCGGACTCTTCCTAAACCAACCAACATCAACACGTTCATTGCCTCTAACGGGACAGCAGCGTTTGCATTTGATCTTTTGTCTTCTGCTGAGTAACCTGAATTCATCACCCCCACCCCAAAAAGACATCAAAATGAAGAAGCAGAACCATCTCGTTTTCCCCACAGTCCAATAGGTCCTACAAGTCGATCCACAAATGATTTAAAACAAATATGGAATGTGACTGAAAGCCATTCTGAAATCATAGGACTCCTACTTCAGGTAACTGAAGAACAGAGGAGGATGAATGAACATAAATCTTGCTCTTTATTCTTAGTAGCAGAGAAGTTCAAAATACTTTGCTTAAACAAAAACAAAACGGCAGGGGGGGGTGCAATGAGAATGTAACTTAGAAATTTCTACAAATAGGAGGGAAAATGGAGCAGAAACAGGCTGAACACAAAGTGTCATTTGGCTTGGAAAGGTATGTTCGTGGATTCAGATGATCAATTCCCCACATCACTCTCAAGGCAGTACTGGCACTCTCTCAGAATCATCCAGAGCGTTTTCCCGCTCTGGGAAACATGCTTCACTCACTGAATTGCCGCATTTTTCTTGCCTGGTATAGTCATTGCGACACAGTGAGTAACCAGTAACATCTACTGAGGAATAAATCTCACACCTCTACAGGCTTACTTTAAGCACTAACAAGGGCGCCTGGGTGGCTCAGTCAGTTAAGCATCCGACTTTGGCTCAGGTCATGAACTCATGGTTTGTGGGTTTGAGGCCGGCATCAGGCTCTGTGCTGATGGCTCTGAGCCTGGAGCCTGCTTCATATTCTGTGTCTCCCCCTTTCTCTGCTCCTCACCTGCTCATGCTCTGTGTCTCCATCTCTCGATAATAAAGAAACGTTAAAAAAAAAAAAAAGCACTAACAATCCTCTCAATAAAGTCATATAGTACAACCTATTTCTACACTCATTAGCTCTCATAATGGATAACCCATTTTGAGCCGAGAGAGGAGTATATTAAGCAAGAAGAAAATGCTTGTAACTAGGCAGAATAGTCAATATGGCAGTGACCTTGACTTGACTGTAAATGTGCACTCACAAGGGCTGTATTTGTGAGCTGGTAAGCCTGATGTTCTAAGGAACTTTTCTTCCTCACACACACACTTATAAATAACACTGCCCTCTCACAGATCCAGTTCATCTACAAGTGCTGTCCGTTTTCTGGAATCCACTGGCTTCTAAGCTTGCCTCAGCTGTCACTGCCCAAGTTCAAGACATTACTTTTTGCTTGGCCTGCTTCCACTGGTCACCTTGTGGCCACTATGGTCACCTTTCCAATCCATCCCTAAGATGGCAGCCAGAGAGATTAAAACAAATGTTGATCCCGTCACCCCACCTCAATATTAACCTCTTAGGCTCTTTGCCTAAAAAGCAAAGCCCTTAAGATATAGCTTGTTAGGGGCAACTTGGTGGCTCAGTCAGTTACGCATCTGACTCAGGCTCAGAATGTGATGTCACAGTTCAGGAGTTCGAGCCCTGCTCCAGCCTTGCTGCTGTCAGCACGGAGCCTGCTTCGGAACCTCTGTCCACTGCCCCCCCCCCCAAAATTAAACATTAAAACAAACAAACAAAAAGAAATAGCTTGTATGACTTGTCCTCTGGCTACTTCCTCTCACATATCACTTTCCCTGGCGCTGCACTTTACCTATCCTGCCCTCCGGGTCCCTAAAACACACCATATCCCCACCTGCCACTGGACTTTTATTTATTCTGTTCACTCTATCTGCGACACTCCTCCCTCTTCTCCTAGAGCTGAATCTGCACTTTCTCACCTCCCCTAGCCTGCCACTCTGGTTTAGGATCAAACAGCAAAGTAACGTAAGATTAACTGACTTTTGCGGGTGGAGAAAAAAAAGACTTCAGTGTGCCAATTAAGTAATTAGGTGCTGACTGGAAAGAAGTCTGAATGCAAGATGTGTGATAGGCACAGAAACTACTGTGTAACGTCCTTATGTTCTTCAACGACAGTCCTCGAGTACTCTTGCAGTTTCTTTTAACCAGCCTTATTTGTGCACTGTGTGTGCACAATCTTGCTCATTTCTACAAGTGGCAGTAGGGTGTCCCTGACCAGCCAGGGCACAGAAGCACCTACTGGGTTCGTCATGCCAGTCAACACACTGAAGTCTGCACGCGTACCACGGCCGGTGACCGGGCGCCCCACTCAGCTTGATCTCAGCCATCCTGGGGTGAGGAATGAGGAAGTGCTCACGATCTGCCTTTACCTGTACTGTTTGCTGGTCTGTTGGCTTGTTTTCCTGCTCAGATTAGCCTGTGACTTGGCACGTTGTGTTTATCCATTTCATTCTACATGTTATTTTAGAAGCAGTTTATTCTTTGTGTTGCTCGCGTTTACCTTGGACATGCTTGATTTCGAATTCTGTCTACACTGCTGTGGTGTGCTAAAGAAGTGGACTGGCTGGCTTCTAACTCAGAGGTTAACAGGTAAAAGTCTGAGGCACACCAAATAAATAAATAAATAAATAATAAAAATGACTTGGTCTCAAATGAGACAGTAACACTCCCAACTCTGGGTCTGGGCTTTGTTTTCCATTCCCTCCGACTATCCAGTGTGCAGCAGGGGGCAATGGGTCACGGTGCTATTTCTGTCCTAGCTCCCTAGTGGGACAACAGCTGTGTCGCCCTTTTCCAGCTAACCCAACCACCTGCCTTCCAATCTAGGCAGAGGCTATTAAAACACAGTGAAGGCTAACACTCCCTGGGAGAACGGACTACAAAAGTTACTTGTTCACTCATCTTCAGTCAGAATGGACCGCAAGTTCCTCCTGTTGGAAACCTAAGAAGTGTATTATTGGCAGGCCATAAAAGACAAACCCCCTCCCCCCCCCAAAAAAAACCCCGAAAGGCTTGTGCAGACGCTTTGCAAGAGACCCAGAACGGCCAGCCCACAGGAAATGGCGCTCCACTGATCTAGAAATCTGGAAAACCCGAACTAAAAGGCCACCAGGCTCCCACGGTCCACCCTCCAGCTCTGGGGAGGGTGCCGGCGCCAGGAGCTCCGTGCGCACGGCCAGGGCGCACACGCCGCTTAGGGAGGTGGCGCACCTGGGGCAGGTGCAGGCGGCCCAGCCCCCCAGTGCGTGCGTGCGTGCACACTCCAGGCCGGGTGGGCACCACTGCAGACCCCGCTGCCCGCGATCCCGGGAGCCAGGCCTACAGGAGGCGGCGCGATAGCGACGCAGCGGCTCGGGGGGGACTCGGACGTTGGGCGTACTGACCGCGGAAGTCGGGCTCTTGGGGTGTTGACAACGTCTGTCAACCTGGGAGGCGGGGACACTGGGGTTCGCCTTAGGAGTCCCCAAAATTAACATTTTCGTGCTCCTCATTTTTCTGAGGACAAAATTTGGTAACAAAAAAACCTCAAGCAGCCATAAGCGGGGGAAAAAAAATGAATGCAAGAGAATTTTTAAGACAAAAGCGGCTACGGAGAACTGGCGGGAGCGTGAAGCCGGGCCTCCACCGTGGCCCACTGCGGCTTGTCCGAGCCAAACCGGATCTCAGGGCTGGAGCGGGAGGAGACCCCGGCCCTCAGACCCTCACCACCCCTTGACCCAGACAACGGCGCCTGCGCACTAGGTGGAAGACGCGCGAATATAACTTCGCGCTTGCGCACTGCAAAGAGATGGAAATTGTACGCACTGGGCGGGTGGGGGCGGGGCAGAGCAGGGACTCGCACTCCTACCTGCACGTGGCCTGAGTCCCGCGCGGGGCTGCCGGTCCTGCCGTGCACGTTGGGGAGCCGGTACATGCAGGTGGGAAGCTCTACGCGGAGAGATCCGCTGCCCTCGTGATAGGGCTTTACCTGGTACATCGGCATCGTGGGAGCCAAAGGACAGAGGTGGCAGGTGAGGGACACGAACGCTCAGAAACCTTCCGAGACGACGACGCACTTCGGCCACCTCCTTTCTGATCCGGCAGCCGACTTCCAGGAAAGCGTAGTCCGTAAGGTCTAATTGGGCCGTGCCCTCTTACGTCACGGTCTCGACATTTTTCACAACCAGTCAGCAAGAAGGAGGTGTGGGAAACGTCCTCCGCTCCCATCCGGAAGGGGTGGGGCATAGTGTCGGAAATGGCCAATGGGCAGCTGGGGGCGGAGCCTCCGTGAGAGCGGCGGCGGCTGCGGCGGCGGGGGCTGTCTGGAGT
>NW_027529425.1:2646391-2646626 GCF_008692635.1 Crocuta crocuta | reverse complement strand
CGTTCTGGATCCATGGAGGTAGCCCAAGGGTCGAGGTGAGCGGTGCTTGCAGTGTGCCCTCGCGGTTGCCCTCCCTGAGGCCCACGGCGTTCCAGACTCCTGGAATGGAGTGGGAGGAGAACGCAGCGTTGGGCGAGCCTGCGCGGAAGCCCCGGAGCTGGCTCCTCGACGCTCCCCCTCCCTGCCGCCCTTTGGGGTCGGCGGGGGCATCCGGCCGGTTCCCAGGCAGACTCCT
>NW_027529425.1:2602388-2646170 GCF_008692635.1 Crocuta crocuta | reverse complement strand
CTCTGGACGCCGCCACACGTCCGTGGCCTGGAAGCTGGAGCACGAAGTCCCTGGAGCCTGAATTTGTGTCCTTTCTACCTGGTTTCTTTTCTGTTTTTGAAAATTGAGGTTATTTTGGGGAGGCTTCAAGGCAAATACTAATTTGCATAGCCGCGCAGGTTTTAAAAATGCAGAACTTTTTTTTTATCACTTTGAATATGTCATCGCTGGCTAGTAAATTGCATGCAGTTCGAAGCGCGAATCTGCAGCTTAGCACCGTTGAATTCAGTGGCAGCTTCCTGAACTCAGATTCACGGTCTGTGTTTAAATGTTTCATCCCCAGTTCTCAAAATAAATATCGGAAGTGGAGTTGTTAGCCTATGGTGTGTTGTCAAATAAGTTTTAGAGATCCTTCTTTCCATTTTGTTGTCATCTGCAGTTTTCACATTTAAGAGAAACCTGAGCTTAATTTTTTTTTTACAAGGTGGAAGGAAGAGTAAAGATGTTTGTTGCTTTATTTCACGAGCGTTTATTGGAGGTCCGCCGTGTGTTAGATGCTGTGGGAGAAGACCCAGAGATTTCTCTCCCAGGGAGGCTTCTGGGTTCTATTATACCATATAATCAATTAAGCTGGTTAAGAATTTGCTAAATTAACGAACATAAGGAATACGTTCTTGGGATGACAGGAGTTTGCCAGGCAAAGGAGGAAGAGGGGAGTGGTCTAGACAAAGATTTGTATCTGTGTCTAGAAGAGCTTGTGACATCCAGGACACAGTTTGTTGTTACTAGAATGTAGGGGAGTGGGGAGTTGGTGAAGGGAGAGGATTGGAGAGAATGAGAGAAAAGTAGACTGCGGTCCAGTGAGGGCTAGATTTTAAACTTAATATAGGAGACAGTGGGATGCTAGTAGATTAAAAAAAAATTCCTAAAGATTATTTATTTATTTTAGTAATCTGTACACCCAAGGTGGTACGTGAACCCAGGACCCCAAGATCAGAAGTCCCATGCTCCTCTGACTCAGTTAGCCAGATGCCCCAACACTAGTAGATTTTTAAGCAGAGAAATTATTTGACCAGATTCCTGATTTTTAAAGTAACTCATGGTATCATGGAAGGGGGATTGGAGTAGGGAGAAAATGGAAACAAATTGGTTTGGAAACGCTTAAAGTAGGTACAGCAAGAACTTTGGGGCATCTTTGCTAAGGCAGCAGCAGGCAGCCTGGATTGAGAGTGGAGATTCAAAGGCTTGTTTGGGAATAGTTATAGAACCAGTACCCAGTTTCTAAGATGGTTTTGATTTTGATGTAAATGCTGTGTATTTCCCACTATACTTGTGGGTTTTTCAAATCGTGTAAGAAGTGTTGTTTTCACTTTTCAGAAGAAAGTCCCATTGTTGCCAAAGATTATTGACTTCTAGGTTGAGGGGTACATGTGTCTCCTCCGTATAGATCCTAGTATAATAAAATTTCTAAATACCCATTACATTTGAAGTATCTATTCAGGTTTTTTGGCAGGTATGTAAGGATCATAGAATAACAGTTATATTTATGAATATGATCAATAGTTAATATAATGAACATGGTAGATAATTGACTTTTGACAGAGATGAATCATTTCCCACAGTTAAAACCAGAATGAAAATACATAAATGCATACTTGCTTTGTTTCTTGTAACTCTTGTTTTTAGTACAGAACTTGCTAAGGCCATCAAACCTATCGATCGGAGGTCAGTCCATCAGATCTGTTCTGGACAGGTAGTACTGAGTCTAAGTACTGCCGTGAAGGAGTTGGTAGAAAATAGTGTGGATGCCGGTGCCACTAATATTGGTAAGTTTGGGAGAGTTTTAAGCCATGGGAAATAATCAGTTTATACTATACTATATTATTCAAGAAACATTTGTGATTGTAATGAGACAATCAAATGTCGGCATACTAAGAAATTACTATTTTTTAAACTTAAATTTAGCATCTTTTATGTGCCTAATACTTGGGTAGGTAGTAATAATAATAATAAAAACAGTTAACTTTTATTGTGTTCTTAATGTGTGCCACACGGCTATTTTTAATCTGCAGAATAACCTTAGAAGATAGTAATTACTATTATTACTATAGTCATTTTATAGAACAGATGAGATAGGAGTTATTATTATCATTATTATATCTGTTTTATAGATTAAAAAATGAAGGCACGGGAATTTACTTTGAGGTCACAAAGTTAGGAGAAAGTGATTCCAGGAAGTCTGATTCCAGAGCCTTTTCTCTGTAATGATTCTATTAAAATTATCATTTTGAAAGAAAGGTAGAAAAGAAGAAAAGAAAGAAAGAAAAAACGATTTTATCTAGGTTAATCAATTGCCAAGAAGGCCTTTTTAAAAAAATGAAATAGACAAAATGACAATAGTACATTTAAGTAAGTATAGTTATAACTCAAATTTACATTATGTAAGTTATAATAAATACTATGAGTATAAAGGCTTTTTCATGGATCAATTCTTTGAGAAATTAATATGTTAAACTTTTTAGATCTAAGGCTCAAAGACTATGGGGTGGATCTCATTGAAGTTTCAGACAATGGATGCGGGGTAGAGGAAGAAAACTTTGAAGGCTTAAGTAAGTTGAGTTTTTCTAATCCTATTTTTTAAAAATGTTTTAATGTTTTATTTATTTTTGAGAGAGAGACACACACAGAGTGCGAGCGGAGGAGGGGCAGAGAGAAAGGGAGACACAGAATCCGAAGCAGGCTCCAGGCTCTGAGCTGTCAGCACAGAGGCCTATGCGGGGCTCAGACTCACTAACTGTGAGATTATGACCTGAGCTGGAGTCAGATACTTAACTGACTGAGCCACCCTGGTGCCTCTAGTTCTATTTTTAAATATTCGAACTAAATGTTTCCAAACTTTGAGTAACACTGTCTTAGGAAACACAAAAACGATTTTTAAAACTGTTGCTTTGGTAGGTTTGGTACATGTTCAGTGTTCTGTCACTTGAAACATCATGTGTCTTACTGTGCACCTCTCTTTCAGCTCTGAAACATCACACTTCTAAGATTCAAGACTTTGCTGACCTAACTCAGGTTGAAACTTTTGGCTTCCGGGGTGAAGCTCTGAGCTCACTTTGTGCGCTGAGGTGATAACAATATTTTTATCTACTAACTTGACCCCTTAGAAAAATCTCTCTGAAAATAAAAACGTAGGGTTAGAATCGTTGTTCATACTTTTCCATCCTGAGTGTCTCAACTTCCAACTTCCACATTCTATTTTATTTTACTGCCCATCTAAGTGCTGATATTTCTGAAATGTAAGCAATGAAATGAAGGAAATAACATTGTAAAAGAATTATTACTCTTGTTAAAGCAGTAACTTCTCCATTTTAAAACAGTACATAGATAATAATAATTACAGATGTGTTAGTTTTGCTTTATTTCAGTCTGCAGGAAAAATTTTAACTGAAACACTTATTATATATAACAGACTCTAAGTTTTTATGAATAATTACTTCTACACTGGAACTCGACTATTTTTTGGAATCCTTGTTAAAAATTTTGTTAAAACAGTAGGAATAAAACTGGGAAATAAATCTTCATTCGCTAATACGTAAACTTGGAAACCTTCTGTTTTGCAGTTTAATCAAACAAACAAACAAAAAACCAAGTATCAAAGCTTTCATCAAAACAAAGTATTTATAGAACTCTGTCTCACTGATAGGCGCCAAGCCTTAGATTCTGTGATGACCCTTCACCCATAAGAACCTTCTCAATTATCTCAGAGGGATCAGCATTTTTTAGGAGAGGAAGTGACAGAATGAGCATGTGACATCCAGCACCTGTGAGTGTCTGAACACGTCACGTCTGCTCTCTCTCACAGTGATGTGACTATTTCTACCTGCCACGCATCCGCAAAGGTTGGGACTCGACTGGTGTTTGATCACAATGGGAAAATTGTTCAGAAAACTCCCCACCCACGACCCAGAGGGACAACTGTCAGTGTGCAGCAGCTCTTTTATACACTTCCCGTGCGCCATAAGGAGTTTCAAAGGAATATTAAAAAGGTATGTTAGGGGCGTCTGGATGGCTCAATTGGTTAAGTGTCTGACTTGGGCTCAGGTCATAATCTCGCGGTTCATGAGGTAAAGCCCCGCATCAGGCTCTGTGCTGACAGCTGAGAGCCTGGAGCCTGCTTCGGATTCTGTGTCTCCCTCTCTCTCTGACCCTCCCCTGTTCACGCTCTCTCTTTCTCTCAAAAATAGATAAATGTTAAAAAAAGAAAAATACATAAATTCAGAACCCCAGCTTCTGAGAGCATCAATAGTGTGATGTACCTGCATAGTGAAAGATCTCCCTTGCTAAGGTGCACTGAGGTTAACTCTTCAGATGGTTCTCCTCCCTGAAATTTTTGGGACGTGCCTAGTTTACCTTTTCCCAACCAAAGACTGAACTTGAGGTTGATTTATCCTTTTTTTTTTTTCTTAAAAAAATGGAAATCATCAAATCCTATTTATTAGGTGTTCTGACATCAGAATGAGTTCTTTAAGAAGTAACATTTTTTTATTCTATCTGTTGTTTTTAATAAGATGTTTTTCTTGGTTTCCTGAAAAATGAAGTATTACAACTTTTATGAATTTGAATGGAAATGAAATAATTAAATATATAATTGTGCTTAAAAAGCAGTTGTAGGGGCACCTGGGTGGCTCCGTCGGTTAGGCATCCGACTTTGGCTCAGGTCATCATCACGCAGTTCATGATTTGAGCCCCGCCTTGGGCTCTGTGGTGACAGCTCAGAGCCTGGA
This sequence comes from Crocuta crocuta, assembly GCF_008692635.1. Taxonomy (NCBI): domain Eukaryota; kingdom Metazoa; phylum Chordata; class Mammalia; order Carnivora; family Hyaenidae; genus Crocuta; species Crocuta crocuta. The sequence goes on along the minus strand of NW_027529425.1, from coordinate 2,641,407 downwards.
GCCTGCTTCCGATTCTGATTCTGTGTCTCCCTCTCTCTGCCCTTCCCCTACTCATGCTCCATGTCTCTCTCTCTCTCAAAAATAAACATTAAAAAAATTAAAACCAAACAAAAAATAAAAATATTTTTTTGTATAGAAAAATGTTATTAATTTTTTGGTATCTCATGATAAAAAATCAGTGCCTCAAAAAATATAGGAATAAAGAGTTTCTACTTGCCAGAAAAGACTGTCGTTAACAGTGTGATGTGTGTGTTTCCAGGCTCCTTTGAGTTTCATGTATTTATAAATCTTGAGAAAAGACATTTCAAGATAGATAAATTAATATAGTGAATGAAACAATACAGAATAGAAAATTTAAGTAATATAGGATCGTATGTAGTAGAAAGTTGAGATGATCTCAGCCTACCTCCCAGAGTTTGGTGTAGACTGATATACAGGTGTATAGAACCTTTATTCCAAAGAATGGAGAATAAAATCCAGTCATTGATTTTCTTTTTAAAGGTTTTTATTTACTTATTAATTTTTTATGCCTATGTTTCAACTTTTTTCTTAACAATTAGTATCGCGTTATATGTACTGTTATATGAGTTGACCATTTCTATAATATATCATAGGTATCATTTTTGATTGTAGGAATCTTTTGGCTGACTCATTACTTTATTCTTTATCATTCTGCCATTATATGAATATTCCATAATTTATTAGCTCCTTGTTGATGGTGGCTTAGATTCTTTTTCATTTTTCACAATTACAGGGGCACCTACCTGGGTGGCTCAGTTGGTTAAATGTTGGACTTTTGATTTCAGCTCAGGTCATGATCTCAAAGTTTGTGAGTTTGAGCTCCGCATCAGGCTCTGTACTAAAGATGTGGAGCCTGCCTGACATTCTCTCTCTCCCCTCCCTCTCTCTCTCTCTCTCTCTCAAAAAATAAACATAAAAACATTTTTTTTAAATTTTTATTTCTGAGAGAGAGAGAGAGGGAGCGAGAGAGCAAGGATGAGCAGGGGAGGGTCAGAGAGAGAGGGAGATACAGAATCCGAAACAGGCTCCGGGCTCTGAGCTGATTGTCAGCACAGAGCCTGATGCGGGGCCCAAACCCACGAACGTGAGATCATGACCTGAGCCGAAGTCGGATGCTTAACCGACTGAACCACCCAGGCGCCCCCATAAAAACATTTTTTTAATTAAAAAGTGTTTGACCTAATTGACTCACCATCTGATCAAATAACTTTTAAAAAAGTTTTTTTTTCACAACTACAGATTGTTTCAGTGAACATTTTTGTAATATATCTTTGTGCCAGTCATTTTACAAGGATGAATTTCTAAAGGAAGGATTACAAGGTCCAAGGGAATGCACTTTTCAATTTTTATAGCAGTGGGCACGCACCTTGTGGACACGAGAGAAGTGTGGTTAGGAATGTAGCTCTCTGTTGTACTGAGTATGAAGGTATATGTGGTATACAAAGGCAAACACATATAAAGTATTCACGGCTCATTCTCTCAGGAATAATTTGCCTTCTTTGTGCGCTGACATGAGAATTTTGAGTCAGATGTTTAAACTTGAACCATGTAGTTGTGGTAGGATTAAAATAACATGGAGTCTTGCATTTGTGTTTTTCAAACAGGAGTATGCCAGAATGGTCCAGGTGTTACACGCGTACTGTATCATTGCAGCAGGTGTCCGAGTAAGTTGCACCAATCAGGTTGGACAAGGAAAACGCCAGCCTGTGGTTTGCACAAGCGGAAGCTCCAGCATAAAGGAAAACATTGGATCTGTATTTGGCCAGAAACAGGTAGCGGTGGCCAGTTATTTAAAAAACATTTTATTGCTCTAGTAATTATGTCAGATTTCCATCGTCCTTTCCAAAGAAGAGAGAAGAAAATCCAATAAATTGTTTTTTTTTTTAAGATTTTTATTTTATTTTTCATTTATTTTATTTTTTGTTTTTTCTAAAAAGAGATAGATTTGGGGGGAGCAGAGGTAGAGAGAGAGAGAATCTTAAGCAGGCTCTACATTCAGCACTGAACCTGACATGGGGCTCAATCCCACGACTATGAGATCATGACCTGAGTTGAAATCCAGTGGGACGCTTAACCAACTGAGCCACCCAGGCACCCCTAAAGATTTTTTATTTTTAAGTAACCTCTGTACCCAACATGGGGCTCAAACTTAAAACCCCAAGATCAAGAGTCGACTGCTCTACCAACGGAGCCAGCCAGGCGCCCCCAGTAATTAATTTCTTAATTAGGTACTTGCCACAAGAATTAATGTTGAGAGCTGAAAGATTTTTTTATTTTATTCTTCCAGAGAATAAAACACTCCCTTTACTCTCCATCTGAAAAAGTGTGGTGTGAGCAATGTATTGATTATGGATAAGTATGTGCCCAAGTGGTCCATCCTTCTAATAAAAAAACCAAAATTGTGATAGCCTCTAGAATCAGCTGTCGAGATTCTCTGTGTGCTCACTTGAATGGCCTGACCAAGAAAAGCAAACACACAAATCCTTCCCTTTCTGAAATTAGGTTCATCCTATTTTTGTTAGGAATTACCTGTGAGTCTTGTTTTTTTTTAGCTGCAAAGCCTCATTCCTTTTGTTCAGCTGCCCCCTAGTGACTCCGTGTGTGAAGAGTACGGGCTGCAGCCTGGTGATGCTCCCCATGCTCTGTTTCGGTGAGTGGATTGCTGCCAGGAAAGCTCCAGTCGAACATTTTATCTGGGGCTTTTTGTATTTACGTATGTATGTATTTATTTATGTGTGTGTGTGTTTTTGTTTTTATTTATTTTGAGAGAGAGAGAGCACAAGCAGGGGAGGGGCAGAAAGAAAGGGAGAGAGAGAATCCCAAGCAGGCTCTGTGCTGACAGTACAGGACTCGAACTCACGAACCCGTGAGATCATGACCTGAGCCAAAATCAAGGGTCAGAACGCTCAACCGACTGAGCCACCCAGGGCCCCCTGGAGTCTTTTGTTTTTAAAGATCATGATTTTAAGGCTTGTAGTTTTTATGTTTGTTATAAAGTTATAGGCAATTATTATTGCTGAGAAAGAAGATTTCTGTAAAGGGGTACGTTACTTAATTCGTTCAATATTCTGGGTCCCTGGTGCACTTTAGGGGATTTCCTATTGAATTCTTTGGTTCCAGTTCATTTCCTATTGAAGTCTTTGTAGTGAAGTCTCTATTTAGGGACAAGTTAAAATAACTTTTAACTTATGTATATGTTTTGCTTTACGGGGATTTGGCAGAGGGTAACAGGCTGTTTCCTTTCATTCATGCCTTACCCAACGTCTTGTCCATCATCACTACTTTTAGCGTAACAAACATTGGCACTTCCCTACTTGGGATTGGCCCTTTGGCAGCCCATGTTTGCGCGCGCGCTCTCTCTCTCTCTCTCTCTCTCTCCTTGCCTCTGGCTCACATGCAGGGATTCATTTCTTTTGTGAGCCTACGGTTCTTACAGAAGTGCAGATTTCTTTGGCTGGATCGCAGGCAGAGGGAGCACTTAATTTTTATTTTTAAGTTTAGAGAGAGAAAGGGAGGGAGAGCACGTGTGTGCGAGTTGGGGTCAGGGGCAGAGGCAGAGAGCGCAGTGCACCAGTGCAGAGCCTGACTCAGGGCTCCGTCCCACAACCCTGGGATCATGACCTGAGCCAAAATCAAGAGCCAGATGCTCAACTGACTGAGCTACCCAGGCGCCCCTGAGGAAGCTCTTTAACAATACCTTAGGAGATAGAACTTTGCTGATGGAAAACAGATTTTATTGTTTTTTTTTTAACTAAAAAAAAATTTTTTTTAAGTTTATTTAGAGAGAGTGAGTGGGGAAGGGGCAGAGAGAGAGGGGAAGAGATTGAATCTCAAGTAGGCTCCACGCTTAAATTCATTAACCATGAGATCTTGAGCTGAAATCAAGAGTCAGACGCTTAACCCACTGAGCCACCCAGGCGCCCCAAAGAGAATAGATTTTAAAAGAGCAGGGAGTGTGGGCAGAAATCCTGAATACAAGTAGTTGGGCTTCCTGAGCAGCCGGTTGGGACAGCGTGAAGATTCTAGAATGTGAGTTTGGGGTGAGACTCCCTTCTTGCGTGGAGGCCAAGAATTTAATAGGACAAGTGAGAAAAGAGCTGAAGCCAATATGTATTGAACTCACTGCATTGCCTATGGTGGATTTGTTGACTATAAGAGCTATAGAACGTTCCAGAAGGTCTGTGTCCTTTTTATGATTTATCAGAATGGAACACAGACACATGTTAACTGAAATGTTAATACTCATCAGCACGTCACCAGGTGTTGTATTTTTATTTTGTTTTTATTTTATGAACATCCCCTCTGATGTGTTATTCACTCTTTTCATTCTGGAATCCTGCCCTTCCCATGTGAACATTGAACAGCATCTCTGGTTTCATTTCCCACTGTGCTCATGGTGTTGGAAGAAGTTCAACAGACAGACAGTTTTTCTTTATCAATCGGCGGCCTTGTGACCCAGCAAAGGTACTTTGTTTTTAAGGTTCTTTTTTGGTTTGAGAGAAACAGAGAGCACAAACAGGGGAGGGACTAAGGGGGGGGGGGGGGGGAGAGAGAGAGAGAGAGAGAGAGAAAGAGAAAGAGAGAATCCCAAGCAGGCTCAGCACTTGTCAGCACAGAGCCTGATGCGGGGCTCAATCCCACATCTCTGAGATCATGACCTGAGCCAAAATCAAGAGTCAGATGCTCAACCGACGGAGCCACTCAGGCGCCCCTAGACTGGTCATCTTGATAGGGTTTTAATGGTTCAGTTTTGATTTTGCATTTTCAGCAATATTGTACATCAGTCATAGATAATGTTTTCTTGTGGTACTTGAAAATGACTTCTGTCAGATATGGTTCAGTATTGTGCATGGTACGGTTTTATAGTTTATCTCCACAAGTTTTACCAATTGCATTATAAGGTGACATAAATACATTTCTATGTACATCAGGATGTGTCTAATGACCATTTAAACTGCACCTGCAGCATGTTGGCCCTGGAGTTAACATAACACAATAAATAGATAAGTAAATAGGCTGCACCTGCATCTTTTGACATTTCTTCAAACGCAGCTTTGGATTGGAAAAAGATTCAGGTTTAGGGATTGATGATTAAAAATGTCCCTTTCAGCGGCACAAGGAAACTTTTTTGGGCAATGGATAGATATATTGATTGTCTTGATTATAATCTTAACTGATCTTGATTATAAACTTAGCAAACTGTATAGTTCATGTTTTTAAACATTTTTTTTAATGTTTATTTTTGAAAGAGAGGAAGAGCGTGTGCATGCAGGTGGGGGAGGGGCAGACAGAGAGGGAAAGAGAGGATCTGAAGTGGGCTCCGTGCTGACAGCAGTGAGCCTGATGATGCAGGGCTTGAACTCACGAACTGTGAGATCATTACCTGAGCCAAAGTCGGACGCTTAACCAACTGAGCCACCCAGGTGCCCCTCATACTGTATGTTTTAAATACGTGTAGTTTATTGCAGGCCCACTCTACTTCAGTAAATCTGTTAAAATATAACCCTGTAGTGGCTGATTAGAACAGCCTGTTGGGGGACAGACAGGAATGTTTGTTCTTTTTTTACCTTTCTTTTTGTTTTTATTTTTATAGTTTATTGTCAAGTTGGTTTTAATATAACACCCAGTGCTCATCCCAACAAGTGTCCTTCTCCATGCCCATCACCCCCTTTCCCTCTCCCCCACCCCATCAATCCTTAGTTTGTTCTCAGTATTTAAGAGTCTCTTATTTTAACCTTTGTTTCGTACGTAGGTTTCCAGACTTGTGAACGAGGTCTATCATATGTATAATCGACATCAGTATCCATTTGTTGTTCTTAACATTTCTGTTGATTCAGGTAAGCTCCACTGAGCTTTCTGTCACATTGGCGACTTACCCCTAAAATAAAAAATGAGATCATAAAGTCTTTATATGATATGACCAGAAAGAAACTTTTGTGCTAACAGTTAATGGTGTTATATATTTTTTTCCTACAGACTTTTAATTATATTTTATAGACATTTATTTTTTTTTATACAGGCTTTCTTGCTTTCTGCTTTGAGACCAGGCTAATGGTATTATTAGAAAAATTTTTTCATGGCACATAAGGGAGAAAGCAAACCAAATGGTCTCCCTAATTTTAAAAATAACGCATATTTTTCTTCTGATTGGGAAAATTCTGGTTTATTATCTAGTATTTTTCCCTAGGTCCTTAGAAATATGTGTCCATCTTAAGAAAATAGGTAATGATATGTATATATATATATTTCCCTACTTGTATCCTTTGTAGGGAGAAAAGGGTAAGTTTGTATGGAGCTCTTTATCCTTCAACATAAATGGTTTTTTTCTTCCATATCCTAAAAGTTATTCAGAAACATGATTTTAACAGCTGCATTCATTATATTCTAAGGTACAGATGTATCTTAAACTTTTAAAAAATGTTTAGCTTTAATTTAACTGTCTTCAGTTTTTAGAAATTTACGTACTATCCTTATAATAGAATTGTTACCTATATATCATTGGTAGTTTCCTTAAGATACACTCCTAGAACTAGAATTAGCGTGTCCATGACTAGGATCGTGCTATATTCATTTACACATCTAGAGTAGTGTACTGGGTAGTGTCATTTTGAACCAAATTCAGTAGGCAATAGTAGAAGGACCCTGTTTTGGTATGCAGCCTTCTATCATACGTTTTCATGTGTTTATTTGCTCTTTCTTTTATTTATTTATTTATTTTTTTTGCAGATTAACCATTCAAATATTTGCATATTCCATCCATTTAATAAATGGTTCATCTTTTCCTTGTTTTTTTTGAAAGCGCTGATTTCATAGTTTATGAATATTAGTCTGGACACTGCAGTGTTTTAACAATACTGTTGGTACATGCAAGAGAGTAAAATAGATGGGGAAATATCTGTTAAAGGTGATTTTATTTTATATTTTTATAAAAATTTTTTAAACCTTTATTTCAGAGAGAGAGAGAGAGAGAGAGACAGTGTGAGCAGGGGAGGGTCAGAGAGAGAGGGAGACACAGAACCTGAAACAGGCTCCAGGTTCTGAGCTAGCTGTCAGCAGAGCCCGACGTGGGGCTCGAACCCACGAACTGCGAGATCATGACCAGAGCCGAAGTCGGATGTTTAACCGACTGAGCCACCCGGGTGCCCCAAAGGTGATTTTAAACATAAGGTTTTTGTTTTTTTTTTTGCTTTAGAATGTGTTGATGTCAATGTTACTCCTGATAAAAGGCAAATTTTACTACAAGAGGAAAAGCTTCTGTTGGCAGTTTTAAAGACGTCCTTGATAGGAATGTTTGATGGCAATGTCAACAAACTTAATGTCAGTCAGCAGCCGTTGTTGGGTATTGAAGGTAAGAAAAAGATACAGATTTATGGACAGCTTCTACGGCTGTTGTGATACTTGCCTTTTTTTTTTTTTTTTTAATGTTTACTTATTTAGAGAGAGAGGGAATCTCAAGCAGGATCTGCAACGATAGTGCAAAGCCCAATGTGGGGCTCAATCTCACGAACCATGAGATCATGATCTGAGCTGAAATCAAGCCACCCAGGAGCCCCCAAAGTCTCTGAGAGAATGTGTCACACTAGACAGTATAGAGCTGTAGATGTAAGGAAATTGAGTTAACAAGAGGAGTGGAAGGCACATTTGGCATATACAAGGGATGTGTGCTCACCAAGATGCAACTGTTTTTCTTTATTTAAGAAAAATTTTTTTATGTTTTATTTATTTCTGAGAGAGAGAGAGACAGCATGAGCAGGGGAGGGTCAGAGAGAGAGGGAGACACAGAATCCGAAACAGGCTCCAGGCTCTGAGCTCTCAGCACAGGGTTCGCAGGGCTCGAACCCACGAACTGCGAGATCATGACCTGAGCCGAAGTTGGACGCTTAACTGACTGAGCCATCCAGGCACCCCATGAACCGTTTTTCTTTAATAAACACTCCCGATCACTGCAGCCTTTTGTTAATCTCCAGAGTTTGGAAAAAAATTGATTCTTACCATTTTTGCCCATTTCCTCATTTATTTTACGGAGTGGGGAATTCCTGAGGGCCCTCACCCGTCACCCTGGGGGAAAATGGCACGTGGGAGTGGCACATGGGAATGAGCGTCACCACAAAGCTGATTCAGGATCTATAGTAATAATATGTATAGTCATTGTTTTACTGCCTGGTCACACATGATCAGCCATTTAAGTAGTTGTCATCTTTTTTATCCAAACCGAGAGCAGCTGGAACATCTGGGAGGGGGACCGGCGTTGAGCCCCAGCTGCCCAAGAGGGCAGAGGGAAGAGTTGGCCATTATACCCTCCCCCACCCCCCATGGCCAGGTCTCCTTGGGGCACACACTCTCTTCTCTTGGCCAGCCTGCCCTGATCCTCATGTCTGTATGTGCAGAGATGGTGGGTGCCCATCAGTGTGTCCTCAGAGGGGGGAAGACCGGAGCTGCTGAGGAAGCTGAAACTAAGGTTTGGCCGAAAGCTAAGGTGACAGATGGCTGTAGCTCCCAATGAGAGGAGAGGTTCTCTGATGAGCTTTGTGAGCTGAGGGTGCGAGGAGGAGCTGTGAGGGGCTTCGGGGAGGGACTGGGATCCTGAGCAGCCCTGTCCTAACGTTCTGAACACTGCAGGGGTAGGGAGGGGTCGATTTGGAAGCTAGCTGGCAGACTCTGGTTTTGAGAATCAGGGCCTGAGGTAGAGGCGAAGGTCCTGAGGGGTGGAGTGTGAAACAGGAGCACAGATATCCGGACAGTAGAGTGGTGGAGCTTCGCTTTGGATGCAGTGGGTGCCCCCCAGCCCTGGCCATCTTTGGCGAGGGGGTACTGTGGGTGTGGGTGTGCATGGGGATGGAGTGGAGGGCGTTCAGGTGTATGTACACGTTTGTGGAATGGGCTACTTGGCATCGCCGAGCCCGCTCACACACACGCGTTGCCGGATGCTACCCTGGAAAGAGAAACTGCTCAAAATACCAGTGCATCTTGAAGCACAGCTGAACCACTGCCCCCTCTTGGCGATTGTACTGAAAACAGAAACAAACATAAGTGTACCAGCCCTGAGGTCAGGACATAGGAGCCGTAGGAGCACCCTGCTACCCTTCTGCTCCCAGCGACCCCCAGGGGTGACCATATTCCTCACTTCTGACACCACGTCTGCTTTTAATTTGTGCTTTTTTTGGCAAAGATTTGTTTCTTTCTCTCATTTGTAGGATTCATCCACGTCATACGGTGACTCATTCATCCGTTCTCGTTGCCGTGTGGCGTTCCATTGTAGTTATTAAATGCCATGATTTATTTGTGGATGGTTGAGTCGTTAGAGCCAGAGCAGCCGCGGACACCCTGTCTGTGGCTGTGGCGGGCACGGGTCTACAAGGAGCACGGTGCCAGGTCACAGGCCTGCGTTGTGTTCAGATTTAGGATCTACCCCCAGAGGGTTTTCCGAAGCGGCCGTACCGGTTTCACTACCACCAGCAGAATTTACACATTCCTTTTGATCCTCATCTCTGCGGACTTTTGTTGTTTCTTGAATTTGTACCCATCCTGGTGAGCATGTGGTAGCAAATCAAACTGTGGTTTCAATTTGTGTGTCCCTTTTCATATGCTCAGTTAGCCATCTCTGGATCCCTACTTTTGTAGAAATGCCCTCTTTTTAAAGATTTTTTTAAATGTTTATTTTTGACAGGGAGAGAAAGAAAGAGACAGAGCATGAGTGAGGGAGGGTCAGAGACAGAGGGAGACACAAAATCCGAAGCAGGTTCCAGGCTCTGAGCTGTCAGCACAGAGCCCGACACGGGGCTCAAACCCACGGACTGCGAGATCACGACCTGAGCCAAAGTCAGACGCTTAACTGACTGAGCTACCCAGGCACCCCTAGAAATACCCTCTGATTCCACTTCAGTGTAGCCCCTGATACTCTCCCCTGCTCATACCTACTCAGGTAACTTGATAAAAAAGCCTTCAGCAGAGGTGGACAAGCCCGTGCCAGAAGAACAGGATGACCCTGCTTCGTTACGGACTGGAGGAGAGGCAAAGAGGGCAGTGACCATTTCCAGACTGAGAGAGACCTTTTCTCTTCGGCACACGACACAGAACGAGTCTCCACGCCCCAAGACCACCGAAGCGAGACGGATTTCCCCGCGACAGAAGAGACACGTGCAGTGTCCTGGCACTTCAGACTCCCTGGGCTTCCAGAGGCGCGGCTCGGGCACAGACTCCTGCGGCCCTGGCGTGGAGACAACGCGTTCACATGGGGGCTCCAGGGACCACAGGGACGGAGTGGAGACAGAGCAGGACGCGGGGCACAGCCTCACTCCAGCCGGCCCAGGGGAGGGGCTCGGCCCCCCAGAAACGGGCGGTCAGTCCTGCGGTGACCGTGCAGCCAGCCCTCCTGGAGACAGGTTTTCACTGGGAGATGCGACGTCTTCTGAGAAGCTGCCTGAACCTGCCCGTCACCCTGTGGACCCGGAGCGCGGTTCCAGCTGCGAGGACGGTGGACGGAAACGTAGGGTCTTGCCTTCGCCCGCAGATGCGTCCCCAAGCACAAAGCGTTTTAAGAAAGATGGCCTTCCTCCTAATCCTGACACCCCCCAAGGGTCGGTGACTGTGCAGAGTGCGTCAGCCTCTCAGGTCGATGTCGCTGTTAAAATCAATAAGAAAATCGTGCCTCTGGCCTTTTCCATGCGGTCTTTAGCGGCACGAATAAAGCAGTTATGTCACCAAGAACGGCCGCAAGGAGGCGAACAGAATTACCGGAAGTTCAGGGCAAAGATTTGCCCCGGAGAAAACCAAGCTGCCGAAGATGAGCTGAGAAAGGAGATAAGGTAACATTCTTTCCTAGGGGTAGTTCTATGCACATTGGTGAGCTGCCATGAGGGGACGGGGCTGATCCTTCCAGGCTCTGGTTCTGCTCCTCTGGGTGTCTCTGCTCTGTTGGTCACTCCTCCTCCAGTGTGGGGCGCCTGTGTGGCCCTGCCTGGGCCCCTGGGTCCAGTCCCCTGGCTGTCAGGTCGGTCCTCCCTGGGGGCCTCCTGTGCACCCCAACATCACACTTGCCCTAGCTTCTCTCTCCTCTTCTCCCGGCCCCTCTTTCTTTTGCTTTCTCCGTGCTCCTTCTAGACGATTCTAATTTGGGAGTCTGTTTCCACCTTACCGACTGCCCATTAGCCTTACCGGTGCGTCATTGGTGATGCTTTTTCCTTTCACCACCTTTTCATTGCCCCTCACATACATCAGATTAACTTTCTTTAAAGGGCTCTTTCTCTTAGAACCTTTCAAGAATCGTTTCCTTAGATGTTCTTAGCACATCCTTTCCATTCAAATTAATCAGGGCCTCCTAGACCCCGATCTCATTCCTCTTCCCCAAGGTTTCCAGCTCACAGTGACTCCTCCCTACACTGAATCCATGGCAGTTTTAGTGGATATTACTATTTCCCACTACTCACTAAAAAAACTTTTTTAATGTTTATTTTTGAGAAAGACACAGAGTGCCAGTGGGCGAGGGGCAGAGAGAGAGACAATGACAAAAAGAGAGAGGGAGACACAGAATCCGAAGCAGGCTCCAGGCTCTGAGCTGTCAGCACAGAGCCCAGTGCAGGGCTCAAACCCACGAACCGTGAGATCATGACATGAGCCGAAGTCAGATGCTTAACTGACTGAACCACCCAGTCACCCCTCCCATGATTCATTTTAATGTGTATTAGGAAAAATTAGAATGCATTACCAAACTTGTGATATCTAGGAGATTGCATAGGGTAAAGCTAAGGAAAAAAGAGTCAATTTTAAGAAAACGGTTAATAATAATAACGATAACAGAAAACACCAGTCACTACTGTTTCCTTGACAAAAATCACATACAACATTGTGACTTCTAAAAATGGTGACTTCCCTTGAAATACTTAACTTTGATCTTTGTAACCATTGTACGTGTTTTGTCTCAGTAGGTACTGAAATGTGCCGTGTCCTGTACACAGAGCACTTCAGTAATTACATTGATATTTTATGGCACCTTTGGTCGACTGCACAGGCTTTGCCTAATTTTAATGATCAATTCATCAACAGCAAGCCTTATGTTAGGTAATTCCCTTAATATTCATAGTGCCTAGCTTACATTGAGAAAGGTTTTTAGGAAATAGCTCATTTATTTATTTTTTCCTTAAAGTTTATTTATTTTGAGAGCGAGAGAGAAGGAGAGCACAAGCAGGGCAGGAGCAGAGAGAGAGAGAGAGAGAATGAATTCAAGCACTGATGGTGTGGAGCCCGCTGTGGGGCCCGAACTCATGAACCGTGAGATCATGACCTGAATCAAAATCAAGAGTCGGACGCTTAACTGACTGGACCACTCAGATACCACAGGAAATAGTTCCTTTAAGTTGTGTGTGACTAATAGAGGCGAACCTGTTTGGGTGGGGTCTGGGGCCTGTGAACGCTGAGGGATGCAGTGAAGAGCCCCCCTCCCCGCCCCGCTCCCACACGCACGATCTTGGAACACGTGTTGTTGGAGAAAGACCTGTAAGGTGCCCCAAGTGGAAACTAATTATGCTTTCACTTAGGATTCCTTTTTCTTTTCTTTTCTTTTTTTCTTTCTTTTTTTTTGAGAGAGAGAGAGAGAGAGCGCGCGCGCGCACATATAAGTGGAGAGTGGGAGGGGGAGAGAGAGATAGAGACAGAGAGAGAATTCCAAGCAGGCTCCAGGCTCAGCACAGAGCCTGATGCAGGGCTCTGTCCCACAGACCCTTAGATCATGAGCTGGGACGAAATTAAGAGTTGGACGCTCAGCTGACTGAGCCACCCAGGCGCCCAACTCTGGATTCTTTTAGCCTTCCCAGTGAATGACCTCAACTATAATTCTTAAAAGTAGTGATTTTAATTCAGCAAATATTCATCGATCACCTCTTATCGTAGTTCTTGAATTTGGGGAACACAAAAGAATCACTTAGGAGGCTTGTTCAGAAAGCAGAACCCATGGCCAGGCTCTGGAGATTCTGTTTCAGTAGATGTGGTTGGTGGGTTGTGGGTGGGGAGCCCAGGAATCCGCCTTTTTGTCAGGTACCCCAGATGCTCACTGTGAGAAACGCTGATCCCCAGTGGGCCTGGCATTGGCATCTGGCCTTCGGTGCACTGCTGCTGCATCGGCCCTTTGTTCTTAGCTGTCCTGCCAATACTTTTTCCCGGGACACGTCCAGAGTGGAAGATGAGGCAGTGATTGAAATACCGGGGTAGCGTTTATCAGCTTTGGGTTTCCATTTTGAGTTATAACCAAATACAGCAAGTTGTACAGTTTTGTTTCTTCTTCATTGGTTGAGCCTGATGCTGTTTTTTCACTTTACGGTGGGAGATACACCTGCAGGGAGAGAATTCCTGCGTTCTCAGGCCGGGGACTCTACCCGGGGAACCAGAGCACAGCCTCACCAGGGACGTGGTGTTGGTGCTGCTTATGGATGTATTGCGTCTTGGTTTGAATCCGCTGTAGGATCCCTCCTTTGCTATCTCAGGCTGGACCATGTGAGCATCTCTGCTGGTGCACTTCTAGATGTGGTCAGTAGGGGGCGGTGGAGGGCCACTGCAGCCTCTCTCCTTGCTCCTGGCTGCCCTGGTCTTTTCCTCCTACAAGGCAGCCACCAGCAGGAGGCCCAGCACTGCTCATTCTGCTCCCCCTGTGTCTCTTAGCTTCGTAATTAATTACCTTATACTAGTTGACCGTACCTGATTACGAATTTCCGCTGTTCAAATTGGTGGTGTGGTTTTTGTTTCTTGATTGGACTCTGACACGAAATTACTACCAGGGAATGATCCCAGGAGACACGCCTTCAAAGATAGGGTTTGGGGATTAGTTTGGGCCTGACCTTGGACTGGAGCTCAGTGCTGAGCTCCTTGCCCCTAGGAAATGGGAGCTTAGTAATCCATGGCACACAGAGGCGTCAATGTTAGACCATCACCCTCTGTTGACTGTGGCCAAGCGCCGACCAAAGCAAGCCCCACGGGAGCCCAGGCGGGCGCTGTGGTGTGGAAGGGATCTTCCTCGCTGCACTGGGGCACTCACAGAAAGAAAGGACCATCTCAGGTCTCAGCTCGACTCACCATCTGAGCACCTCGGGGCTGATCCTCATGAAAACCCATTTTCACAGAGTTTAGTTGTGTGGGGGATAGAATGGCAGTGTCAGTTTCTCATGTGACAATCAGTGGTGGTGTCTGTCTTGTCTGCACTGACGCACATAGGCTTGAATGGTATTAGATTTTGAAGCCACCCACCAAAGGACCCGGTGCTGAGGTTGGCAGATGCTAGAAAGATTGATACGTGGGATTGGTGAAAAGGTACTTTTACACAGTTACAAATCTAGGGATTTATCATACAGAAATACCTCCAGAATAGAGTGGATTTATGTCCACAAACGTTTGCTGCAGTGTTTACATTCCTCAAAATGGAAGCACCCAAACTGTCCTTCAGTAGGGGATTTGTCGGGCGGGTTGTGGTAGGTGTTTACAGTGAGCTCCTATATGGCCATTAGAAAGAATGAAGGAGATCTACACGGGTGGGTGTGGAAAAGCCCCGAAGGTGCATTGTGAAGTGAGGCACTTGGAATGGCATGGGGAATTATGATTCTATTTTTTTAAATTTTTATTATGAGAGAGAGCGAGCAGGGGAGGGGCAGAGAGAGGGAGACAGAGAATCCCAAGCAGGCTCCACAACGTCAGCACAGAGCCCACTGTGGGGCTTGAACTCACGAACCCTGAGATTATGACCTGAGCCCAAGTCAAGAGTCAGACATTTAACTGACCCGGCCAGCCAGGCGCCCCCATTTTTGTTTCTGTTTTTTTAAACAACGTGTAGAGAAAGGTCTGGGAATATCTACGCCACATGAGCCATAGTTACTAATACCATCTCTGGGGAGCTGGATAAATGAGTGAACAACTACTGTTATCTTTAGACAGTGGGATTATTAGGGACTTTTTCTAGTTTATGTTTTTGTATAGTTCCTCTCTTACAGTGTGTTTTACAATCAGAAAGTAACCTTTTATAAATCATGATGTCTCATAATGAATATTTTCCACATGCAGTAAAACGATGTTTGCAGACATGGAGATCATCGGTCAGTTCAACTTGGGATTCATAATCACCAAACTGGATGCAGATATCTTCATAGTGGACCAGCACGCCACAGATGAGAAGTACAACTTCGAGATGCTCCAGCAGCACACCGCCCTCCAGGGGCAAAGGCTTATTGCGTGAGTTCCTTCTGGTGTTCAGAATCTCTGGTGTTCTCGCATCCCTACAGCTTAAGACCTGAGAGCATATGTGTATGTGTGTGTGTCTCTCTCTTTTAGCCACAAGCATCCCTATGGCAGGTTTTTATACTTTTCACACCGCAGTCCTAGCCGCCATTTCTTGACTGTTTCCTGTGTGCCAGGCTCTGATGAAACCACTTACACGTGTTAATTCATTTAACCTTCCCAAACCTGTTACCATTAGCACTTTGTGGACGATAAAACGGAGGCGCACGAACACAGAGGTTAGGTGACTTTCCCAAGTTCACACAGCCAGTGTTCTTTATTTCTCAAGCCCTTTACCTCTTCTGGTTGGCCAGGAAATCCTTCCAGTGAAGGCCAGCGTATGGTACATAACGCGTCTGTTTATAGCACCTAGAATTTAGCTGTTCAGAAGGGCGGTGCTGCATTTGTGTCCGTCCTCAGCTAGCACAGGTCGAGTCCAGTGATCAGTCACTGCAGAACTTGGTATTTCTCTCTCCTCTGCCAACGCCTGTTTTATGCTGACCGCTTTACAAGGCGGTGGGATGGTGTATCATGTAGACCAGAAGTGTTTTCTAAAGCCAAGGGATAAGAAGAGGTCACGGATTTTCATTTGGGAAGTCCAGTGACATAGAGAAGTACACTGAGGTCCCAACGGGAGTAAATCCTTGCGTGAAAAAACCAGTCACTCAGCTGGGAAAAAGCACTGAGTTTACAGAGTAGTCTATTTCCTATGGAACGGTTGAATTCGTTTATTTTCAGCAGATGTAAATGGTAATAGTAAAGACTTTTTTTTTACTTAAAAAAATTTTTTTTCAATGTTTTTATTTATTTCTGAGAGAGAGACAGCATGAGCAGGGGAGGGTCAGAGAGAGAGGGAGACACAGAATTTGAAACAGGCTCCAGGCTCTGAGCTAGCTGTCAGTACAGAGCTTGACACGGGGCTCAAACTCACGAACTGCAAGATCATGACCTGAGCCGAAGTCGGATGCTCAACCAACTGAGCCACCCAGGTGCCCTGTGTAAAGAAAGACATTTAATAAGCTACTTTATTATCCTGGATTATTCCTGCCTCTTTCACAGAGGTCTTTTTTGCATAAATAAGGTCTTGTTTGTGACATTTCAGGTCAGCCCAGGTAATCACAGATCACTTGGGATCCCAGGTGGCCCATGGTCCAAGGATAAAGACCATAGATCCTTCCTTTCCTACAAGGTCCCGTATTGTCTGGCCCTCCCCAGACCCTCCCCTCCTTGTTCTCAATGCTTGAGCCACACTGGCTGTCTCTTTTTCAAAACGTTGACAGGTCTGATGATTCCCTACGTGTCATTAAGAAGAATGAAGTGGATCTTTTGTATGTGGCTTTGGGAACATCAGTGGTCCATCCTTGGGCCTTTGCACAGACTTCTCCCTGCCTAGAATGCTTATCCCTGCGTTCACCCATCCATCCATTGCCTGGTAACGGGCGCTCACCCCGGCTCTCAGCTCCGAGGTCCCTTCCTCAGAGGCCCCTTCCCTGACTCCTGTCTCCAGGTCCATCTCCCTTGCTCTGCGCTCTTACGGCGCTGGGTGTCTCCACTTCCTTATTGACAGCGTAATTGGTAATTATAGTTTGCATGTTCAATGTCGCTCTTCTCCACCGGTCTTTTACTCCGTGAAGGGGGAGACTGGGCCTGTGTGTGCGCGTGTCCATGCGCACACCGTCCTATCTCCTGCTCTGATGAGTTCCAGCTGATTAAGGACTCGGTGACCCAGGAGGACCGGTGGACAGGTTGCTGCCTGGACAGATGGTGAGATCAATAACGCAGGCTCGGAGGGTCATCTGTACTCTGTTTTCAGATGCCCGTGATGACCCAGCCCGGCTTTCCACGTAGCCTGTATTGCGGGAGGAAACATAGCGTCTTTATGCTGTATTATCTTTAGGGACTGGATTGAGAGAAACCTGGGGTCGTTGGGGCGGGATGGCAGACTGAGGAAAAGCCATCTGCTTTGGGGGTCATTTGAACTTAAAAAAAAAAAAAAAAAAATTAGGAAATTCTCGGGCAGTTATGTGACATGAGAGGCACGCAGCTAAATAAAGTCACTCACGTTGCTGTTTGAAATTCAAAGCAGCACACAGTGATTTTGTTTCATTTTTGCTTTATGGCTTCAATGTTTGACTTCAAGACTAGGTTTGAATCTCTTCTCTGTTTTTTCAGACCCCAGACTCTCAACCTAACAGCTGTCAATGAAGCTATCCTAATAGAAAATCTGGAAATATTCAGAAAGAATGGCTTTGATTTTGTTATCGACGAAGGGGGTGAGTGACTAGGATGTCAGGATGGTGTCCCGTCAGGGCTGGGAACAGTCTTCGAGGTGCCCGAGATCAGTGTATTTGATCAGAGACAGAAATGGTTCCCCCAAAAAGCATTTTGTCTCTGTCCTATTTTTCAGTGTTCGTTCTAGGTAGGCATCAAATGAAACGTACTTTTCAAATAATGGATTCTTCTCCAAATTTTATTCCTTCAGCTCCGGTCACTGAAAAGGCTAAATTGATTTCCTTGCCAACCAGTAAAAACTGGACCTTTGGACCTCAGGACATCGATGAACTGATCTTCATGCTAAGTGACAGCCCTGGGGTCATGTGCCGGCCTTCCCGTGTCAGACAGATGTTTGCCTCCAGAGCCTGTCGAAAGTCTGTAAGTAAACAGCGCTGGTCTGCCAGGGCCTGGAGGGTCTGCTTGGGCCAACCGTGGGCCAGGCAGCGCTGTCGACTCTGGCCTTGACTGCCATGGGTCATCGTATGTAATACGGCTGCACCCTTCTCTGCCAGTGTGACGTGCGAGCTGCACGAGTCTGTGATGTCTCTGACCTCTAACCTGTGATTACTGTGATGTTTCACTGCCGCTGCTCAGGCTGTCCTGGAGGTGGTGGCGGAGTTGGGGCGATCAGCCTGATGTCAGAGTAAAGCTGTTGCATCTAGAACCTTTGAACCCTGGGAGCAGCCGGCTGCCCTTCCTTCATCAGAGATTGCACCCAGGTGCCACCTGGGACACAGAGGGGACAAGGCAGAGGAGTCCTCGCCCTCACGGAGCTTATAGTTTAGTGGGGAAGAGACCTAAGCGAAAGTAATAACTTCTGATACCAGTAGGCCAAGAAAAGAAACTAAAACAGTATGGGGAGAAAGAGTGGCCTGGGCCCTCCCCCCGGGCAGAGCAGCTGAGGTTGGGGGTCAGGGAAAGGCCATCTGAGGAGGGGGCATCTGGGCTGATGCCTGGAAGGGGGCATGGAGGCCCTCGGGAAAGAGCTCTGTAAGTAGAAGAAATAGCAAGTGCACAGATGCGGGGTGGGGGGAGCATTGGCGCCAAGCCAGAGGCTGTCTGTGACCAGAGGGGGGCCACGATGTGAGCCGAGCAGCATCGGGGACCCACCCGGGGTCTTGAGGTCCTGGTGGGGACCGGGGAGCTCGCCTGAAGGGCTGAGGTCCAGGTGCCAGCGTGGCACCTGCAGGTGGGGGGTGCCCGAATGGAACAAGGCAAAAGCAGCAGCGTGCTCACGTTTGGGGGGTGGGGAGCATAAAAGCTGATGTGGACGTGTTGTATTTGCGGCCCCACCAGGCTGTAAGTGCAGGTGTCTGCAGACAGGTTAATGGATCTGAGCTCAGGGGAAATGTCAGTGGTGGAGATCAAAGCTTGGGGGCACCTAGAGCCTGGGGATTGGATGAAGTTCCTCCAGGGAGGCGGTGGGGGGAGGATGTGACTTCCAGCCGAAGGTATCTCTTTGATGAAGACCTAACAGTGGCGCCCCCATCCCGGGGTCTGTGAGTGGGAGGCAGGGCAAACTGGCCTGTGTCAATGGCTCGGAGTTTTAGAATCCTGCCTCAAGGGGACTCCCAGACTGCGGAGCCACAGGCTGCCCTTCCCTACCCCCACCCCCCACCCCGGGGCCTCGTGCTGTGGCACACAGCTACTGATGTGGGTGTTCCTCTGTCGCACCCCGAGGGCCCATGCCCTGCCGGCCGCTCCATCCCGTCCACTCGCTCAGCTCCTGCCACACAGGCCATATGCCAGGTCCGCAGCCGCACCGGCCTTCCTCCCACCCGAAACCCTGTGCACTTGCCCGCCTCGAATACTGCCTTCACATAGCCTGGCTCCCTCCTGCCCTAGGCTCTCCCAGGCACCCAGACGCCGCCCCCTGGGTGATACCTGTTTCTCTCTTGACTTGTCTGTGGTCTGTCTGCCCCCAAGTGGCAGAGCCCCACCTCTTACGCTGCCTCTGGGGCTGTGCGTGGCATGTGGAAGGAGGCAGGTGACACATAGGTTCAGGCTTGTCGCCTCACACCGACTTTCCTGGTGTCTCTGTTTTCTTGTGCTTGCTGTGGAGCCTGCTCACCTCCGCGGATGGCTGGAGATGCGAGCGGAGTGCTGTTTCATCAAGAGGAGGCAGGGACAGGGGACTGCAGGGAGGGGGAGTGAGGAGGGAGGATCCCGGACAGAGGGCATGGCCAGCGCCCAGGTCCCAGGGTAGGTGCTCGTGTAGTGCACCTGAGCGAGAAGAAACGAGCAAGTTCCTCGGGGCCTCTGGGTGGCTCAGTCGGGCAAGTGTCGGACTTCGGCTCGGGTCCTGATCTCGCAGTTTGTGGGTATAAGACCTGCATGGGCTCTGTGCTGAAGCTCAGAGCTTGGAGCCTGCTTCAGATTCGTGTCTCCCTCTCTCTGCCCCTCCTCCACTCACATTCATTCTCTCTCTCAAAAATAAAGTCAAAACATTAAAAAAAGGAAAGGGGGTGCCAGTGCTGAAGAGGGGCAGGGAGGGCTGCGCTCTCGCAGATGCAGGCACAAGGCCAATGAGGGGCCAGATGGGGTGATGCACGTGGGCTTTTACCCCGGTAAGAGGCAAGAGCTGGGAGGGCGGACAGGCCATGTGATCTGACAGCCTGTGAAAGGAATCACTGGCTGCTGAGTGGAGAACAGGTGGAGGGGTCAAGGGGACAGCGGGGAGGCCGTTCAGAGGCCCTGCAGTTGCCAAGGTGACAGACGGGTCATGGCGGCGGGAGGGCGGCTGAGACTGCTTGCATCCTGGGCAGGTTTGGTGTGTTGCCGTAAAGGAGGGGCTGGATTTCACAAAGAGGTGGAGGGCTCAGAGATCAGAGGGTGGGGTTCCTCGGAGCAAGATATTTCCAGGACCGCTGTTTTTGAGTTGTCGTTGCGTCCATCCTGGTTCCAGAGAAAAACAGTGCTGGAGAGGTGCTCTTCTAACCAGAGCCCGTACAACTTTAAACTGTCATGTCGCCCCCTCAGGTGATGATTGGAACGGCCCTAAACACAAGTGAGATGAAGAAACTGATCACCCACATGGGTGAGATGGACCATCCCTGGAACTGTCCCCACGGAAGGCCGACCATGAGACACATTGCCAACCTGGATGTCATTTCGCAAAACTGACGTCTCTCGCTTTCTAGAATTGTACATTTTATCATAGGTTTTGCGGTTTTCAAAAGCAGGGTTTTAGCAAGTCCGCTTGTTTCCAAATTAACCTGTTTAAAAAAAAAAGATCTGATCCACTAGAAATGATATTGGGAACCTTGTCAGACCACGTGCACTGTTTTCTGGCTGGCACCAGAATGTGTGTGCGTGTGTACAGGTAAGAGCATGTCAAACAAAATAGGAAGAATGCTTCGAAAGCCACCTGGGCCTCTACTGCTGCGGGCTGAGGTATTTTAGTCTGCAACTGTCAGTCTGTGGTACAATTAAATTTGTAATTGTTTAATCTTATAAAAGTGTGGTCCTTTTGGGTTCGGGGTTTTCCACCCTAAGGCACATTAAATTAAAAAAAAAAAGAAAAAAAAAAAACAACCCAAGGGAGATTTCCTGCCCAGATGGAAGAAAATGGCCAAGTGGGGCCTGGGGGGTCACTAGTTTTAAATGTTCTCCAGCAAACATTGTTTGGAGGCAAGGGGAAATAAAAGATAGATTTTTCTGTAACTTTAATGCTGCGATGTGGTTTTTTTGTGGGGTGCGAATCACAAGATGTTCTCATTACTGGTCCTGAGAGAGCAGAGCCCCTGTTGTCAAATAGTTTTTCATGGAAGCTCGTCCTGCCAGAGATGAAAGGAAGTGAACCCAGACGGCTGTGGGCGTACAGTGACCAGTGTGGACAGCCCGCCCGCTCAGCTTCCCTTTGCAAACTTGGGATTCCTTCGATATATTGAAATAATCGAGTAATTATTGTCATAAGTGTTGATGCTACTGTGCCCTGCTTCAGGATCTCATTTAATAGCTTCAGGAACTCTACAAATTGGGGTCCGGTAGGCAACCCCCCCCCTTCTTCCCCTAGAGCCCTCGAATATGTGACCCAAGTGGCCAGAGGGGCTCTGAAGATGTGGTTGAGGGACGGGCCATGAAGTGGGGCGAGTATCCTGGATTGGCTGCACGTGCCCAATCTAGCAGGTGACTCAAAAATTGGAGAACCTTTCCCAGCTGATATCGAGGCTGTAGAAAGTCCACCTCTAGAAACTGGAAAGATGGAAGAGATTCTCCTCTGGAGCCACCAGAAGGAACCAGCCCTGTTGGACTCTTAACTTAGAATCTTAAGATGATAAATTTGTGTTGCTTTAAGCCACTAAGTTTGGGGTAATTTGTCTACAGCAGTGGAAAGCCGCCTAGATTCCTGTGTTACCTGAAGATGAACGCTGCGAGGCCACGCGGCAATTAGCAGCAATTAGAGCGGGGAAAACCCAGGTCAGGTGCGTCCAGCTCCAGTTGCCAACCGGCCTCGAGCCCTGTTGCTCAGCGGCTTCTCATCCGTCGGTCCCTTTAAGGGCGGGACGGGTGGGCGGAGCCTGTGGTTGCCTGGAGACCAGCCCCGGTCCTGACGCTCCGCAGTCGCCTCACCACCTCCACCTCTGCCTGGCTGCTTCCGGTCCCCCTGGAGTTCGGAGCCAGGTGAGCGGCCGCCGGTGGTCCTGCATGCTTCTGGTCGACTTGCCGGCCAGGTCCTGCTCTTCCTCCGCCAGGCGGACGCGCCCCCAGAACCTGAGCAGGTGCCGTGGGCAGAAGTTGCCAGGAACCCCAAGCTCAGAGAATGTGCCCCCGTTTTGTGTTGCCTAATGAAGGAGTGAATAGCTGGAGTTAAAGAGCCTTAAGCCAGGGGCAACAGAATATAAACAAAAGTTACTGGGAAATACGCTTCCAGGAATGAGGTTGGCCTTATTTGTAGTTCAGATTTCACTCACAGACCAGAAAGCCTATCTACAGCAAAGACTCCCTGGGCTTCACTGAGGTGTGGGCTAGAAAGAGTAATGGGATTTGAAGGAAAAGAAAAGTGAGATAGTGTTGGTGAGAGCAAAGCCTAGGGGTGTCCAGGTGATGCCATCCAAGCAGAGGGTGTGTGGGGTGCCCCCTGCAGCCCCCAGGGTGTGAGGAGGGACTAGCCCTTGCCTGCACCCCAGGACTTGTCTTTGTATATTGCTTGTTATCCTGGGATGCTTTCTTTTTATTTTTTTTAATTTTATTTTAATGTTTTATTTATTTCTAGGAGAGAGAGAGAGAGAGAGAGACAGCGTGAGCAAGGGAGGGTCAGAGAGAGAGGGAGTCACAGACTGAAACAGGCTCCAGGCTCTGAGCTGGCAGTCAGCACAGAGCCCGACGCGGGGCTCAAACCCACGAACCGCGAGATCATGACCTAAGCGAAAGTCGGACGCTTAACCGACTAAGCCACCCAGGCGCCCCTATCCTGGGATGCTTTCAATGGGGCCAGTTTGGGAGGCCATGAAAACCGTGGCCTTGGGGACCTGCCCTTCAGCTCTGTGACCTTGGGCAAACGTTACATGGCTCCTTTTCTGGCATGAGGGGCACTCAGTTTGGCATAGGGAGTAGGCAGCCCACGATTTCAAGTTCAAAAACTTGACATAATAATGGAAAGTGGCATAATAATCACAGCATCATTGATAGTGTGCTGTAGCCCACTACAGGGGTTTCTGTGCATCATTTCATGTAATTCTTACAAATGAGACCAGGCACTGTTATTTCTATTTGGTATCTGAAGCAGAAGGAGTTTAACCTGCCACACACACAGCTGGTAAGGGGTAATGTGGGACCCTGAATACAGCTTTTTTACTTTGCCTTGCAGTTATATTTATTTTTAAATATTTATTTGTTTTGGGAGAGCACAAGTGGGGGAGGGGGACAGAGGATCTGAAGCGGTCTCTGTGCTGACAGGCTGACAGCAACTAGCCTAATGGGCTTGAACTCTCAAACCGCGAGATCATGACCCAAGCTGAAGTCAGACACTCAACTGACTGAGCCACCCAGGTGCCCCTAGTTTATTTATTTTTTGAGAGAGAGAGAGGGAGAATCCCAAGCAGGCTCCCACTATCAGCACATAGCCCGATGTAGGGCTCGAACCCACAAACCTCGAGATCATGAGCCAAGCAGAAATCAAGAGTTAGACACTTAACTAATTGAGCCACCCAAGCGCCCCGCCATGTAGACGCATTAAGAGATGGACTTTCAAAATGGGAATTGGAAGCACGAAAGACCTTAAGGATTAAGTAGCCATTTTTAATGTATTGGGTTCCCTTCTTGCTGGAACAGTATTTGAAAAGAAATGGTAGGCAGTGTTACCAGTTTTAAAAAATTTTAGGAACAGGGTGACTGCATGGCTCAGTCAGTTAAGTGTCTGACTTTGGCTCAGGTCATGATCCTGTAGTTTGTGGGGTCTGTGCTGACAGCTCAGAGCCTGGAGCCTGCTTCAGATTCTGTGTCTCTGCCCCTCCCCTGCTCATGCTCTGTCTCTGTCTCAAAAATAAACAAACATTTAAAAATAAAAATAAATACAATAAATATTTTAGGAACAACCAATGCTACATTTTTATAAACTGATACTTTCGTAGTCATAATTTTTCAAGCTTTAGAAAGAGAGTGAAAATGACATTGGGTTGTAATGATAAAATTTTATTTTATTTTTTTATACATTTTTTTAAATGTTTTATTTATTTCTAGGAAAGAGAGAGAAAGAGACAGTGTGAGCAGGGGAGGGTCGGAGAGAGAGGGAGTCACAGACTCTGAAACAGGCTCCAGGCTCTGAGCTGGCAGTCAGCACAGAGCCCGACGCGGGGCTCGAACCCACAAACCGCGAGATCATGACCTAAGCAAAAGTCGGACGCTTAACCGACTAAGCCACCCAGGCGCCCCATGTAATGATAAAATTTTAGATGAAACTACAGATGAAACCTGAAAGTATGTAGAGCTACAGTTTTTCTTTTTCAGATAAAACTGATCAACACTTTGAAACAAACAGCTCCCAACCAAAGGGATCATTTGACACTTACATATATAAACTTTAGGACTTCTAAAGACGATGGTGAAAGAAAAGAAAAGAGGAGACAAAAAGGGGGAGAAGTTTGCCCGCTCTCCCTCCTCTGATAATCCAGACTTTTCCAAACAAGATGGCAGTGCCGCTAGACAAGAAATGTCCCCGGGTGCTGCCCCACCAGTGGACATACATCTCAGTGAATTGGGGCCCAAAAAAGAGTCCAAAAACGAGGACCAGCTAAATGAAGATGCCACTCAATACGAAGAGCCCATTCTCACCAAGCTCATAGTTGAAAGGTAAATTTAATGGGTTGCGTCTTCCACTTCCCCCTTTCTACTGCTTTCATGCTCTGTTCTCTCTCTCTCCACAATCTCTTATTGTGGCTTTGCCTGTCACTCCCTTAGGTGACTATAAAAATCTGTATCTTTAGCCCTGTTCTCTCTCTGGAGATTCATGTTCAAATTTTTAACTCCCTACTGGACATCGTCCACCGGACTTCAAGCCCCCTGTGTCCGAAAGCAAAGACCGCAGAACTTGAAATAAGATCTGGACTGGGGTCTGATCTGTGTGACATCAATCCCCGTCATCGAACCTTTCTGATCCTCACATTCTTCACTGGGGAAAATACACCCCATAGAAAGTTCCTCTGGATGTCGTTCTTTCTCCCCCAGCCGTTCGCTTCTCCGTTGATCCCTATTTCTGTAAGGGCACTGCCGTTTCCCTCCCTACCCAGGTTGTCGTCCTCCTTCCCTTTTATATTTCTTTTTCCTTCGTGCTTCTCTCATTAGCCTTTCCTCTATGTTTCGCCTCTTCATTCCCTCTTGCCTGGGCCATTGGACTCACTTCCTAAAGATTTCCCTGCTTCTCGGCTCTTCCCAGGACTCCTGTATGGATTTGCCTTCCTAATTGTTTACGTACATCATTCCTGGGATTAGTAACCTGTCTGTGTAACACTTTGCCCCAGAGCGTGGTAATTAAAACAAATATTACCTCACATAGTTTATGGGGGTCACGAAATTGGGAGCAGCTCAGCAGGATGGCACTGGGTTAGGATCTCTGGAGGTTCAGCCAAGATGTGAGTCTAGACTGCTGTCCTCTGAAGGCTTGGCCGGTTGCACAGTTGCTTTCTAAGGGGCTCCCTGGCATGGCGGTTGGCAGGAGGCCTCGGTTCTTCATCACACAGCAGTGTGTCCCTTGGTGTCCTCACCACCTAGCAGCTGGCTTCCCCAGAGAGAATCCAAGAGAGAGCAAAGGCGGAAGCCATGTGGCTTTTGTGACCTGCTCTCAGTCATCACCCTCTGTCACTTATTTCTTTATTTTTTTTAAAAATTGTTTTAATGTTTATTTTTGAGAGAGAGAGAAAGAGAGACAGAGTGCAAGCCATGCAAGGGCAGAGAGAAGGAGACACAGAATCAGAAGTAGGCTCCAGGCTCTGAGCCATCAGCATAGAGCCTGATGTGGGGCTCGAACTCACAAACCTCAAGATCAGGACCTGAGCTGAAGTTTAACCGACTGAGCTACCCAGGCGCCTGTACCCTCCATCATTTCTGCAGTACCCTAGTGGTCTCACAGGTCAGCCCTCTTCAGTGTGAGAGAGGATTCCACAAGGTGTGGCTGCTTGGGCATGAGTATCTTTGGGGGCCATTTTGAGGCTAGCTACCACACTCTTGAAAACTTTTGATTTCTTTCCATTGTCTACAGAATAAAACCCCTTAGCCCGATGCTCAGACCCCAGCCTGCCTCTCTGCTCTTAAACTCAAGAGCCCAGTTAGATGTTCCCCCACAATCCCATTTTTAAATCTTTGCTTGCAAAGATGGGTTTCTTTGCTGGAGTGTTTACCTGGTTTCTGAATGACCAAATCCCAACCTACGCTTCTGGTCCAAATCTTTTCCATCAATTCTTCCCAGTAGGAAGTAATTTTTCTCAAAACTTCTTTTATCATGCTTATCACTTTCTATCATACATTACTATGTACATAGTATGCACTACTTTCTATTACATACTTATGTAATATGTATGAATTACCATGATTTGTTTCCAAGTCTCAACTTCTCTACCAAGTGGAAAATTCTGTCCTACCACAGACACAGCCAGAGTATCAAACACCAGACCTTAGGCAGAGGGCGTGCTCAGTCAAGATCTATGGTTTAAATGATACCCGTGGCCATTTTTCTTTTCATTTCTTTTTATTTTTTTCTAAATATTTATTGATTTTGAGGAGAGCGCAAGCGGGGGAGGGGCAGAGAGAGGGGAACAGAAGATCCAAAGCGGGCTCTGCGCTGACAGGCTAACAGCAGAGAGCCCGACGTGGGGCTCGAACTCAAGAACCGTGAGATCATGACCTGAGCCGAAGTCGGTCGCTCAATCAACTGAGCCACCCAGGTGCCCCATCTTTTCATTTCTTAATCAATGTATGGTTACACCTAATGTCATGTTAGTTTCAGGTGTACAACATAGTGATTCAGCAAGCTTCTATGTTACCTCTGGCCACCACAAGTATAGCTGCCATCTCTTGTCACACAACACGACTGCAATACCATTGACTCCATTCCCTATGCTGTACCCTTTATTCCCCGGGACTTACTCCATAACTGGAAGCCTGCCTCTCTGTCTCCCCTTCATCATTTGGCCCATCCCCCCACCCCCTTCTGCTCTGGCAGCCATCAGCTCTCTGTATTTATGGGTCTGTTTTGCTTTTTGTTTGTTTTTCAGATTCCACATCTAAGTGAAATTGTATATTTGTCTTTCTCTGACTTATTTCATGTATGATTCTCTCTAGGTCCATCCATAGTGTTGCAAAAGGCAAGATATTATACCCTTTTATAGCTGAGTAATATCCCATCAAGTATACATACCACATCTTCTTTCTCTGTTCATCTATGGATGGACACTTGGGTTGCTTCCAGATCTTGGCTATTGTAAATAATGCGACAAACAGGGGTGCATTTATCTTTTTGAATTAATGTTTTCGTTTTCTTTGGGCAAATATCTGGTGGTGGGATTACTGGATCCTATGATTTTTCTATTTTTAATTTTTTGAGATACCTTCATATGGTTTTCCAGAGAAGCTGTACCAATTTACATTCCCACCAACAGTGCATGAGGGTTCCCTTTTCTCCACATCCTCGCCAGCACTTACTTCTTGCCTTTTTGAGTCTAGCCATTCTGGCAGGTGTAAGGTCAAATCTCATTATGGTTTTGATTTGCATTTCCCTTATGGTGAGTGATGTTGAGCATCTTATCATGTGTCTGTTGGCCCTTGGTCTATCTTCTTTGGGAAAATGTGTATTTTGGTCCTCTGCCCATTTTTTAATTGGATCATTTGTATCTTTGGTGTTGAGTTGTATAAGTTCTTTATATATTTTATACATTAACCCCTTATTGGATATATCCTTTGGACTCTCTTTTCTTCTTTGTATATTCTTGCCTCCTTTGTGGTAGAGTAACTGACCATGTAAGTGTGGCTTTACTGGGCTGTCTGTCCCATTCCATTGATCTGTACATCTGTTCTTGTGCCAGTACCATTCTCTTTTGTTTACCACAGCTTTATAGTAGATCTTGAAATCTGGGTTGTGATACCTCCAGCTTTATTTCTCTTTTTCAAGATAGCTTTGGCTATTCAGAGGCTTTTGTGGTTCCACACAAATCTTAGTATCATTTGTTCTCATCCTGTGAAACATGTTGTTGGCATTCCGATAGTGATTACACTGAATCTGAGGATTGCTTTGGGTAGTATGGGCATTTTATTTTATTTTATTTTTTAATATTTTATTTATTTTTGAGCGAGAGATAGAGACAGCATGAGTAGCGGAGGGTCAGAGAGAGAGAGGGAGACACAGAATCTGAAGCAGCTCCAGGCTCTGAGCTGTCAGCACAGAGCCCGACGCGGGGCTCGAACCCACGAACTATGAGATCATGACCTTAGCCAAAGTCGGACGCTCAACTGACTGAGCCACCCAGGCGCCCCAGTATGGGCATTTTAATGATATTAATTCTTAATCCACGAGCATGGAACATCTTTCCAATTGTTTATGTTGACTTCCATTTCTTTCATCTGTGTTCTATAGTTTTCAGAGCACAGGTCTTTCAGCACCTTGGTTAAATTTGTTCCTAGGTATTTTTATTGTTTTTGGTGCAATTGTAAATGGAATTGTTTTCTCAATTTCCCTTTCTGCTAGTATTTTATTAGTGTATCAATTAGGGTATTCTAGTATATTTCTGTATTAGTGTGTAGAAGGGCAACCGAGGGGCCCCTGGATGGCTCAGTCGGTGAAGTGTCTGATACTTGATTTTGGCTCAGGTCACAATCCCAGGGTTGTGGAATTGAGCTCTCCACGCTGAGCATGGAGGCTGCTTCGGATTCTCTCTCCCTCTCCCTTTCTCCCTCTCCCCTGCTCCCATTCTCTCTCTCTCTCAAAATAAATAAAAATAAACAAAAAATATTTTTAAAAATTATCGTAAAATACACGTAACATAGAACTTCCTGTTTTAACCATTTTAAGTGTACGATTTAGGGGCACTAAGTACATTCTTCCTGTTGTGCCACCATCACCACTATCAATTTCCAGAACTGTTTCCTCCTCCCAGACTGAAACTGCCCAGAATAACTGTCACCGTCCATCTCTGCCCCTTTTCACTATTTCCTCCTGGCTGTTGGCTCTCCCCACAATCTCTTCTCCACACAGTGGCCATCCAGGAGCTCTTTTTATGCCATAAATCTGATGTTGGCCAACTCCCCTCTTAGAGCCCTCTCCTGTCTCCTCTCCTCTTCCTCTCTTCTTCCTCTCTCCCTCCTCTCTCCCGCCTGTGCTCCAGCTGGGGTGCCCTTCTTTCTGTTGGCTGAACTCAAGCTATCGGCTCCTTCCTGCCACAGGACCTTTGCACTTGTGGTTCCCTCTGCCCATCATCCTTTTCCCAGAGTTCTTCTTAGGGCTATTTGTTCATGACCTGCATGTCTCAGTACAACTCCCGTGTCCTCTGAGAGGCCACTGCCCTGACCGCCTGTACCCAGCAGCCCCCTACTTATTCTCACCTGCATTCCCCAATCACACCTTTCACAAAAATTGAACATGATCTGGAGTCATCTTGTTTGTTTCCTCTTTGCTGCCTGTCTCTCCTCAATGAACTAAGATCACTCGAGGGCAGGAACTTTCCAGTCTTGTTCATGGAGAAAGTTTGTTGAGTGAACGAACATGAAATATTGCTGTACTTCTTCATTGATGTTAATTATGATTTTAACCCACCGTCGCTTAGGGTTGCTCAGCCATTCAGTACCTTAAGCTTTATTTCTTTGCAGCTATGAAGGGGAAAAAGTCCGTGGACTGTATGAGGGAGAAGGCTTTGCAGTCTTTCAAGGAGGCTGTACCTACCACGTGAGTTACACGTTTTGGGAGTGGGCAGGGAGGAAGGCGAGAATGTTCGGGGAGAGTCTGAGATTTACATTTCCGGAAAAGTCCATCGAGTCTTCAAAAGAAATTAGAAGTACTCAACGCTGATTTGACTTTGAACCCCAATTACGTATTTTTTAAAAATTTTTAGTGTTTTTTATTTATTTTTGAGAGAGAGAGAGAGATAGCATGAGCAGGGAGAAAGGTCAGAGAGAGAGGGAGACACAGAATCTCAAGAGTCTCCAGGCTCTGAGGGGACTGTCAGCACAGAGCCCAACGTGGGG
Organism: Crocuta crocuta; assembly: GCF_008692635.1. NCBI lineage: Eukaryota > Metazoa > Chordata > Mammalia > Carnivora > Hyaenidae > Crocuta > Crocuta crocuta. The sequence continues at coordinate 2,611,194 of NW_027529425.1, read as the reverse complement.
CTCGAACCCACAAACCGTGAGATCATGACCTGAGCTGAAGTCTGATGCTTAACCGACTGGGCCACCCAGGCACCCCCCTCCCCCCCACCCCGCCCAATTACCTATTTTAAGGTAAAACCATGGCTTCATACCACAGGAGTCATCATTTTAGATTGTTTTCTTTTCCTGACTTTAAAAAAAAAATGTTTATTTTTGAGAGAGAGAGACAGACCATGAGCAGGGGAGGGGCAGAGAGAGAGAGGGAGACATAGAGTCCGAAGCAGGTCAGCACAGAGATGTCAGCACAGAGCCTGATGCAGGGTGCAAACTCACAAACCACGAGATCATGACCTGAGCCGAAGTCGGATGCTTATGCTTAACCGACTGCCGCAACTTTTCCTGATTTTCATTTATTGTGCAAAAAGGTGCCCTTCTTTTCCTGATTTTCATTTATTGTGCAAACAACCTGAAGGTGACTGGAGCAAAAAGCGAAGAGTAAAATCCCAGTGTTGTCATCCATTTGCCTTAAACGTTTTGGACACTCTATGTCCCTTTTATTCCTTGAATGGATGCGTCAGCATTTACATGGGCCTATTGATTTTGCAGATAACATCTTGAAACTTTTTCACTTATGAATCCTTTGCTGTATTGCTGCAGGCTTTTCATAACTTAAATATTTTGTGGTAAAATATACATAAAATGTACCATTTTAACCACTTTTAAGCATGCAGTTCAGGGACATTAAGCACATAATCCTCCCCACCCTCCACCTCCGGAAACTTTCACCCTCCCAAACTGAGACTCTGTCTCCAGTTAAACACCATCCACCCCCATTTCTTCCTCCACAATGTTTAAAATATTGCATAGCTTCCTGATTTACTATTCATGACCACATAATTATTAGATCACTTTTGTGGCGGTATTTGTCCGTCATTAGCAATGGCGCAGTGGATCATTCAGATTATCAAAGAAACGTGTGCTTTTAATAAGAACAAGTCTTTGTGGTTGGGGTCATAGAGCATGGGTCTCAGTCCCCTGTTTTTTTTTTCCTGCTAAACATACAACATGTTCTTATTCTCACGTCATGTCATCTCTTAAAAACGCCATTAGTGTGCCTGGATAATAGTCACAGATGTGGCTGTCCCATCTTGTGTGGAATAAGCTGCTGGCGTTCATGGTGGTCAGAGTCTCCTTTCACCAATCATGGCACTAAGTGCAACGCTGCTGTGTGAATAGGGCTGAGCATGGAGCCTGCTTGAGATTCTCTCTCTCTCCCTCTCTCTCTCTCTCTCTCTCTCTCCCCCTGTCCCTCTCCCTCTCCCTCCCTCCCTCCCTCCCACTCCTCCCTTCCTGGCCTCTCTCCCAGACTTGCCTTTCCTGCTCACTCTCAAATTAAAAAATAGGGGTGCCTGGGTGGCTCAGTCAGTTGGGCGTACAGCTTTGGCTCGGGTCATGATCTCACTGTTCTTGGGTTCGAGCCCTGCATCGGGCTCTGTGCTGACAGCCCAGAGCCTGGAGCCTGCTTCAGATTTTGTGTCTCTCTTTTTATGTGCCCCTCCAAAATAAATAAACATTAAAAAAAATTTTTAATAAAATAAAAAATCAACCAGCGAAACAGGATTACACAGGATCAACCCCTCCTGGGCTGCTGAGGACACAGTATCAGTTCCTACTACTACAGGGGGCCTTGTCTCGGTCCTTGCATCCACAGTGACCCAGTAGCTCAAACCTGGCCCGTGGCCTTGCCCTAACGATTGATGTGGGGCAAATACCCCTCCATTTCTGGGTTCTCCTCTCCACCCAATGCCTGCTGCTTGCTGTGTAAGCTTTCCATAGTTTCCTCAGACTCCACTTATTTTGATTAAAAATAATCATCTCCTGGGTGGCTCAGTCAGTTAACACAACGTTGTTGTGACTGTAATTGATTCCATAATACAAACGACAGCCAGCCCGGGGTTGGAAAGCCCCTGGCTGCCCCAAGGTTTCCCTCGATGGCAGCCTGTCTGTTGTAAGCCCAGGCTAAGCTGGATGGACCCATGCTCACCCGTGAGTTAGGGCCGTGGTTATCCACGTGCGGTGCTGGGGACCAGCAGCATCACCTGGAAATTATTTCAAAATGCTTATCCTTGGGCTCCAGCCCAGACCTACTGATGAATGAGAGTCTCTGGGGTGGGCCTGGCAGATCTGGGTTTTCACAATCCCCAGGTGGCTCTGAAGCATGGAAGAGCCTGAGGACCACTGAATTACCTGTTCTCCCCTTTCCCCACTGACTCTCACAAGGTGATTCTAATGAACAACTAGAAGTACTCTTTTTTCCCCCCTAAGTTTGTTTATTTACTTATTTTGAGAGACACAGAAAAAGAGTGTGCACGAGCTGGGGAGGGGCAGAGAGAGAGAATCCCAGGCAGGTTCCATGCTATCAGCATAGAGCCGGACATAAGGCTTGATCCCACAATCCATGAGATCATGATCTGAGCTGAGATCAAGAGTCAGACTGAGCCACCCCAGAGGCCCAAACTGGAAGTCCTTTTCACCCTTGTTTTCTCTGATTGCATTTAGACATTCAGGCATGCTAAGTTTTCAGTGACTTGCTCCTATATGTTAACAGCAGACACTACATATAAATGGCCCATACGGACAATTGTGTATTGTCCACATAGAGGAATATGTCCGGGTGCCCAGGCACACCCCTACCAATAATTCCCAGTAAGCAGAAAACAGACAGCATGACATTTACAAATGGGGTAGTTTCTAACATCCAGATAATGGTTTTAACCAGCTCTATCTAGCTTAAATAATTTTTTTTTAATATTTTTATTTATTTCTAGGAGAGAGAGAGAGACAGCGTGAGCAGGGGAGGGTCAGAGAGAGAGGGAGACACAGACTCTGAAATAGGCTCCAGGCTCCGAGCTGGCAGTCAGCACAGAGCCCAACGCGGGGCTCGAACCCACGAACCGCGAGATCATGACCTGAGCGAAAGTCGGACGCTTAACCAACTAAGCCACCCAGGCGCCCCTCTAGCTTAAATAATTTTTAAAAATCCTTAAACTTTTAAGTGCAAAACCAAAAGTACATGAATTCTTTTGAACTATGGAACTTTTACACAGCTGAATCAGGAGAGGAAAACACAGCTGAACTTACAACTCACGTTTAAGCATTGCACAGGACTGCTTGGTGTACGTTTTGGGGAATTTGGACAGGGAATTCATGCAGATGAAAGTGGGATGGGGACGCCTGGGTGGCTCAGTCGGTTAAGCATCTGACTTCGGCACAGGTCGTGATCTCATAGTTTGTAAGTTCAAGCCTTGCATCAGGCTCTGTGTTGACAGCTCAGAGCCTGGAGCCTGCTTCAGATTCTATCTTCTCTCTCTGCCCCTTCCCCACCCTCTCAAAAAAACAAAAACAAAAACAAAAACAGTGGGATAAGGCTCTGTTCTGAGAACTAAAACCACAGTGGCAACTGGGGTATAAAATCAATGAATGGTCCTAAGGGTTTGCTGTTGTTCTGTTTTAAAGGGGATGTTTTCAGAAGGACTCATGCATGGACAAGGGACTTATGTTTGGGCCGATGGACTGAAATACGAGGTAAAGCATTCCAGATGTTATAGTTTTACACTGTAATTAATACAATGTAATGGTCAGCTTCCCACAATTAAACATACTACTTTCATAAGAGTAATTCAGCTCATGGGTTTAAAAAAGTCCACAGAACTGGGGCGCCTGGGTGGCTGAGGAGGTTAAGCGTCCAACTCTTGATTTCAGCTCAGGTCATGATCTCACCATTCGTGAGATTGAGCCCTGAGTTGGGCTCTTCACTGACGGCTCAGAGCCTGCTTGGGATTGTCTCTCCCTCTCTCTCTGCCCCTCTCTAACTCTCTCTCTCTCTCAAAATAAATAGATAAACTAAAAAAATAAAAAAAGTCCACAGAACCAAAGAATACAGGTGAAAAGTAACGTGTTAGCTGCACAGGACCCTCTGNTTTCCATGTTTTGGCTATTGTGGAGAGTGCTGCTATGAACATTGGGGTACATGTGCTCCTATGCATCAGCATTTCTGTATCCCTTGGGTAAATTCCTAGCAGTGCTATTGCTGGGTCCTAGGGGAGTTCTGTTGTTAGTTTCCTGAGGAACCTCCACACTGTTTTCCAGAGGGGCTGTACCAGTTTACATTCCCACCAACAGTGTAGGAGGGTGCCCGTTTCTCCACATCCTCGCCAGCATCTAGAGTCCTCCGATTTGCTCATTTTAGCCACTCTGACTGGCGTGAGGTGGTATCTCAGTGTGGTTTTGATTTGTATTTTCCTGATGAGGAGGGATGCTGAGCATCTAGATGTCTTCTGTGCGTGTACTGCACCCCGGCATTTATTTGGCCTCTCTTACTCTTTACAAACACAAATACAGTTTATTATACCCTTTCTTCTGTCCCTTTATTTTTTGGAGATCACACCATAGCCATTCATCCAGATCCACCTATTTTTACTGGCTGCTTTTATTCCGTTATGTGGGTTTCACTTCATCTATCTTGCTGGTTTAAAGGGAAATATGTATTTTTAACTCAATTGCTAGAAAGCTATTCTAAAAATCACAATTGCAGGGTTGCTAGTGACGGTGTTTATAAGTTGTGACGAAGATATTTAAAACCTACGCACATAAGGCTCATATTCAAATCACAGCCAGGTGAGGGAAGCAGAGACAAGGGCCGGCCAGGTGGGCGCTCATGGGGGCTGGACAGTGGGAGACAAGCCGCAGAGGTGCAGGGCGGCCTGAGGATCTGGTGGTTTGGGGCCAGTCCTTCCGGGGACACTCTTCCCCCACATTACTGTGGCTTCTAGCCTGTGGCCCTCGGTTTATCATCTCTGGAAGCTCACAGGTGGGAGTGCTCATAGGCAAAGACGCTTCCACACCAGCCTAGGCAGGAGGGTTTACGGGCAGGATTTGGGCTGTCACAGAAGTGTCTTCAGGAAGGCCAGCTGCCTCGTGGGATCAGGCAGCCACGCTGCCCTGTCCTCTTCTCTCCGTTGGCTGGCTGCCTCCGGCCAGTTCTCCTTCCTGAGAGAATCCGATGGCTCAGGGCTGCAGCCATGGACCTGTGTCCTGCCACTCAGCCAGCATCCTGGCCCCGAGCAAAGCAGATTCTCTGGAAGGCACCCTCAGGGCAGATGGTTGGTTGTGTCTGTGGAATATTTTGATGAACCACAGGCAGAAAGAAGGGTTGCCATCAGTTGATCACCAAGCCGGGCTGATCACCAGAGTCCCCTGGAGAGAACACTAGAACCCAGGGCATTAAGCCTCCTTCGAGGTGGGTTCCAAGGCTAAAGTTCCTGAGGCCGGGATCGCCCACCACTGTTCCATGTCACCTGTCACCTGTTTGCTTCCTGGAGCCTTGTCTACACACAGCCTCCAGCTGGTTTATGCCGCCGGCACTTCTGCCCAGGAGAGGGGAGGTGAGACAGATTGGGACATGTAGGGAAGGAAGGAGGAGTGTGGAAGCTGGGGGAGGGGGCTGGGTACGCCACTGTTTCCGTGGAGGAGAGACAGGAATAGTATCCAGTAGTCAAGGAGGCATCTCAAGCCACCCACAGGATGAGGGGTCTCTCCACTGCCTTCCTTCTCTCACTCTTGGGGCCATTTTGCCCTAGGGGGAGTTTGTGAAGAACATCCCCATGAACCATGGCATGTACACATGGCCGGATGGCAGCACCTATGAAGGAGAAGTGATCCACGGCGTGAGGCAGGGATGTGGTATGTTCAAATGTGGCACGCACCCCGTGTCCTACATTGGCCACTGGTGTCACGGCAAGAGACACGGGAAGGTGAGCAAGGCAGCCACGATACTGCCGTCCGTAGATAGGACGAACAGACACAGAGGTGTGGGAGGTGGGGGGTGGGGTGCTCTCACACAAGTATGTTCACCTCTTGTTTATTGACATGAAATCCACATCACCCAAAACCCACCATGTTAGAGTCTGCAATTCAGTGGCATTTAGCGCATTCACAGTGTTGCAACACCACCACCTCTGTCTGGTGCCAGAACATTTTCATCAGCCCTCCAAAATAAAGCCCTGTACCCACTGGGCAGTTATTTCCCACCCAGAACCCCCTGGGGACCACCGACCTGCTTTCTGTCTCTATGGGTTTACCTTCTCTGGATGTTTGAAATGAATGGAACCCTATATCACGTGGCCTTTTGGGCTTCTTTCATTCAGCAACATGTTTTTGAGATCCACCCATGTTGTAGGTACTTAATTCTTTTTTATGGCTGACTAATATTCCACTATGTGGATGGACCGCATGTTGTTTATCTGTTTGTCCATTAACAGGCATTTGGGTTCTTTCCATCTTTTGGCCTCTGTGAACAGCACCACCATGAACATGGGTGTAAGGATTTATTTGGGTACTTGTCTACAGTTCTCTGGCGTACAAGCCTAGGGGTTGAATATGGTAACTCGATGTTTAACATTCTGAGGAACCTCCCAGATGTTTTCCACAGCAGCTGGCCCCGTTTATGTTCTCACCAGTAACGCAGGTGACACTTTGAAGCAAGGTTGCTGTTTCTGGCACCATCGCTTCACTTTTGTATCGGATGATAAAATACCGCAGCAGTGTTTTTGGAAAATGTTATAAGAAAAGAAACAGTCTCCCATTATAATCATCACTCTATTCAGATTTAGACAATCTGTCCATTGTCTTCCTTTCCCTTCCGTCTTTCAGCTCATAGTGGATTCAGACTGGGGGTGGTGGTGGCTTCTAGGCAACGGCCCCTGGATGGGTGCACGAAGGAACAAGCCAGCTTTGATAGTGGGGAAGAAGATAGAAAAATCACACACACACACACACACACACACACACACACACAGATAAACCACTGAATAAAGAAGCAATCTGAGGCCATTCAGTGCAGGTCCACAATGTATGGTGGCTCATGCCATTCCTCAGAGGAGTCACCGAAGAAAAGTTATGCCATGTTCACTTAAACTAGGAGGCAAGGTTATGCCATGTTCACTTACACTAGGAGCTGAATAAATAAGGTGATAAATGGGTGAGACGAAAAAGGTTTGGGTGCATAATAGGGACTGGCCTTCAGTTACACAGAAGGTGCTACCACTCAGTTTAGGCAACAGCACAACAGACTGTTCAGATACTAACTTGACTCACGGTTACCGAATATAGTGATTAGACTGACCATAATGGACATAGTCATTCCATGCCCTAATGTGACACCTCATTATCAAGGGGCCATCGGTTGGTGACATCTCATTCATACTTGGTGGATACTTCACCATTTTCTCCATCACAAGACAGAAACCTACCACGGATTAAATGTCTTGCCTACTTAGCACATTGACTTCCGCATAGTTCGGACTCCTTTAATTTATGTATACTTTTTATCTTTACCTTTAATAAACATTTGCTGTATGAGGCTGGCTTTGTTAAAATGATATTATTTGTTTTAGGGCTCTGTTTATTACAATCAAGAGGGTACCTCTTGGTACGAGGGGGACTGGGTGTACAACATCAAAAGCGGCTGGGGAATCAGATGGTAGGTGTCACCGCGGCTGCTCGGGGTAGGGGGTGTGTGTGAGGGGAAGTGGGCGTGGGTGCAAATAATTTTCACTTAGGTCGCTTAAAGATGAGGTGCAGAGGGGCACCTGGGTGGCTCGGTCGATTAAGCATCTGACTCTTTTTTTAAAATTTTTATTTAATTTATTTTTTAAATTTACATCCAAGTTAGTTAGCATATGGTGCAACAATGATTTCAGGAGTAGATGCCTTAATGCACCTCACCCATTTAGCCCGTCCCCCCTCCCACAGCCTCTCCAGCAACCCTCTGTGTGTTCTCTGTATTTAAGATTCTCTTAGGTTTTTGTCCCCCTCCCTGTTTTTATATTATTTTTGCTTCACTTCCCTTATGTTCATCTGTTCTGTTTCTTGAAGTCCTCATATGAGTGAAGTCCTATGACATTTGTCTTTCTCTGAATGACTAATTGTGCTTAGCAGCATCCGACTCTTGATTTTGGCTCAGGTCATGATCTTGCGGTTCATGAGTTAAAGTCCCGAGTTGGGCTCTGCACTGACAGTGTGGAGCTTGCTTGGGATTCTCTCTCCCTCTCCCTCTCTGCCCCTCCCTGCTCATTCTCTCTCCCTCTCTCCCTGCCCCTCCCTATTTGTTCTCTCTCTCTCTCTCTCTCTCTCTCAAAATAAAAAAATAAACTTTGGGAAAAAAAGAGAAGGTGCAGAAATTTCGGAGAACACATATTCTATCTAAGCAGGGTGGAATATTTATTTATTTCTTAAAATTAAAAAACATTTTATTTATATCTGAGAGAGAGAACTAAACTCCCCTGCTCACAATCTGTCTCTCAAAAATAAATAAACATCTAAAAAAATGCAAAAGAAAGTCTTCTTAAAGATAATGTTGTATATAAAGTAACTGATTGTTTTTAATTTTTTTGGTCCCAGTTACAAGTCTGGAAACATATATGAAGGGCAGTGGGAAAACAACATGCGCCACGGGGAAGGCAGGATGAGGTGGCTGACGGCGAATGAAGAGTACACGGGCCAGTGGGAGAAGGGCATCCAGGTACAGCGCCCGAGGGTGTTCCCCGAACCCAGACAGGGACACTGCTGACCTCGGCACAGCCGTCACTTGGGATGTGGTCCGGTAACCGAAACTTCAGCACCGCTAAATTTAGAAATCCGAAGTACGATTTGCTGGTCCAAACCATCTTTTTTTAGTGCCATTTTATTATTTAGGTTTCTCTAAAGTTCTTACACACAAGTGAGCAAAAAATCTTTTTTAATATTTATTTTGAGAAAGAGAGTGCCA
>NW_027529425.1:2583563-2601887 GCF_008692635.1 Crocuta crocuta | reverse complement strand
GAGTGCCGGCGGGGGGAGGGGCAGAGAGAGGGAGGGAGGGAGGGAAGGAGGGGGGAGAGAGAGAATATGAATCTTGAGCAGGTTCCATGCTCAGCATGGAGCCCAGTGTGGGGCTCAATTCCATGACCCTGGGATCATGACATGAGTCGAAATCAGGAGTCAGATGCAACTGACGTCCCTCTGGTTCTCTTTTTTAGTGGATGTTTTATCTGGTTTTGGCATTAAGGTAATACTGGCCTCATAGAATTAACTTGGAAGTTTTCCTTACTTTTCTATGTTTTGGAATAGTATGAGAAGAATAGACATTAACTCTTTAAATGTTTGGTAGAATTTGCCTGTGAAACCATCTGGTCCTGGAATTTTGTTTGTTAGGAGTTTTTTTTTTTTTAATTACTGAGTCAATTTCTTTGTTGGTTATTGGTCTTTTCAAATGTTCTATTTCCTCCTATTTTGGTTTTGATAGTTTGTACATTTCTAGGAATTTTTCCATTTATTCTATGTTGTTCCACTTTGTTAGCATATAGTTTTTCATAACCTTCTCTTAGGATTGTTTGTATTTTTGAGGTGTTGGCTATTCTTTCTCCTCTTCATTTGTGATTTTATTTGTTTGAATCTTTTCTCTTTTTTTGTCTTGATAATTCTGGCTGGAGGTTAATCAATTTTATTGATTGTTTTTCAAAAAAACAGCTCCTGGTTTCATTGGTCTGTTCTCTTATTGTTTTAAGTTTCTATATCATTTACTTTTGTTCCAATGTTTATTAGTTTTTTCCTTCTGCTGATTTTAGGTTTTGTTTTTTATTCTTTTTCTAGTAAGTTTAGGTTGTTTGTTTGAGACTTTTCCTGCTTCTTGAGGTAGGCCTGTATTGCTATAAACTTTCTTCTTAGAGGACTGCTTTTGCTGCATCCCAAAGGTTTTGAGCCATTGTGTTTTCGTTTTCATTTGTTTCCATGTACTTTTTAATCTCTTCTCTGATATCCTAGTTAACCCATTCATCCTTTAGGTGGATGTTCTTTAACCTCCATGTATTTGTGGTCTTTCTAAATTTTTTTCTTGGGGTTGGCTTCTAGTTTCATAACACTATGGGCAGAAAATATGCATGGTATGATTTCAGTCTTCTGTTGTTGAGGTTTGTTTTGTGGGCTAAGATGTGATCCATTCTGGAGAATGTTCCATGTGCACCCAGATGAGTATTCTTCTGTTTTAGGGTGGAATGTTCTGAATATATCTGTTAAGTCCATCTGGTCCAGTGTGTCATTCAAAGTCATTATTTCCTTGTTGATTCTGTTTAGATGATCCATCCATTGGTGTCAGTAGGGTGTTAAAGTCCCCTACTATTATTGTATTATTATTTATTCTTTTATGTTATTAACTGTTTTATATATTTGGGTGCTTTCGTGTTGGGTGCATAAATATTTGCAATTGTTAGATCTTGTTGGATTGTCCCCTTTATGATGATATAGTGTCCTCCTTTGTCTTTTGCTACAGTCTTTGTTTTATTTTTCAAAGTGTTTTTATTTTTGAAAGAGAGAGAGGACAGGGGAGAGACGAGACACAGAATCCAAAGAAGGCTCCAGGGTCAGAGCTGTCAGCACAGAGCCTGACACAGGGCTCAAACTCAGGAGCTGCGAGATCAGGACCTGAGAGGAAGTCAGATGCTTAACCAACTAAGCCACCCAGGTGCCCCTACAGCCTTTGTTTTAAAGTCTGTTTTATCTGATAAAAGTATTGTTACTCTGACTTTCTTTTGCCATCAATTTGCATGCTAGATGTTTCTCCATCCCCTCACTTTCAATACATTAATTGATTTTCAAATGTTGATTGAACCTTGCATTCCAGCAATACCAACCCAACGTGATTATGATTATATTATCCTTTTTATATCTTGCTGGATTCAGTTTCCTAATACTTTGCTGAGAATTTTTGTGTCAATGTTCATGAGAGATTTTGATCTTTAGTATTCTTTCCATTTAATATCTTTGCCAGATTTTAGTAATGTTGGCTGCAGAAAATGAGCTGGGAAGTGTTCTCTTTACTTTCCTGAAAGAGTTTGTGGAATTGGTACTCTCCCTTCCTTAGTCGCGTACCTGAAGATGCCGTGAAGACTTCTGGGACTGGAGAAGAAGTCTTGTCACACTACCTTTGTGACAAGATTAACAATAAATCAACTGTATGTTAACTCTAGAATAACATTTAAAAAATAGATAATGCACTATTCAGGTTATCTGTTTCTTCCTGAGTAAATTTTGGAAGTTTGTATTATTGAAGAAGTTTGTCCATTTAATAGAAATGTATTGGCACATGGTTGTTCATAATATTCTCTCATTATTCTTTTAATCCATATTATAGGGGATCTGTAGGGATGTTCCCTCTTTCTTCCAGTATCAATAATTTATGTTTTCTCTTTTTTCTTCAGTCCTGCTAGAGATGTATCCATGTCATGAAAATTCTCTAAGAGCCAGTTCTAATGCTATTTATTTTCTCTTCATGTTTTTCATTCTTTAATCTGATACCTGCTCCTTGTTATTATTTCCTTCTACTTACTTCAGGTTTAATATACTCTTCTTCTCCTTGAGTTGTAGTATGGAAGCTTTATTGATTTGAGACATTTCTTCTTTGCTAGTACAAACATTTAATAATAAAATCTTTTCTCTTAGCACTGCTTTATCTGCATCCCATTAATTCTGATATGTCTTTAACTTTTGTTCAGTTCAAATATTTTCTAATTTCCCTATGACTTTCTTTTTGGCCTGTAAATTATTTTGATGTATATTGCTTAATTTCTGTATGTTGGGAGATTTTTTTCCAGATTTCTTTCTGTTGTTGATTTTTTTTGTCTAATTCTACTGTGATCAGAGAACATACTTTGTACGATTACATTTCTTTTAAATATGCTGTGGTTTATTTTATGGCCCAGAATATGGTCTTTCTTGGTGACTGTTCCGTGTGTTTCTGCTTTTGTTGAATGGAGTATTCTGTGGAGGCCAATTAGATCAAGGTGTTTGGTAATGTTCTTTTTATCACATTTCTTCTGTATCACATTACCCTCTTCTGTCTGCCTTTTCTTTTCTTTTTTTTTTTTTAATGTTTTATTTATTTCTAGGAGAGAGAGAGAGACAGCATGAGCAGGGGAGGGTCAGAGAGAGAGGGAGTCACAGACTGAAACAGGCTCCAGGCTCTGAGCTGGCAGTCAGCACAGAGCCCGACGCGGGGCTCGAACCCACGAACTGCGAGATCATGACCTAAGCGAAAGTCGGACGCTTAACCGACTAAGCCACCCAGGCACCCCTTCTGTCTGCTTTTCTACCCATTTCTCAGAGGAGAGTGTTGAAGAGTCCAAGTATAATTGTAGATTTGTCTATTTCTTCTTTCAAATCTATCAATTTTTGTTTTCTATATTTTAAGGCTCCATTGTTAGGTGTGGGATTATTACGTCTTCTTGGTGAGTTGATCCTTTTTATCATGTTGTAATGTCCCTCTTTAGCCCTGATCATTTCTATTCCTCTGAAGTGTTTTCTGATAGGAATATAGCTACCCCAGCTTTCTTCTTTCTTTTTAATTGTGGTGAAATACACATAACATAACCTTTACCATCTTAACCATTCTTAAGTGTCCAATTCAGGGGCATTAAGTACATTCACACTGTTGTGAATCACATCTGTCCATCTCCAGAACTCTTCATCTTCCGAAACTGAGACTCTGTCCCCATTAAACACTCACTCCCATAACCCCTTCTCCCACTCCCTGCCCTGTCACCCTCCATCTATTTTTGGTCCCTTTGAATCGTATTCCTTTAGGTGCCTCATATAAGGGGAATTATATACTATTTGTCCTTTTGCAACTGGTTTATTTCACTGAGCATAATGTCCTCAAGGTTCATCCATCTTATAGTATGTGTCAGAATGTCCTTCCTTTAAAATTTTTTTTACTTACATTTTTTTTATTTTTGAGAGACAGAGTGAGATCAGGGGAAGGGCAGAGAGAGAAGGAGACAGAATCCGAAGCAGCTCCAGGCTCTGAGCAAGAATTCAGCACAGAGCCCGATGTGGGGCTTGAACCCATAAACCACGAGATTGTGACCTGAGCTGAAGTCAGACACTTAACTGATTGAGCCCCCCAGGCACCCCATAGAATGTCTTTCCTTTTAAAGGCTAAATTATATTCCATTGTATGTTTATATCATGATCCATTTTTTTATTCATTCGTCCATCGACAGATACTTGTGTGACTTCCACCTTTTGGCTATTGTGACTAATGCTGCTGTGAACATGAGTGCACACATATTTGTTTGATTCCTGCTTTCAGTTCTTTTCAGTCTATACCCAGAAGTTCTAGAAAGACCTATCCAGAGTCATCTCATTTTTAAAAAACTTGTGTGTGTATTTATGTGTGTTATATGTACATATTATATGTTGACCTAGTACATATAACTGCACATACCTAGGGAAAATATGGATGAATTCTCAAATTCTCAAGTAGTGGTTACCTCTGCCAAGTGGGAATGAAGAGGGGGCATTTTAAAAATCAACCTGTATGTTAAAAATAAATAAAATGTAAGATAGTAATCAGTATCAAGGCAGGCACTTTATATACACTCTCTTCAATCTTTACATCCATCCTATAGGGTTGGTGTTATTTTTGTTTTGTAGATGAAACCCACAGGGCTTAAATAATTTGCCTTAGGTCAAAAGGCTAGTTAGTAACTGATGGTGTAGAGCCTGAACCCAAGTCTGTGTGGCTCTGGAATCCATGTTCTTTGTCCCTTCAAATGGGTTGTTGTTATGATCGATTGTCTGGATTTTAAAAGAATTCAGGTAAAAAAGAGGAACTATTTTTAGCATGCCTTATGGAAATTTGCTTTCTTTGCAGAATGGCTTTGGAACACATACATGGTTTCTAAAGAGAATCCCCAACTCCCAGTACCCTTTACGAAATGAATACATAGGAGAGTTTGTAAATGGAGAGCGTCATGGCCATGGGAAGTTTTACTATGCCAGTGGCGCCATGTATGAGGGAGAATGGGTCTCCAATAAAAAACATGGCATGGTGAGTGCAGATGTGTGAAAAGTACATTTTAAAGATTTGGTAAAGCAACTAAAATACGGTAAAAGGCGTGTCATTCTCTGTCTTGTAAAGTGCATAACCCATTTTTGCACAGGACAGCTTCCTGTCTTGTTAGGATAATGAATTTTAAAATAATTTCCAATGTATCATCAATATCTAATATATTTAGAAGTTATTTAATTGGTTTATGTTATGTATATATGTGTGTGTTACAGTGGTTTTGGTCACAAGTAATGGAATATCTAGCTTAATAATCCATAAATAACAAAGAACAAGTGGATTTAGGGGCGCCTGGGTGTCTCGGTTGGTTAAGCGTCTGGCTCTTGGTTTTGGCTCATGGTTCATGATCTCACGGTTTGTGGGTCTGAGCCCTACCTTGGGCTCTGCGCTGATGATATAGAGACTGCTTGGGATTCTCTTTACTCCTCCCCCATGCTCATGCACACATATTCTCTCTCTCTTTCAAAATAAACACTTTTCAAAAAAATTTTTTTATGTTTTATTTATTTCTGAGAGAGAGAGAGGGAGAGAGAGAGAGACAGTGTGAGCAGGGGAGGATCNAGACTCTGTCCCCATTAAACACTCACTCCCATAACCCCTTCTCCCACTCCCTGCCCTGTCACCCTCCATCTATTTTTGGTCCCTTTGAATCGTATTCCTTTAGGTGCCTCATATAAGGGGAATTATATACTATTTGTCCTTTTGCAACTGGTTTATTTCACTGAGCATAATGTCCTCAAGGTTCATCCATCTTATAGTATGTGTCAGAATGTCCTTCCTTTAAAATTTTTTTTACTTACATTTTTTTTATTTTTGAGAGACAGAGTGAGATCAGGGGAAGGGCAGAGAGAGAAGGAGACAGAATCCGAAGCAGCTCCAGGCTCTGAGCAAGAATTCAGCACAGAGCCCGATGTGGGGCTTGAACCCATAAACCACGAGATTGTGACCTGAGCTGAAGTCAGACACTTAACTGATTGAGCCCCCCAGGCACCCCATAGAATGTCTTTCCTTTTAAAGGCTAAATTATATTCCATTGTATGTTTATATCATGATCCATTTTTTTATTCATTCGTCCATCGACAGATACTTGTGTGACTTCCACCTTTTGGCTATTGTGACTAATGCTGCTGTGAACATGAGTGCACACATATTTGTTTGATTCCTGCTTTCAGTTCTTTTCAGTCTATACCCAGAAGTTCTAGAAAGACCTATCCAGAGTCATCTCATTTTTAAAAAACTTGTGTGTGTATTTATGTGTGTTATATGTACATATTATATGTTGACCTAGTACATATAACTGCACATACCTAGGGAAAATATGGATGAATTCTCAAATTCTCAAGTAGTGGTTACCTCTGCCAAGTGGGAATGAAGAGGGGGCATTTTAAAAATCAACCTGTATGTTAAAAATAAATAAAATGTAAGATAGTAATCAGTATCAAGGCAGGCACTTTATATACACTCTCTTCAATCTTTACATCCATCCTATAGGGTTGGTGTTATTTTTGTTTTGTAGATGAAACCCACAGGGCTTAAATAATTTGCCTTAGGTCAAAAGGCTAGTTAGTAACTGATGGTGTAGAGCCTGAACCCAAGTCTGTGTGGCTCTGGAATCCATGTTCTTTGTCCCTTCAAATGGGTTGTTGTTATGATCGATTGTCTGGATTTTAAAAGAATTCAGGTAAAAAAGAGGAACTATTTTTAGCATGCCTTATGGAAATTTGCTTTCTTTGCAGAATGGCTTTGGAACACATACATGGTTTCTAAAGAGAATCCCCAACTCCCAGTACCCTTTACGAAATGAATACATAGGAGAGTTTGTAAATGGAGAGCGTCATGGCCATGGGAAGTTTTACTATGCCAGTGGCGCCATGTATGAGGGAGAATGGGTCTCCAATAAAAAACATGGCATGGTGAGTGCAGATGTGTGAAAAGTACATTTTAAAGATTTGGTAAAGCAACTAAAATACGGTAAAAGGCGTGTCATTCTCTGTCTTGTAAAGTGCATAACCCATTTTTGCACAGGACAGCTTCCTGTCTTGTTAGGATAATGAATTTTAAAATAATTTCCAATGTATCATCAATATCTAATATATTTAGAAGTTATTTAATTGGTTTATGTTATGTATATATGTGTGTGTTACAGTGGTTTTGGTCACAAGTAATGGAATATCTAGCTTAATAATCCATAAATAACAAAGAACAAGTGGATTTAGGGGCGCCTGGGTGTCTCGGTTGGTTAAGCGTCTGGCTCTTGGTTTTGGCTCATGGTTCATGATCTCACGGTTTGTGGGTCTGAGCCCTACCTTGGGCTCTGCGCTGATGATATAGAGACTGCTTGGGATTCTCTTTACTCCTCCCCCATGCTCATGCACACATATTCTCTCTCTCTTTCAAAATAAACACTTTTCAAAAAAATTTTTTTATGTTTTATTTATTTCTGAGAGAGAGAGAGGGAGAGAGAGAGAGACAGTGTGAGCAGGGGAGGATCAGAGAGAGAGGGAGATACAGAATCTGAAACAGGCTCCAGGCTCTGAGTTATCAGCACAGAACCTGATTCAGGGCTTGAACCCACGAACTGTGAGATCACGACCTGAGCCAAAGTCAGACACTTAACCAACTGAGCCACTCAGGTGCCCCTCAAAATAAATACTTNAGAGGGAGATACAGAATCTGAAACAGGCTCCAGGCTCTGAGTTATCAGCACAGAACCTGATTCAGGGCTTGAACCCACGAACTGTGAGATCACGACCTGAGCCAAAGTCAGACACTTAACCAACTGAGCCACTCAGGTGCCCCTCAAAATAAATACTTTTTAAAAAAAGGAATAAGTGGGTTTCAAGGTTGGTTTGATCCAGCACCTCAGTGATGTGAAGGGTTTTCTTCCATCTCCCCAGGCTGTCTTCTGCCACGATGTCAGCTTCACCCTTGGGCTGCCCCGCCCCCATGACCACAAGAAGTGGCTGTAGTTCTGGGCTTCATATCCACATACACACTAAGTAGAAGGAGAGAAGAAACTCTTCTCCAGGAAGCTTTCCACAAATGTCTTTAGTTTGGCTGAGCTGGCTTGGTTCATGTGCTTACCTCTTGATCAGACTGACTATTGGCCTGGGTTGGACAGATACCAAGAGAGCCCCTATTTGGTGATAGCACTTTGCTGGTCAGTAGCATAGTTTGATAAGATACCTTCTGTGACCTAGGGGTGGATGGGGAGAGGTTGTGGGACAGATGGGACAGGAGGAGGAGGAAGAGAGAGGATTTACAGTGATGTGAGACTCTAGGAGCCTGATTCTATGTGGGCTAAGTGCGTATCTTTAAAAAAAATTTTTTAATGTTTTTTATTTATTATTGAGACAGAGAGAAACAGAGTATGAGTGGGGGAGAGGCAGAGAGAGAGGGAGACACAGTCCGAAACAAGCTCCAGGGTCTGAGCTGTTAGCACAGAGCCCGATGTGGGGCTCAAACCCACAAATCGCAAGATCATGACCTGAGCTGAAGTCGGACGCTTAACCGACTGAGCCACCCAGGTGCCCCTAAAAAAATTTTTTTAATGTTGATTTATTTTTGGGTGTGAGAGTGTGAGAGGGGGTGGGGCAGAGAGAGAGGGAGACAGAGAATTTGAAGCAGGCTCCAGGCTGCAAGCTGTCAGCACAGAGCCCAACGAAGGACTCAACCTTACAGACTGCAAGATCATGACCTGAGCTTAAGTTGAAGTAGGAAGCTTAACTGACTGGGCCACCCAGGCACCCTGGGCTAAGTGCATATCTTAAAAACAAACAAACAAACAAACAAAAAACTCCAAGCCTTTGAAAAAGATACATACACACATCACCAGTGGTTTTTCTGACCTCTAATCTTTCTGTCTGCAGGGCCGATTAACGTTCAAGAACGGACGTGTGTATGATGGCGCATTTTCCAACGACCACTTAGTGGAATTTCCAAATCTTGAAGTTGAGTTCTTAAGTCACCTGGACCTGTCTACAGAATCTTCCTTCAGGAACTGGTGCTACAGAACCTCCGTCAGTGCCGGTAGGGGGGTGTTCGCCCGTCTGCTGCATGCAAAGTACCCTGTGTTATCTGTGGAATCTACTCATCAAAATACACCAACTGCTTTAGAAAACCTGAGTTTCCTGGGAGAAGCCACTGTCTTTTTTTAAAAAAATTTTTTAATATGTATTTTTTTACATTTATTGATTTTCAAGAGTCAGAGCATGAGCAGGGCAGGGGCAGAGAGAGGAGACACAGAATCCCAAGCAAGCTCTAGGCTCTGAGCAAGTGTCAGCACAGAGCCCAAAGCGGGGCTCGAACCCATGAACCGTGAAATCATGACCTGAGCTGAAGTCAGATGCTCAATCGACTAAGGCATCCAGATGCCCCGAAACTGCATCTTTCTTAATAAGTTTTTTTGAATACTCTTGTATCCTACTTTGATGGAAAATCTTTTTTTTATTATTACTTTTTAAAATTTTATAGAGAGAGCAAATGTGTGAATGAGGAGGAGGGGCAAAGGGAGACAGAATCTTAAGCAAGCTTCTTGCTCAGTGTGAAGGCTGACATAAGGCTTGATCCCACGACCCTGGGATCATGACTTTAGCCGAAATCAAGAGTCAGATGCTCAACTGACTGAACCACCCTGGTGCCCCAGTAGAAAATCATTTTGACGTAACGTTGAAAAAACATTTTTTAACTTCCAAAATCATTTAATTTTTTCCCCCCAAAGCATTTTGATTTATTAGTTGAAACGGTAACATTGAAAACTTTTAACATTGCTTTTCACAATTATCCCCTCTATTTGCCTTTATTTGCTAGCGATTCCCAGAAAGCTTGATGACAGTGAAAGTACTTCTGTGTTAGGGTCGGGCATTGAGCTGAATCTAAGTTTTTTGCTGAATATGTATCCCGAGAAAGATCAAGCAGAGGAAAAAAAGCAGGTAAAAGCCTTTTGTATTGTTATACATTTGCATTTTAGGCTTAAATCTTAAGGGTCCCCAGAGTCTTGGACAAATACAGCTGATGGTGATTCTCCCGTATTGAGGGTGTTTTATATCCCTTATTGATGCTGTGTACACCATCCCATTTAATTCGTACGGCAACCTTAGTGGACAGGCTTTGCGAGAAAACAGAAGCCCAGATCGAGGGACTCAATGAATTAACTATGGCCTCAGAGCCCATAAGGCTAAAGTTAACCCTCACCTCCCACTTGGTCTAAAGGCCAAGGCCGTGGCCATCCCACTCAGCACGGCGTGAATTCTGCTGTGCATTATTATGGGCTGCTGGGATTCAAAACATCTTCAAACCCTTAGAAATCAGTACAACTCTAGAAACCCATAGAGCCAGAGAACATTCTGTGTACCCAGACCTCATTTGATGAACATCTGGAAAATCACATCCACCAAATTACACTTTAGCATTGTGATTCACAGTTTGGGGCTTGGCATGAGTCTTCGGAGAAGATGTTTGCAACAAGAGCACCATGGGTACCTCGAGATTGAGAGGCAGGCTTGCCTCTTGGCCCTTGCTCATGCCTGCCTCCTCTGGTCCCAGTCTGTGGGTCTCAAAGCGATGACTCTCTACCCCCATCCCATCCTCCTTTCTTCTTCTCCCGGCCAATGTCGTACTTCAGGCTCCTGGTATCACTCACTCCATCTGCTATCAGACTATCATTAAAAACAAGAACTTCTAGGGGCGCCTGGGTGGCTCAGTTGGTTGAGTGTCAGACTTCAGCACAGGTCATGATCTCACGGTTCATGGGTTCAAGCCCTGTGTCAGGCTGTGTGCTGATAGCCCAGAGCCTGGAGCCTGCTTCAGATTCTGTGTCTCCCTCTCTCTCTGCCCCACCCTCACTCACGCTGTGTCTCTCTCTCTCTCTCTCAAAAAGAAATAAATATTAATTTTAAAAATAAAAATTATGGATTTAAAATCTATCCTATTTCATAATTACAAAAGCAGTATAGGACCTAGAAAGTGAAAAAATTCTGTAACTCAGTAAGGGAGAGAATCTTAGGCTTGCCACCCAGTATGGATTGCCACTCGGGGCCTTGAGATCATGACCTGAGCTGAACTCAAGAGTCAGATGCTTAATTGACTGAGCCACCCAGGCATTCCTGATAACANTTTCTCCTCTAGGATGTTGATAGTTTCCTGTCTCACGTTCAGGTCCTTTAACCATTTTGAATTTATTTTTGATAACAGCACATTTTTTAATGTTATTCAGAAATTGCATTTTATTGACCTGGCGGCAAGCGGGGAAAATAGAACATTTGTTGAGCTCTAATAGTGGTCAACGGTAAATGCTGTTACCTCACGTGTTCTATCATTTCATTGGTCAAACAGGTGTTGTTTCTTTTACTTTTGTTCTTATTAGGTAAGATTAAGACGTGTATGGCTTTCTCTCTGTAGGTGGAATATGCTGTCTTAAGAAATATTACAGAATTAAGACGAATCTATAGCTTCTACAGCAGCCTAGGATGTGACCGCTCCCTGGATAACACCTTTCTGATGACAAAGCTTCACTTCTGGAGGTTTCTAAAAGATTGCAAATTTCATCACCATAATATAACTCTTGCTGATATGGACAGGGTGTTAAGTGGTGAGTATTTCCAGTCCCTTCATGTCTTTTGGTTTGAAGAGTAGTGTAATAAGTCACCGTGAAACCGGTCAGGAAATGTGGAGGAAGTGAGGAAGGCAAATGCTGGGAGAGGCCTTCCAGAAACCGACACACGGTCTCCTCAAGGTGTTGAAAACGTACTTGAGATAGTGTTGTAAGATGACGGCAGTAGTAAAAGACCATCTACGGCAGGGCCTGTGAGCCAAGGCCTGTTCTTATAAATAAAGTTTTATTGGAACACAGCTATGTCCATTTTCTCATGCATTGTCTGTGGCTGTTTTTGCCCTATCATGTCAGAACTGAGAGGTTGTGATAGAGACTGTCTGGCCCATAAAGCCTAAAATATTTACTGTGTGGCTTTTGGCAGAAAAGTTTGCCTGCCTCTGATCTGCAGTTTAAAACAACCCACTAAATTGTGAGGCCAGAAACAGAGGGCATCAGGGAGGGCCAGTAGCCAAGAAACCACTTGAGGTGGGCTTGGGCTTGATTTCAAATTAGAAATTTCATGGCAATAGATTTAACAACTTCAAAGGTTTTATTCCTTTCAGCCGACTTCTGGGAAGCAGGCCTTGACAGCCTCACATTATCTACTTGTAAAACAAAATATTAGAACTAATACTTATTTACTTGACATGTAAGTGTTTGGCACAGACTTTGAGCCTATGTAGAATCAGAACCATCGTTAATCAAATGGGGCTCACTGCTCCAAACTCTGAAAAACACTGGGACAAGGTATCTTGTAACTTTCCCGAAAAGTGACTAGGTCTTTCATGCGGTACTTAAGTTTTAGGTGGATGTGTATATGCTGTTCACAGTATTCACTGGGAGAAAAGGTACTGCCTCAAACTCAGTTCTTTGACTTGTATACCAGGAGCAAATAAAATAGAAGGTTTTAGAAAATATGAGGTATCAGGAATGAAATCTTGACATTTGCAACCAACCTGGATGGGCGTTGAGAGTGTTATGCTAAGAGAAATAAGACACAGAGAGACAAATAGCATATGATCTTGCTTGTATGTCAAATCTAAAAAAACAAAGAAGAGTCACCTGGGTGGCTCAGTGGTTTAAGCCTCCAACTCTTGATTTCGGCTCAGGTCATGATCTCAGGGTTCGTGGGATTGAGTTTGGCATTGGGCTCTGTGCGGACAACTCAGATCTCCTGAGGCATGGGATTCTCCCTCTCTCTGCCCCTTCCCACTTGCAGCTCTCTCTCTCTCTCAAATAATTAAACATGAAAAAATAATAAAATTAAATAAAAATTTAAAAACTAAGAAACAAGCTCACAGATCTAGAGAACAGAGTAGTGGTTGCCAGAGGGGAGGGATCGACGGGATGGGTGAAGGGGTCAAAAGGTATAAACTTCCAGCTACAAGATAAATAAGTTGTGGGGACATAATGTACAGCATGGTGACTGTAATTAAAAATAAAGGATTATAGGGGCGCCTGGGTGGCTTAGTCGGTTAAGCATCCGACTTTCGCTTAGGTCATGATCTCGCGGTTCGTGGGTTCGAGCCCCACGTCGGGCTCTGTGCTGACTGCCAGCTCAGAGCCTGGAGCCTATTTCAGAGTCTGTATCTCCCTCTCTCTCTGGCCCTCCCCTGCTCACGCTGTCTCTCTCTCTCTTTCCTATCAATCAATCAATCAATCAATCAATAAATAAATATATTTGAAAGTTGCTAAGAGGGTCAGTCTTAAAAGTCCTCACCACAAGAATAAAAGAGAAATTTTTGTAACTACGTAGGAGAAGGTATCAGCCAGACTTGCTGTGGTGATCATGTTGCAGCATCTAGTGAATCATGTCATACAGTGTTATATGTCAGTTCTACCTGAATTAAAAAAAAAATACTAGGCAGGGTGCCTGGGTGGTTCAGCTGGTTAAGTGCCTGACTTCGGCTCAGGTCATGATCTCATAGTCCGTGGGTTTGAGCCCCGTGTCGAGCTCTGTGCTGACAGCTCGGAGCCTGGAGCCTGCTTTGAATTCTGTGTCTCCGTCTCTCTCTGCCCCTCCCCTGCTCATACTCTGTGTCTCAAAAATAAACAAACATTAAAAAAAAAAGTACCAAGCATCCTTTCCAATTTCCTTTATTTTAGCCAATAATGACATTCCGGTTGAAGAAATTCATTCTCCATTTACGACAATACTTTTGAGAACATTTCTGAATTATCTTCTGCAATTGGCTTACCACATCCATCACAAAGAGTTCCAGTAAGTACCACTTCTGAAGCTCTGACAGGTGAGGCAGACCTTATCATTACTGAGCTACAGTGGTGCTCGCTTTTCTTCGATGTGCGTTATTACTTTTACATACTCCTGAAGTGAAGGGCCGGAAACAAAAGCGTTTCACAAATATTAGCCACAAAACCATTGGATGCCAGATTACAATTCTGAAGCCCCTTCAGAGGTGAGTCATGTTTCAGTGTTGCAAATTGCTCTCAGGGTTTTAATCAGAAATAGTCAAAACCAGCCCTTCCTTAGGCTGGAATTTCCCCATCTTTCTCAGAGAAAAATTGATCCTATATCTTTTTATTTGGAAATAAATTTAGTTTTCCAGGAGTGCTTCCATGTTGGTACTTGAGTTCCTATACACCCTTCAGTCCACTGCCCTTAACAATAACATTGTACACGACCGTGGTACACCTGTTGAAATTAAGAAATTAATGTTGGTAAAATACTGTTAACAACTCACAGACATTATTAGGTTTCCTGAGTTTTCTCACTAATGTCCCTTTTCTGATCTGTGTTCTTAGCGTTTAGTTGTCCTATCTCCTTAGTCCCTACAACCTGTGATGATTTCTCAGACTTTGTCTTTTATGGCCTTGACACTTTGGAAAACTATTGGTCAGTTATCTCATAAAATGTCCCTTGGTTTTGGTCTGCTGATGTGTTTTCAACATTGCACTGAGGCTTGGGTTTGGGGAAGAGCACCATGGAGGTGAAATGCCCTTGGCATCACATCACATCAAGGGTACGTGGTGTTGATGTGTCTTGTTACTGCTGATGTTAGCCCTGAGCACTCAGTTAAAATGGCGGCAGCCACAATTCTCTACCATGAACATACTGTGTCTCCCTTTCTGTACTCTCGTGGTTCGAAGCAAATTACTAAGTCCACGCCATGCTCAGGGAGAGAGGAATTAGGTTCTACTTCCTGGACAGAGGGGTGACTAGATCTTTCTTGTCAGAAACAGAAGCCCATCGCTCTTTCTGTGTTTTACCAAACTGATGACCGAGAACATTCACCCAAATGCTGGCCGTGTAAAGGGTAAATAAAAGCCCAATAGCATTATATATTTTATCTATTTTTTCCAAATGTAGTTTTGTAATCGAATTTTGATGATTTATCTTTGCATTGTGTTTTTAGGTAATTTATTCAGTGGGCAACAGCAGACACTCTATTCCATGAGTTACATTGACAAGAGCTGGGAGATTTATACAGTTTACTGCAGACCGCGCGCCGCTCCTCCCCACGAGCTGTCCATGAAGATGCGACACTTCCTCTGGATGTTGAAAGTAAGCGCTCGTGACCGAGACTGGTTTTACATGTATATATATAAGTGTTCATTATTTTTGAGAGACTGCCAGTGGTGGTGGTGGGGGGGTGACAGAGAGAGGGAGACAGAGGACCCAAAGCAGGCTCTGTGCTGACAGCAGTGAGCCCGAAGCAGGGCTCAAACTCATGAACCATGAGATCATGACTTGAGCCGAGGTCGATGCTCAACTGACTGAGTCTCCCAGGAGCCCCAAGACCAGTTTTGTATTAATAGGCATTTGGGTTTTCATTAAAGAAACGCAATATGTTCTAGCAGCGACACACAGATAATGAGGTGAAGATCCAGGATGGATTTTCATAGCCGTTGAATGTTTGTGGGGCCTCTTTGGGCAGAAGCGAGTAATTCCGGGGTCCAGGAACACTGGCCCTATGTGCTTCCTTCCCAGGAAGGGAAGGGGCACAGGCGGTGGGGCCACAGTGTCTTTGCTAATGCAGACCTTGCCACGTAAGAGAAGACGAGGTGGGGAGGACACCAGTGTCACTGACAAAAATTATTATTCATTGGAAAGTAACTTAAAGAAGTTATTAGTTTAAAAACTAATGAGAACACCTAGTGTATATGATATTCTCTTACTATTGGTAGTTTTTGTTTGAATTCACACCTGTGGGAAGTTAAATGATAAAATGGGAAGGGTCGAATACAAATACAGGGAAAAGTCTAACAGTGTCCTATGCGTATGAAAAACTGACAGCAACCTAGTGTCTAATACAGAAAAACAGCTTTTTAGAAATAGGTAAGTTTGGGGGAGTATTGGGCCAGCTATTTGTTCACTGTTGTCCTTTCTTCGTGGCCCCTTATTGAAGAAACCAGGTCAGACATCCGCTTCGGGCTCGCAGCATCTGGTCCGAGTTGAGTCTCCTGTTCTTCTTTCCCCTGTATTTCCACTAAAGCAGGACAGTTAGAGGCTTACTTGGATTCGGGGGTTTTTGCCCTGACAAAAGCCACAGGTGGTTTTGTGTACTTCCTGTTGCATTGCGTCAGGAATGTTCCCTTTCGGTGATATTGAGATGGACTAGTGGGTTCACCTGGTGTCAGCACGATCCTTCCGTTAGGACCTAGGAGCCATGGGGCACCCGGGTGGCTCAGTCGGTTAAGAGTCGACTTCGGCTCAGGTCATAATCAGGTGTGAGTTCGAGCCCCGCGTGAGACTCTGTGCTGACAGCTCAGAGCCTGGAGCCTGCTTCCGAGAGTGTGTCTCCCTCTCTCTCTGTCTCTGTCTCTCTTTCTTTCTCAAAAATAAACAAACATTTAAAAAAAGAACCTGGAGCCTGGTTTGCACAGGGCTTAGGAGTGTGGAGGGTGGGCCAGTGTGGAGCCAGGCCTTATGAGGTGCACTTTCACCTAATCCTTGTTTTCAGCAGCCCTGACCTTAGTGGAAAATGGTGGTTTCTGGGCAGACTGCTCTCTGGTTCAGTATCCCAGAGAGCAAATCTTCTGTGTTTAGCTCCGATGCAGACAGCATCTTCACCTGGACTTCCAGCGAGAATCCTGTGTTCAGCCCGACCTGGAGTGTTACTGTCAGAGGGGCCTCCTTTCTGAGAGCCCACAGCATCCCGGGCCCCTGGGTCCCCCAGCCAGTCTTTCCCACCTGTGTGGCTGGGTTGATCTCTCACATCTGGATTGTATATTCCCCCACACCCTCTGTCCTGTGTTTATGNCGCGAGATCATGACCTAAGCGAAAGTCGGACACTTAACCGACTAAGCCACCCAGGCGCCCCGAGGGAGAGA
The DNA here is from genome assembly GCF_008692635.1 of Crocuta crocuta. Taxonomy (NCBI): domain Eukaryota; kingdom Metazoa; phylum Chordata; class Mammalia; order Carnivora; family Hyaenidae; genus Crocuta; species Crocuta crocuta. Next base: position 2,584,940 of record NW_027529425.1, on the reverse strand, counting down.
GAATTCTAAGCAGACCCTGCACTGTAGCAGGCTCCACACTGTCAGCACAGAGCCTGACACGGGGCTCAAACTCACAAACCATGAGATCACGACCTGAGCCGAAACCAAGAGTCAGACACTTAACCAACTGGGCCACCCAGTTACCCTTCTTCTTCTTCTTCTTCTTCCTTCTTCCTTCTTCCTTTTTCCTTCTTTCTTCCTCCTCCTCCTCCTCCTCCTTCTTCTTCTTCCTCCTCCTCCTCATCCGCCTCCTCCTCTGCCTCCTCCTTTTTGTCAAAGAACAACATTTTCTCTCTCTTTTTTTAAGTTTATTTATTTTGAGAGAAAGAGTGGGGAGGGACAGAGAGAGAAGGAGAGAGAGAGAGAATACCAAGCAGGCTCTGTGCTGTCAGCCTGGGGTTTGAGCCATCAAACAGTGAGATCATGACCTGAGCCAAGGTCAAGAGTGAAATGCTTAACTGACTGAGCTACCCAGGCGCTCCTGTGTTGATGCTTCTAAAAATACTTTTCTTGCAGAAGGATTAGGGAAGGTCTGGAGAGGTAAATATCAATGGTAATCTAGAATGCTTTTCAAAAGGATCGGTTTCAAAGATACTCATTTCTAGAACACCTTCTGAAAGTGTTACATGGATACAAATTGACATTAAAAATACGTAGCTATCTGTAATTACACGCTATTAGAGTTTATTTGGTTGTTTCTTTTACAGGACTTTAAAATGATAAATAAGGAATTAACACCAACCAAATTTGTGGAAGTCATCGCAGAGGATAATCCTTTCATGCATGATGGCATCGACAGCAACTTTGAACTTGAGGTTTGTCAAGAGATGTCACAAATAGTGCAGATACAATCCAAGAACGAAGATCTGACTGAAAGGCATTTTAACCCCAGTACATAAATATGCATAGGTCTCTATGCATGTGCACGTATGCATACATGTATGTATATCGGTGTGTGTCTATGTAGCTATATCTGCTGGATTGTATTAGAAAACTAGAGTTGGGGCGCCTGGGTAGCTCAGTCAGTTAAGCGTCCGACTTCAGCTCAGGTCATGATCTCACGGTTCATGGGTTCGAGCCCTGCGTCAGGCTCTGTGATGACAGTTAGCTCAGAGTTTGAAGACTGCTTCAGATTCTGTGTCTCCCTCTCTACCCCTGCCCCACTCATATGGTGTCTCTCTCTGTCTCTCAAAAATGAATAAACGTTTAAAAAAATTTTTAAAAAGGACCGTCCTCGATTAGTGAATATAAAATAAAAGGTTTCCAACAAAATAGAAAAGTGACTTAACAAATAAGATAGAACTCACATAGTCTAATTTTTTAATATAATTTTTATATTATATTAAATAATATAATATAAAAATTATATTAAATATA
>NW_027529425.1:2566713-2583476 GCF_008692635.1 Crocuta crocuta | reverse complement strand
ATTTTTAATATAATTTAATTTTTTTTAATGTTTATTTAAAAAAAAGTTTTAAATATTTATTTCTGAGGGGGGAGACACAGAATCTGTGTCTGAGGCGCTGAGCTGTCAGCACAGAGCCTGACGCAGGTCTCAAATTCGTGAACTGCAAGATCATGACCTGAGCTGAAGTCAGATGCCCAACTGACTGAGCCACCCAGGCGCCACTAAATGTTTTTTATTTATTTTTGAGAGACAGAGATAGACCACAAGCAAGAGGGGGGCAGAAAGGGAAACACAGAATCTGAAGCAGGCTTCAGGCTCTGAGCTGTCAGCACAGAGCCTAGTGCGGGTCTCGAACCCACGAACAGGGAGATCATGACCTGAGCCAAAGTTGGACACTTAACCTAGTGAGCCACCTAGATGCCCCCACACATAGTCTTTTAAATATCATAGTTCTTATTTCCAATCAGTGTGCACCCACAACACTTGAGTGCTGACCAAGGCAGCTTTCTTTGGAGACAGAAACCAACAGCCAGATTTATCACTGGTCCACCTCAGGGTGTGTCACATGAGTGAGACCCTTTGTATTTTTTTGTATTTCAGCTGGTCTTCCTGGAATTCTTTGAAGCTCTCTTAAGCTTCACTCTCATCTCTGTTACTGACCAAATGACTAAATCCTATTTAAATTTTCTAAATGATGACTTGCCTGGAGACCAACACAGAAGCCCCGATCAGGTAATAGTAGAGTAGTTTAGAATTTACAGTGCAAGGAGTGGTTTCATTCTGGAATGGGTAAACCTTCATCAAAACTATCTTGGGCTTTTGTAACCCTTCAGGAAGTAACTTAAGGCTTAATAAAAAGCTTAAGACCCCCTTTCACATTTTGAGAGTGTATATTGCCTTTTTCTTTAAATTAGGGAAAACGTGTTCCCTGGTCATGACCCAGGGGCATAGGCTTTTAGCTGCATTAGCAGAGATCTCCTGAAAAGTCGCATTAGCGGAGATCTCCTGAAAGAAAGTCAGGGTGCCCAACAAAACACCAGGCAGACCACTAGGCTTAGAACACCTGACACATTTTGTTATGAAATGTGTCGTTATACAATCTAGCGTTTACAAGAGTGGAGAGCCACTCCCAGAGTGAAGTCGCTAAGAAATATCTCCTGAGTATGCACAAGATGCTAGATGGGTCCCTTAGGATGGGGTCGGCTCACACAACAGGCCTACTGGACATGAGACTCCACTGCCAAGACCTCAGTGGAGCAGGGCAGCACTAGCCGCCTACCGAACGGCCCAGCCACTGGGGCAGTTTGACACAAACTGGTTTTGGGTGGGGGGTTATGGCCAAGTAGGCTTAGAGGGTTTCTGATTTTCTAGCCATCCATTTGGACCCACAGGAAGAATCTTGGGGGCCAGTGGAACCTCACAGCTGGGGAACTCTCTAGAGCCGTGCATATAAGATCATTTTTTGTCATGTGAAGGGTGACGCATCTCAAAAATCCCCTGACATATCTCAGACTCCTCGTGTGCTGAGAGTTTGCTTCATGTTCAACTTCACAGGCCCCCCACCAAGTAGATATTCCTCCCCCAGCTCGAGGATATGACTGATGGCATCTCCAGGTCATCTGGGAGCCTTGCCATGGCCACAGTCAGGGTCTGGGGCTCTGCTCTGAGGGAAGCAAAGCTCCGCCTTAGTTTTGTCCATGATTTCATGGATGGCGTCATGTGCACTCCAGTGAATGAGTGTGAATGCTGGTCTAGGAATCGTCCTCAGAAACCCTCTGCTCACGTTCACTTCTGATCACTTATGTCACTCCAAATGTCCAACAAGCTAAATCCTCCTTTGTCCATACAATGGAGTATGACTCTGCAATGAAATAACCCATGATAGAGGATACAACAAGGGATGAATCAAAGTTACGCTGGGTGAAAGAGGCCAAACCAAAAAAAGATACATCCTGTTGTGATTCCAATTATATAAAATTCTAGAAGATGCAGAGTCAACTGTAGTGACAGCAGATCAGCAAGGATGAGGGAAGAGGGGTTGGATTCCTAAGGGGCACAGGAAACTTGATGGTGATGGATGTGTTGGTTGAGGGGATCGTTTCACAGGTGGTAGGTCAAAAATCATCAAGTAGTAAATTATACTTCAGTAAAATCACGTGTGTGCCTCCAAGGAAGCCAGAGTCCTCTTACGTGTTTGTCCTTGCTCAGAACACCCAGCGCAGGAGTTCGAGTATAGGAACAAGCCAGGAATCTGATCTGCAGGACGGCAGCACCAAGTCCTCTTCAAGCAAGCTAGGACCCATGCTTGATCTTAGCAAAATGAGGAGATCAGAGGTTTGTATTTTTTTAAATGTTAAGTGTTTGTTTATTTTTGAGAGAGAGAGAGAGAGAGAGAACAAGAAAAAGTAGGAGAGGAGCAGAGAGGGAAACACAGAATCTGAACCAAGCTCCAGGCTTTGAGCTGTCAGCACAGAGCCCGATGCAGGGCTTGAACCCACGAACTATGGGATCGTGACCTGAGCCAAAATTGGATGCTTAACAGACTGAGCCCCCCAGGTGCCCCCGGAAGCACCCCAAAGTTTTGTATTTACAACCAGCCACATAACAACGGTTACCTGCTTGCAGTATCAATGAGTTTTGCGCATGTACTGTGTGCTGAGCACTCTTCTGTGCACTGGCGATCTGCCGGGAAGTGAGAGCCTGAGCTCTCATGGACTTCCCATTCCAGCGAGGGGAGGGAGACAAGTGAGCGGTAGTAATGGCCAAGGCTCCTGGGGTGTTTACCAGGTACGTGCACTTCCCAATCTGAGCTCTTTTAATACCCCCAGCCACCTTTGGGTACGGTTACTATCTCTAGGAGGGAACCCAGGTGCTAAAAGGTTAGGTAACCTGTCCGCAGCCATGGAGCCAGTAGGTAGTGCAGCTGGGGGTCTATATGCAGGCAGTCCGACTCCAGAATTTGTGGTCCGACTCCAGGACCACAGCACTACACTTCCTCACATGAGATATGAGTGATGTGGTGGAGAGCAAGGCAGACTGTGGAGACTGAGTGACAAGGAGAGGTGGTGACAGGTCTTCTGATGAAGCAGTTTGAGCATGCACCAAGGAAGTAAGGAAGCTAAGCATGTGATTACCTGGAGGAAGACTGGTCTGGGCAGAGGCCCCGAGGTGGGAGCATATTTGGGCTGTTAAAAGGAAAGTGCAGCAGCAAGTGCAGCCGCACCAGGCATGAGCTCAGCGATGCAGCGGGGCCAGACCAGGAGGGCACTGGCCATCGTGAGGACCTGGCTTTCGTTCTGAGGGAGATGGGAGGGCCCCAGAGCAGAGGGTCAGTAGCCTCTCTATGGCTTCACTGTTGGCAAGCCAGTAAGGAAGCTCTTGGAGTTAGGTGCCGTGTTGTTGAAGGCTGTGGAGTCTGAGAAGGAGAGGAGGAAAGACAAGATGATTCTAAGGTTTTTGGAAGATGCAGTTGCCCTTTACTGTGAAGGGCAAGGCTGGGGCAGGGGACATGAGTTTGGGGAAAAAATTAGGGAGCTGGTTTTGGACACGTTAGGCTAAAGGTGCCTGATCAGACCTCCAGTTGGCACAGATGGAGACACAAGTCTGGAGTTCAAGGGCCAGATCTATGTGAAGACAGACATATCAGTGTGAACAGCATATATATGTGTGTGTGTATATATATATAGTAACTAACGCTTTTAATATCGGAATGTAGGTACAGTTAACTGTGGATAGTAAACCTCTTTCCAACAGAGCCAGGGAAGACTTTGAAGTCTTTGGTTTCTTGGGAAGAACCTTTTAGTGGATACAATAAATCTTATTCGTATCCTTAGTTGTATAAATAGCAAAATTTTATGCAGGTTAAATATAGAAATAGTCTCTTTTTTCAAGTTTATCTACTTATTTTGAGAGAGACAGAGCGTGAGTAGGGGGAGGAGTTGGGGAGAGAGAATCCCAAGAAGGTTCTGCACCATCAGTGCACAGCTTGATATGGGGCTCGAATTCATGAAACCATGAGATCATGACCTGAGCCGAAACTGAAAGTCAGACCCTTAACCGACTGAGCTGCCCAGCCACCCCAGAAATAGTCTTGTTAGCTTAAAAAGAATGGCCTCATTAATAACTTTCTAATTACTTCTAATGTAGAGATTTAGTTAGGGTCCACAATGATGCAGAAGTCATATTTTGCTTTTGTGATTTTTTTTTTTTTAATATTAAAGCACAAGATCAGGATGTCTCTGAGTGATGAAAGAATTTCCAAATTGAATTTTAAATCTCCAGGAAAAGGACTCACCTTTTTTTTATCTCAAAATGGTGAGTAGTTTCATTATTGAACTCTAATGTTTGCGAACTGTTGCTTGTAAATGATAGAAAGTTTGTAAAAACATCCAAGTGTTTTTTTTTGTTTTTTTTTTTTAAATATAACTAGGCTGTCAGGGCCACTTCCAGTCCTGACACCCCTGTGACAGAGTTTACTTTCAAGGCCTGATCTTGTCGAGGTTTTTGTGTTTGCCTTTGTATTTTTTTTCCAGTTTGCCTGAGATTGTGATTTACAACAGTTCTGAAGTTTCAGGTGTACAGCATAATGATTTGACATACGTATATTGTGAAATGATCGCCACAGTATGTTTTATTAACATCCGTCACCTCAGATAGATAACTCAAAAAAGAAAAAAATGTTTTTCCTTGTGATGAGAATTCTTGGGATCTACTTTTTTAACAATTTTTTCCTGTATCATAAAGCAGTGCTAACTATAGTCATGATGTATCTATCATATCCTAGTCCTTACCTTACAACTGGAAGTTGACCACCTTTTGACCACCTTCATCCAATCCTCCCCCCAACCCCCACCTCCGGTAACCACAAATCTGGTCTCTTTTTCGATGAGTTTTTTGTTTTGTTTCTAATTCTATATATAAGTAAGGTCATACAGTATTTGTCTTTCTCTGGCTGGCTTATTTCATTGAGCTTAATGCCCTCGAGGCCCATCCATGATGTTACAAATGGCAAGGTTTCCTCCTTTTTAATGAATGAATAAATTTCCATTCTGTATATTACCACAACTTTATCCATTTTTCACGGGACACGTGGGTTGTTTCCATGTCTTGGCTATTGTGAATGATGCTGCAGTGAACATGGGGGCACCTACATCTCTCCCACAGGGTGCTTTTGTTTCCTTCGGATATTCTGCCAGGGGTAGGATTGCTCGGTTATATGGTACTTCTGTTTTGAATTTTATGAGGAACCTCCATACTGTTTCCCAGAGTGACTGCACCAATTTACATCCCTGCCAATAGTGCATGAGGGTTCCCTTTTCTCCCCATCCTCGCCAGCATGTGTTGCCTCTTTTCTTTTCTTTTTTTTTTTAATATTCATTTCTGAGAGAGAGAGAGAGAGAGAGAGAGAGAGAGAGAGAGACAGTGTGAGCAGGGGAGGGTCAGAGAGAGAGGGAGACACAGAATCCGAAGCAGACTCCAGGCTCTGAGCTGTCAGCACAGAGCCCGACGCGGGGCTCGAACCCATGAACCGTGAGATCATGACCTGAGCTGAAGTCGGACGCTTAACCAACGGAGCCACCCAGGCGCCCCGCCTCTTGTCTTTTCAAGGCGCTATTCTAACAGGTACAAGGTGACTTCTCACCGTGGTTTTGATTTTCATTTCCCTGATGATGAGTGATGCTGGCCGTTGGCCACTCCTATATCCTCTTTAAAAAAAAGGTCTATTCAGATGCTTTGCCTATTTTCTATTGAGTTGTAGGAGTTGTTTATATATTTTGGATTCAAAGCCTTTATCAGATATATGGTTTGCAGATATATTTTTTTCCTGTTCTATAGGTTGCCTTTTCATTTTGTTCATTTCTTTTGCTCTGCATTAGTTTAGTTCCATGTCATCCTGGTTTCTGTTTCTCGTTACGTTACTTGTACTTTAGGCATCGTATCCAAGAAGTCCTTGCCAAGACCCATGTCAAGGAACTTTTTTCTCTGTGTTTTCTTCTAGCAGCTTTATGGTTACCAATCTTACATTTACATTTTTAAACAATTTTTAAAAATTTAGTTTCCTTCTTTTATATGTCCTATTTTCCCAACACCATTTATTGGAGAGACTATCTTCTCTCCATCGAACATTCTTAGCTTCCTTGTCAAATACTGACTCTACATACTGGTTTATTTCTAGGCTCTTGATTCTGTTCCCTTGGTCTGTGTGTCTGTTTTTATGCCAGTACCATACTGTTAGGATTACTATACTGTATAGCATAGCTTCAAATCAGGAAGTGTGATGCCCCCTGCTTAGTTCCTCTTTCTCAGGACTGCTTTGGCTTCTCTTGTGGTTCCATATACATTTTATAGCTAATTGGGGTCCGTGGGCTTGAGCCCCAATTGGGCTTTGTGCTGACAGCTCAGAACCTGGAGCTTGCTTCAGATTCTCTGTCTCCATCTCTCTCTCTCTGCTCTCCCCTACTCGTGCTCTCTCAAAATAATAAATGAACATTAAAAAAAAGTATTTTTAGAGCTATTTTTTTCTGCTGCTTTTAAAAATGCTGTTGGAATCTTGACAGGGAGGGCATTGAATCTATAGATGACTTTTGGTAGTATTGACATCTTAACAGTACTAGTTTTTACAGTCCGTGGATGTGGGATACCTTTCTATTTATTTTTGTCTTCTTCAGCTTCCTTCATCAGTCTTGAAGTACTCAGAGATCTTTCAACTCTTGGCTAAATTTATTACTAAGTATTTTACTGTTTTTGATCATATTGTAAATGGGATCATTTTCTTTAATTCTTTTCCTGAATTCATTGTTAGCGTATAGAAACCCTATTGATTTTTGCATGTTAATTTTATATCTTGCAACTTTACTGGATTCACTGATGAGGCCTATTAGGTTTCTGGTGGAGTATTTAGGATTTTCTATGTATAGAATCATGTCATCTGCAAATAGAGACAATTTTACCTCTTTGTTACCTATTGGAATACTTTAAATTTCTTTTTTTTTTTCTTTTTTTTTTTTTTTTGCCTAATTGCTCTGGCTAGTACCTTTCAGTATTATGTTGAATAAAAATGGTGAGAATGTGCATCCTTCTCTTGTTCCTGATATTAGAGGAAAACTTGTCAATCTTTCACCCTTGAATATGATGTTAATTGACAGCTTGTAATATATATTGAGGTACACTCCTTCTGTATTTAATTTGTTAAGAGTTTTTATCATGGGGGTGGCTGGGTGGCTCAGTCAGTTAAGCATCCTATTTCGGCTTAGGTCACAATGTCATCGTTCATGAGTTCAAGCCCTGTATCGGGCTCTGTGTTCACAGCTCAGAGCCTGGAGCCTGCTTCCGAATCTGTGTCTCTCTCTCTGTCCCTCCCCACTCACACTCTGTGTCTCTCTCATTCTCAAAAATAAGTAAACATTAAGAGTTTTTATCATGAATGGATGTAGAATTTTGTCAAATGCTTTTTCTGTGTTTACAGAGATGAACAGATAATTTTTTTCTTTCTTTCGATGTGATGTATCACATTGACTGGTTTGCATATGTTGAACCATCCTTCAATCCCAGGGATAAATCCTAGTTGACCATGGTGAATGATCCTTTTAATGTGCTGAAATCAGTGTGCTAGTATTTTGTTGAATATTTTCGCACCTATATTCTTCAGGGATATGGACCTGTAGTTTTCTTTTCTGGTGGTGTCCTTTTCTGGCGTTGGCATCAGTTTAATGCTGACTTCATAAAATGAGTTTGGGAATGTTCCCTCATCTTCAGTTTTTGGGAAGAGTTTGAGAAGGACTGGCACTAATTGCTTTTCAAATGTTTGTCAAAGTTCAACAGTGAAGCTATCTGGTCTTGGGCTTTCCTTTGCTGGGAGACTTGGTTACTAATCAAACTTGCTAGTAATCGGTCTGTTCAGATTTTCTATTTCTTCTTGAATTCAGTGTTGGTAGGTTGTATGTTCCTAAGAATTTTTTGGGGGGCAGCTGAGTGGCTCAGTTGGTTAATTGTCCGAGTTCAACTCAGGTCACGATTGCACCACTTGTGAGTTTGAGCCTTGCGTCAGGCTCTGTGCTGACAGCTCAGAGCCTGGAGCCTGCTTCAGATTCTGTGTCTTCCTCTCTCTCTGTTCCTCCCCCACTTGCACTCTGTCTCTCTCTCAAAAATAAAGATTACAAAAAAATTTATTAAAAAAAGAATTTCTCAATTTCTTCTAGTTTGTCCAGTCTGTTGGTGTATAATTGTTCATAGTAGCCTCTTATGATCTTTATATTTCTGTCGTATTAGTTGTAATGTTTGTTTTCATTTATAATTTTGTTGATATGGGTCCTCTCTCTTTTTTCCTTGGCTAGCCTAGCTAAAGATTTGTCAATTTTGTTTACTTTTTCAAACAACCAACTCATAGTTTCGTTAATATTTTCTATTGTTTCCTGTTCTCTATTTTATGTAGTTCTGCTGTAATATTTATTATTTCTGTCCTTCTAATTTTGGATCTAGTTTCTTATTCTAGTTTCCTAAGGCAGAGTTCAGTTAGTTTATTTGAATTATTTCTTGTTTTTTAATGTAGGTGTTTATTACTATAAACTTCTTTCTTCGAACTCTTTTTGCTGCATCCTGCAAGTTTTGGTATATTGTGTTTCTTTTTTCAACTATCTCAAGATACTTTAAATTTTCTCCTTTATTTTTTGATCCATTGGTTGTTCAGGAGAGTGTTTATTTCCACGTTTGTGAATTTTCTAGTTTTCCTGATGTTACTGAGTTTCATACCACTGTGGTCAGAGAAGATACTGGTTATGATTTTAATCTTAAATTTGCTAGGACTTGTTTTGTGGCCTAACATATGGTCAGTGCTAGAAAATGTTCCACGTTGGGGCACCTGGGTGGCTCAGTCGGTTAAGTGTCCAACTTCAGCTCAGGTCATGATCTCACAGTTCGTGGGTTCGAGCCCCACATCAGGCTCAGTGCTGACAGCTATCTCAGAGCCTGGAGCCTGTTTCAGATTCTGTATCTCCTTCTCTCTCTGACCCTCCCCTGCTCATGCTGTCTGTCTCTTTCTCAGAAATAAAACATTTAAAGAAATTTTAAAAAAAGAAAATGTTCCATGTTTGCTTAAGAAGAATGTCTGTTCTGCTGCTGTCAGACAGAATGTTCTGTATATGTCTGTGAGGTCCAATTTGGTCTATAGTGTTGATCAAATCTTCTGTTTCCTTATTGATTGTCTGGATCATCTATTCATTGTTGAGAGGGGGGTATTAAAATCTCCAACTATTTTGTATTTCTTCTTTCTTCTTTTTGCTCTGTTAGTTTCTGCTTTATTTAGGCGCTCTTAAGTTGGGAACATAAATACAGCAGTTATATCTTCTTGATGGATTGACTGCTTTATCATTATATAATGACCTTCCCTGTCTCTTTTTACCATTTTTATTTCAAGAAATTTTTTTAAAGTTTATTTATTTTGAGAGAGCGAGAGAGAGAGAGAGCACAAGCAGGGGAGGGGCAAAGAGAGGGAGACAATGAATCTCAAGCAGGCTCAGCACTGTCAGTGCAGAGCCTGACGTGGAGCTCAAACTCACTGACCGTGAGATCATGACCTGAGATGAAATCAGGAGTTGGATGCTTAACCAACTGAACTACCCAGGTGCTCCTCTTTTCTTTTTTTTTTTTTCTTTCTTTTTCTTTTTCTTTTTTTAAACATTTTTAGAGTCTATGTTGTCTGATGTAAGTATAGTTTCCTGCCTTTTTGTTGTTGTTACCATTTGCTTGAAATATCTTTTCCACCCCTTCACTCAGTCTGTGTGTATCTTTAAGGCTAAAGTGAGTTTTTACAGGCAGCTTACATTGGACCTTGTCTTTTTATCCATTTAGCTGTTCTGTGCTTTTGATTGGAAAATTTAATCTATTTGCCTTTAATTATTTATAGGTAAGAACTACTGCTCTTTTGCTAATTGTTTTCTGATTGTTTCATAAAACAACTGTTCCTTGTTTTTTATCCTGCTGTGTTTTTCTCATGTTTTGATATCTTTGGTATCAGTGTGTTCTTTTTAAAATCACATTCTTTTGTGTTATTACTTTAGTTTTTCCCCTTGTTACCATAGGCTCACATAAAATGTCTAAGAATTATAATACCCTATTTTAAACTGATCATTTGATTAGAACTCCTAAACTTTACATTTACTTCTCCTATTTTAAGTTACTGATATGACTTACCATTACATATTTTTAATATTGTGTAACTAATAACATATTATTGTAATTATGGTTATTATGTTTTTAAATTTTTGAACTGGAGTTGTAAGTGAATTATGCATCACCATTACCATATTACAGAATCTATGGGCTTATCAGTGGCTTTAACACCACCTTCTTGTTTTTATGATGTTAATTAGTATCGTTGAACTTCCACTTAAAGCACTCTTTCTTAGCATTTCCTATAAGTCAGGCTTAGTGGTAATGAACCTCCTCAGCTTTTGTTTGCCCAGAAAAGTCTGTCCCTCTCCTTCATTTCTGAAGGACAATTCTGCTGGGTAGAATTCTTGGCTGACCATTGTTTCTTTCAGTATTTGAATAGTTCATTGCATTGCCTCTCAGCCTGAAAAGTTTCTGTTGAAAAATCAGCCACTTAACATACAGGGATTCCCTTATATGTAATTTCTCTTGCTTTCAAAATTCTTTGAAAGGGGCGCCTGGGTGGCTTAGTCGGTTAAGCGTCCGACTTTCGCTTAGGTCATGATCTCGCGGTTCGTGGGTTCGAGCCCCGCGTCGGGCTCTGTGCTGACTGCCAGCTCAGAGCCTGGAGCCTGTTTCAGTCTGTGACTCCCTCTCTCTCTGACCCTCCCCTGCTCACGCTGTCTCTCTCTCTCTCTCTCTCTCCTAGAAATAAATAAAAACATTTAAAAAAATAAATAAACAAAATTCTTTGACTTTTGATGATTATAGTGCACTTCAGTGTAGTCCCATCTCATCCTATTTGGGGTCTTTGGGGTCTCGTGGATCTAGATGTCCTTTTCTCTCCTTAGATTTTGGAAGTTTTCAGCCATTATTTATTGCTTTAAATCTACTTTCTATCCCTTTCTCTTCTTTTCCTGGAATCCCCATAAGAGGAATATTGTTTCTTTTGACTGACCCTTAAGTCCCATAGGCTTTCCTCACCTTTTTCTGTTTGCTCTTCTGACTGGTAATTTCAAATGCCCTCTTTAGGTCACTGATTCTTTCTTCTGCATGATCGAGTCTGCTTTTAAAGCTTACTATTAAAAAACAAGTAATAGGGGCACTTTGGTGGCTCAGTCGGTTGAGTGTCTGACTTCAGCTCAGGTCGTGATTTTACAGTTCATGGGTTTAAGGCTCACATCAGGCTCGCTGCTGTCAGTGTGGAGCCTACTTCAGATCCTCCATCTCCCTCTCTCTGCCCCTCTCCTGCTCACGCTCTCAAAAATAAACATTTAAAAAATAGTAATAAAAAATAAAGCTTACTAATAAATTCTTCAGTCATATATTTCAGTTCTAGGATTTCTGGGTTTGGATTTTTTGATGGCTTCCTTGTTGAACTTGTTTTGTTCTTTCATTGTTTTCCTAACTTTGTGTAGTTGTGTATTCTTGTAGTTCACTGAACTTCTTCAAGAGGATTGTTCTGAATTTTTGGATAGTTTATGGATCTCCATTTCTTTAGAGTCAGTTATTGGAGCTTTATTAGCTCTAATGAGCTCTACCAACATGATGTCACATTTACCTGATTTTTCATGATCCTTGATTCCATACTTTGGTATCTGAGCATTTAAGCAAGCGGTCTCCTCTTTCAGACTTCACAGGTGTGCATTACCAGAGACAGTTGCTCACCCATCAGCTCAGTTTGGGGGTCTGGATGTGTCTGCTGGTACTTTCTTGGGAAGGTGGGGCTTGTCATCAGGTCTGTTTTGTGGCAAGGCCAGTGCCTGAGCTCTGAGGTGGGGAGGAGGGAGGGTGTTGCTGGCTGAGAACAGTTTGGGGCAGAACTAATGGCTTGCTTCCCTGCCCAAGTGAGGCTATAGGATAGGGTTACGGTTGTCTGGGTGTTCTGGTTGGGCTTACCAGATGGTTGCGGTTGGGGAGTATGCTCAGCTGTAGGTGGAGCTATGAATTAGCTTCCCTACCCAAGTGGGTGAGCAGGACAGGGCCCAGGGTCTGCACGGGCTTGCTGTGTGGGTACCTGGATCAGGCAAGCATATGCCATGAATTCCCTGGCGAGGCAGGTTACTGGTTTTGCTCTGTAGACACAGAAAGTCCTCGGCTGTGCTCTCTGTTCAAGTGCAGAGCTGCTGGGTGGGCTAAAGACTGTATCCAGCAGTGAGGTGGGGTGGACGTGGGAGAAAGCAGTGTTATCAATGAGTTTCCTCGGTTGAGTGGAGAGGGAAAACTGCTCCAAGGCTGGCAAGGTTATTGGCTTGTGGTCTTGACTCAAGCCAACCCATGCCCCCATGTTCCCTGGCTGAATGGGACCGTGGCTTAGCTCTGCAGACTATCAGCTCTGCAAAGATTCTGCTCAAGTGTGGCTGGGCTACGTGGCTTTCCTGGTGTTCTGACCAGGTTTTCTGGCTGCGCAGGGCTGGGAGCTTTACTCAAGCACTAGGTGGGGCTGTGAATCGGCTCTTCTGCTTGGGCAGAGCAGTGGAACCCTCCATACATGGATGTGCCTGCCATACTTTCTGGTTGAGTGCTGCTGGACGATGCAGCTTGCAGGTGTTCTTGCCTTTCTGGTCAGATGGGGGTCGTTGCTGTAAGTCAGGCTATGATTCAGCTCTCCTGCCTGGGCAGTGGGCAGACCAGGCTCCAGGACTGGCACAGCTCTTCCTTTGAGAGCATGAACCAGGCTGACCTGTACCCCACGGAGTCTCCTGGTCAGACTTCACCACTGATTTGGTTCTGTAGGGGGACAAAGACGCTGTCCGGGGACCACTCAGGTGGTATGCGTAGGGACTCAGTCTGCCAAGATCTCAGTGCTGATTGTTGCAAGCCCCTCATCCTTCTGTCACAAACCCCATCCTCCCTGATTCGCTAGCAATTCCATGGGCGAGACTGGAGCAGGGGTCCCCAACACGTGACCCACAATGCTGGGGGAGCTGGATGTCTACCCTGCACTCTTTTCCCACAGGAGGAAACAGGCTCAGAGGCCTCTCAGTTTGGTGCTGTGCCAGCCTCAGGGAGAGGCGGGGGTGGGGGTGTGGAGTGTGGTCAGCATGTAGCCAATCCTCTTACCCTTCCAGTGCTGTTTTGCTCTTTGTGGTGCAGGGGGTGCTTCAGCTTCACCCCTATATTTGAGGATTCTCTTGGTGGAGTCTTGTCCATGAATAGTTGGTGGGTCTTCTTTTGAAAGGGGAGTGAAGTCAGGGAATGACCTGTCACCATCTGTGTGATGTCACTTCTCTTGGAGTTTACTTTTATTTTTAAATGTTTATTTTTGAGTGAGAGAGAGGGAGGGAGAGAGAGAGAGGGAGGGAAAGAGAGAGAGGGAGGGAGGGAGCGGGGTGGGGGGAGAGAATGAGTGGAGGAGGGGCAGAGAGAGAAGACAGAATCCAAAGCAGGCTCCAGGCTCTGAGCTGTCAGCACAGAGCCCGATGCAGGGTTCAAACCCAAGAACCATGAGATCATGACCTGAGGTGAAGTCAGACGCTTAACCGACTGAGCCACCCAGGGGGCCCTGGAGTTGAATTTAAAAGCATGATCTTAACAAACTGAATCAGTCTGTCAGGACAGCTGTTCCTCCACGTGGGCTCTGCATGTCGATCTCTCGAGCCTGAACCTGCTGACTATATCCTTATACGGTTGTCTCTCAGGAGTCTCCTTCACTTTTTTTAAATTGAAGTATAATTAACACACAGTATTATATTAGTTTCAGGTGTACAATAGGGTTCAATAATTTTATATATTACTCTGTGCTCATCAAGAGAAGTGTACCCTGAACTCACTTTTAAAATGTCACCCACCCCATTTGCCTTCCCGGCAATGACCAATTCTTTGTATTCAAGAGTTTGTCTCTTTTTTCTTTCTTTATTTGTTTTGTTTCTTAAATTCCACATTTGAGTAAAATCAAATGGCATTTGTCTCTCTGACTTTGCTGAACATTATACCCTCGCAGTCCATCCACATTTTTGCACATGGCAAGATCTTATTCTTTTTTATGGCTGAGTAATATTCCGTTAGATGTATGTATATCAATGTGTGTATATACACACATACTTGTGTACATATTTATACAAATACAGCTTTATGCATTCACCTTTGGACAGAAACTTGAGTTGCTGTCCTTTCTTGGCTATTGTAAATACTGTTGCAATAAACATAGGAGTGCATATATTTTTCTAAAGTAGTATTTTTGTTTTCTTTGGATAAATACCCAGTAGTGGAACTCCTGGATCATATGGTAATTTTAATTTTTTGAGAAACCTCCATCCTATTCTCTCTCCAGAGTAGCTGCACCAGTTTGCATTCCCACCACCAGGGAATGAGGACTCTTTCCTCTACATCTCTGCCAACACTTGTTTCTTGTGTTTTTGATTTTAGCCATTCTGACCAGTGTAGGTGGTATCTCTCTCTCAGCGGTTTTGATTTGCATTTTGGATGACGAGTGATATTCATCTTTTCATGTGTCTGTTGGCCACCTGGATGACGTCTTCTTTGGAAAAATGTGTATTCAGGTCCTCTACCTGTTTATCAATATAGTTATTTATTTTTGGTGTTAAGTTCTTTATATATCTTGGATATTATTTAGTCCCTTATCAGATATATCATTTCCAAACACCTTCTCCCATTTTGTAGGTTGCCTTTTTTGTTTTGTTGGTGGTTTCCTTCACGGTGCAAAGTCTTTTTATTTTGGCACAGTCCCAATAGCCTATTTTTGCCTTTGTTTCCCTTGCCTTAGGAGACATATCTACAAAAATGCTGCTAAGGCTGATGTCAGAGCAATGACAGCCCATATTTTCTTCTAGGCGTTTTCTCGTTAAGTCTTTAATCCATTTTATTTTTGTGTATGGTGTAAGATGGCTTTTCAAGATGCTCAAGTTAAAAACAGTGAAACTCTAATCGTTGCCCCATATTCCTAATGTATATATATTTTCTACATTAAAAAAATTCAAGTTAGTTAATATAGTGTAATAATAATGTCAGGAATAGAATTTAGTGATTCATCACTTACATATACCACCCAGTGCTTAGCCCAACCAGTGTTCTCCTTATTGCCCTTCACCCCTTTCTCCTACCCATCACCTCACCAACAACCCGCAGTTTGTTCTCTGTAGGTAAGAGTGTCTGTGGTTTGTCTTCTGCTCTGTTTTTATATTACTTTTGCTTCCCCCTGCTTGTGTTCATCTGTATTTTACCTTAAATTCCACGAGTGAAATCATAGATTTGTCTTTCTCTGACTTATTTTCCTTAGCATAATGCCCTCTAGTTCCATCCATACTGTTGCATATGGCAAGATTTCATTCTTTTTGATTGCAGAGTAACATTCCATTGTGTGTGTGTATATATATCACACCTTCTTTATCCATTCATTAGTCGATAGACATTTGGGCTCTTTCTATACTTTGGCTATTGTCGATAGTGCTGCCATAAACATTGGGGTGTATGTGCCCCTTCGAATCAGCATTTTTGTATCCTTTGGGCAAATACCAGGTAGTGCAATTGCTGGGTCATAGAGTAGTTCTATTGTTAGTTTGAGGAAAACTCCATACTGTTTTCCAGAATAGCTGCATCAGTTTGCATTCCCACCAGCAGTGCAAAAGAGATCCTCTTTCTCTGCATCCTCACCAACATCTGTTGTTGCCTGAGTTAATTTTAGCCATTCTGACAGGTGTGGGGTGGTATTTTATTGTGTTTATTTTTATTTCTTAAATATTTATTTGGAGAGAGAAAGACAGAGTGTGAGAAGGTGAGGGGCAGCGAGGAGACAAAGAATCAGAAGCAGGCTCCAGGCTCTGAGCTGTCAGCACCGAGCCTGATGTGGGGCTTGAACTCATGGACAGCGGTATCATGACCTGAGCTGAAGTTGGATGCTTAATTGACCCATGCTGCACCCTTCTCATTGTGGTTTTGATTTGTAGTTCCCTGAGGATGAATGATATTGAGCATCTTTTCATGTGTCTGCCATGTGAATGTCTTCTTTAGATAAGTGTCTCCTCATGTCTTTTGCCCATTTCTTCACTAGATGTTTTTTTTTGGGGGGGGGGTTGAGTTTGATACATTCTTCATAGATTTTGGATACTAGCCCATTATATGTCATTTGCAATACCTTCTCCCATTTTGTTGGTTGTCTTTTGCTGAGTGTTTTCTTTGCTGTGCAGAAGGTTTTTATCTTGATGAGGTGCCAGTAGATTATTTTTGCTTTTGTTTCCCTTGCCTCTGGAGACATGTCAAGTAAGTTGTTGCAGGTCAGGTCAAAG
This sequence comes from Crocuta crocuta, assembly GCF_008692635.1. Taxonomy (NCBI): domain Eukaryota; kingdom Metazoa; phylum Chordata; class Mammalia; order Carnivora; family Hyaenidae; genus Crocuta; species Crocuta crocuta. Next base: position 2,567,103 of record NW_027529425.1, on the reverse strand, counting down.
AGGTTGTTGCCTGTTTTTTCCTCTAGGATTTTGATGGCTTCCTGTTTTATGTGCAGGTCTTTCATCCATTTTGAGTTTATTTTCGGGTATGGTGCTGTCCAGTTTTCCCAACACCATTTGCTTGAAGAGACTGGTCTTTTTTCCATTTGATATTCTTCCCTGCTTTGTGAGAGATTAGTTGGCCCTTCCTCCTAATATCTCTTTTCCTGGTAAAATACCTTAACATTCTATCTGCTGCCTCCTCTTCCCCAACTCTCAAGTGATTACTTGGCCGGGTTCACACTGGCTTCCAACTTCACCCCTCTCCTTTTGCTGGGGTCGTCCAATGCTACTGTGCTCTTCCTATTAAAGAAGGGCCAAGTGTGTTGAGCTTAAAAAAAAAAAAAAAAA
>NW_027529425.1:2528900-2566695 GCF_008692635.1 Crocuta crocuta | reverse complement strand
ACAACCCCTTCAACGTTAAAAGAAAAAAAAAATGGGGCACTTGGCTGGCTCTTGGCACTTGGTTGAGTGTCTGGATTTTGGCTCAGGTCATGATCCCAGGGTTATAGGATTGAGCCCAATGTCAGGTTCTGTGCTGGGCTTGGAGCCTGCTTAAGATTCTTTTTCTCTCTCCTTCTGCCCCTCTACCCAACTCATGCTAACAATGAAAAAAAACAAGCAAAAACAAAATGACAACAAAAACCACAACCAAATAGAAGATCCTTTATTCAAAAAACATTCTCAGAAAAAAATAAAATTATGTTTTTGAGAATACTTAGAAAACTGAAATGTAAGCATTCCCTAGGAGACATGGTCAAACTATAACCTGGGAAAAGGTATAGTGTTAATATGTTTTCACTATTAACAAGAAAACCTAAACATTCAACCCAAAAAGGTGAAAGGGAGGAGTAATAAGATACAAGGAAAGCACCAGGGGGTGGCTCAGTCAGTTAAGCATCCAGACTTCGGCTCAGGTCATGATCTCACGGTTTGTGGGTTTGAGCCCCCCATGGGGCTCCGTGGAGCGTGCTTTGGATTCTCCCTCTTTCTGTCCCCCCCACTCATGCTCTGTCTCTCTCAAAAATACATTTAAAAAAATTAAAAAACAAAAACAAAAAAAAACCCAAGGAGGGTATCAGGGCACCTGGGTGGCTCAGTCAGTTTTCTTGATTTTGGCTCAGGTCATGATCTCACCATTGTGGGATAGACCCTGCATCAGGCTCTGTGCTAGAAGTTTGGGATTGTCTCTCTCCCTCTCCCCTGCTTGCTGTCTCTCAAAATAAATCCACAGTTAAAATAAATAGCCAGGCTGTTTTCCTAAATTGGCCATACCATTCTATAGACCATCAGTAACAGATGAGAAGAACTGGCTTCTCCACATCCTCTCCAACACTTAATGGTGTGTTTAAATTTTTTATTGAATTGTGTCACTGAGGCCAACAATAGGAGTTATTTCTGTAACCTGGATACAAGTCATCCTTTCATCTGATAGGTTTTGCAGATACTTTCTCCTAGTGTGTGGCCTTGTATTTTGTAATTATTTGCTTTGACAAACATGGCTTGTGGGAAAGCCACAAGCCTATCATTGAGTGCTTACTGGAACTCACCTCTGTGAGGAGGGGATCCCATGGTTCCTTTTTTTTGCAGAGGAGGGAACTAAGGCGCAGCTAAGAAGCGGCAGAGCTGAGCCTTGACTCTAACTTGTTTGGCTCATGTCTGTGCTCTTACCTACTGCACCTGCTGCTGCTTAAGTGAGAGGCTGTGCGAGCCCCTTGACACGGTGCCCCGAATCTGGACCTGGCTCCACAATCCTAGTGAGTTGTTATTCATCGGTTACCTCCATGCACCACACTCCTCCAAGCCGAGGCCGCCACGGGTTACACAGATGTTTGAGAACCTAGGGACCCAGGCGGGAAGTGCACATGAAGGCTTCCCTGGTCTTTGTAAAATCTGGCTTGGGCATCAAGTCTCTTCCTATCAGTGTTCCACCCTGTGCCCTCCACGCGGCTCCTGGGCGGGGAGGGTCAAGTGTTCACAGAACCCTACCTTTCCATTGGACCCGTCCCCACCCTCCTCGCCCCTCCCTTACACAGCCCAGAAGCCCAAGGTCTAGACACAGTTTAAGAATACTTGCGGTCTTGAGAGAGCCCGGAGTTTGAGGATATCACACAACTACCCAAAGCACGATCTTTCCAGAATCAGCTATTAAACACATTCCAGAGTGGGGATCTGCTGGCTCCAGTGGATGTGAAGCAACTCTTACCAAGTCAGTAATTTTACCTACATTCCTATTTAATTCTGAAAAATATTTAATAACAGAAAAAATCTGTTATTTTCTCAGTGAAAAGTGCCTTTAAAAACAATGGATGCAATAACAAAGAGGTTTTTTTTCCCTGTGAAACACAGAAAATGCAAGTTTTCCATCGTTTTAATTTTAGAAAACCAATACTTACACCATTTAGAGAAAAATACCAGGAAACTCAAAATGTTGACGATCAAAGCTCTTGTCTCCTGCCACCTGCCTTGTTTCAGGTTGTCAGTGAACATTCTGTGGTTCCCTTAACCCTCTAAAGCTTGGGGGGAGCACGGCTTCGCCCCATCTTATGGGACTTGAGGACACTCAGCCATTGTAGGAAGTGGAAGACCTGGAATTGTATTCATGCTGATTTTCTCTAGTTTTGTTATTCTGAGGGAGAGCAAGCGAGCGCGGGTAGTGGGGGGCAGAGGGTGAGAGAGTCCTACGTGGACTCCACTCAGTGCAGAGCCCAACAGGGGGCTCAATCCCACAACCATGCAATCACAACCCGAGCGGAAACCAAGAATCGGGCACTTAACCACCTGAGCCACCCAGCTGCCCCTCATGTGGATTTTAAACTTTCTTCCAGACAGAAAAGAGAAATCCAGGGATGAACAAAAGGAAAAACTCACCGTGTGGGTCACAAGTATGTATATCTTTTTTGTGAACATGCTCTTCCACGCACACAAACGAGAAGAAGCCCTCAAGGAGAAAGTCCAGCAAGACAGGCTGCACGACGCAGCCGTGGCCCAGCGGCAGAGGCTGGAGAACGAAGAGCTGGAAGCCAGGTGACCTACCAGAGCCCCTCAGCCCTCCTTCTCCAGGGGCTCCCCCTGGCCCTTCCTCCCTGATGTTAGCCATGTGTGGCTTCCTGAGGGAGGCAGCTCCTCCGGTGGTGCCGAGAATGCAGGACAGCAGGGAAGGGTTGTGCCTGCGGCCACTGGCTCACTCGGAGGGTGAGGGCGCTGGGGCCCTAAGGCTCACACCGAGCAGCAATACCACATGGTGGCAGAAAGGCCACAGGGCTAGGTTGCCGGGTTCAGACCCTCAACCCTACCCCTTGACACGTGGGTGGCCCCAGGCAGGGCCGGTCACCGTGCCTCAGTTTCCCCATCTGTAAGTGGAGATGATCCCCCCCTAGGGCTGTGGTGGCCACCCCCTACCTGCTGTTCAGTGACCTTTCTTGAACCACAGTCGAGAACCATGTAGTCACATCTGTCCAGGGTGCTGAAGGCTGCTCTTTGCAAAGCACGCCTTGAGCCGGGTGGTCTGTTGACGAAAGCATTAAACTATACTTAAGGGCAAAGATGACAATATTTTTAAAGGCCACTTACTAGCGGCTAAGTTGCTACAGAGGAAAGGGGTTCAAAAGTCACCTTAGCTATGTGACAATGCCATTCCAGGCTGGCTGAGTATGGCCACCCTTTCTATTTGAGGCAACGTGATGAGAGGTTAACAGTGTTGGTTGCAAAAACTGTTGCAATCTAGCTATGGCCTACTTTATACCACACACAGCGTGAAACTGGTTTTGAGATCGCAAAGTACGGAAGTGAATAAAGATACCTCCCTGGGTTTGCTTCTGGTGTTAGGCTCAACAGCTTAAGAGAGGAAGAGACCAGAAGACAAGACGACGAGGTGGACATCACTGTGATCAAGGAGCCGGGGGAAGCCCTCTCCTCCAGTTGCACAACAAGCCCCACTAAAGAGGACCCCACAGTGCCTCAATCCAGCAAGCCTGTCACCAGCAAGAAGAAGAAGAAGTAACAGTTACCGGGGTTTTAAACGAACCCCAAGCAGATGTAAAAGCTCAGAACCGAAGCTCTAACACATTTCCTGACCAATAAAATTGTGTTTTACCTCATTTTAGTGGTTTTCAAATACTGCCGGGGCCACTGCATTTCAGGTTTCCTACATGGCTGGATCACAGACGTGCCTGAAAACAGAGCTGAATAAAAGTACACATGTGGGTATTAAATGAGGGTGCGTTCAATGTATTTCTTTTTTTAAATCAAAGCATGGTAGTGGTGATGAAATTTAGAATCTGATAAAACTCACCAGAAGACAGGTGGCAGTAGGCAACCTTAAACATTTCTTCAGGCCCCTTGCCTGAGCCTGGACCCCCTCCTTTGCCCCTCTAACCGCCCCGTGTCCCAGTCCTCCCTGTCCTCAGGTGCGGCGTCTTCTCCGGCCCCTTTCCTTCCCCAGCTCCGCAGACACTGCAGGAACAAGAAGCCATGGCGGACAGGCTGAGGGACAGGTGGGCTCAGCACTAGTGAAATTTGATGTCTCTGTCAGTGTTATGGTAATGATTTGGGGTGACCACCAAAAGCATAAAAATACAATCCAGTGTCCAAACCAGTGGAGGGAAGGAAACGATCATCCAACATGAAGCCAGGGAAAGGGGAAAACAACCAAGAAAGAAGCTGGAAATTGAAATCGCCAGAGGTGGTGGGAAAAATGCCAATATACCTCCCCAGTGTGAGCAGATTCCCTTCCCACCCCCCAAGCCCCCAGATAATTAGCTTGGGTTCAAAACAGAAACCCATTTCCATGTTACTCTTAACAAGGGAATCCTCTTAGAGCACCTGGGTGGCTCAGTCAGTTAAGCGTCCCAACTCAGTTTCAGCTCAGGTCGTGATCTTGTGGTTCGTGGGTTAGAGCCCTGCAACCGGCTCCACAGACAGTGCGGAGCCTGCTTGGCATTCGGTCTCTCCCTCTCTCTCTGCCCCTCCCCCTCCTCGCTCTCTCAAAATGAAAAAACTTAAAAATAAAAAGGATAAAAAGAGAGATGGATAAAGATGGACCAAAAAACTCTAATCAAGATGACTGGAATAGTGAGCAGTATTAAAAAGAACAGAATTTAAAGCAAGTATCTGCATAACAGGAATAAAGCTAGAAAAAATAAAAAAAGACCAACAACCAAAAAGATGCATTATTCATCAGAATCTTACATAGTAGCCTTGCAAAAGCTGGCAGAATTACAAAGAAACAGATCAAAAAGACAAAAATTTAGTGGGGATAGATATTTTAAGCAAGGAAACTAAAAACTTTGAACACACAGAAACAAGACTGCAAAAGAGAATAAAGATGGACTGCATTTGATGGTGAAAAGTACAACTTCAAAGGATACATTCGAGAGGATGATGTCATTGTGCTACAATTACTAAGTCAGCAACGAAAGCACAATACAGGAAGCCCATCGCCGGAAACTAAAACACAACCTCAAGTAGCTCAAGGGTTAAGAGTGATTCAGGATTTCATAATGAAACTGTAAATTACGTAAGACACAGGAACGACAAGTGTGTTCCAGATGGACAAGAAGTCATCCGCCCTCCGGCCTTGACGTAGCGGGCTCATGCGGGCTGCGTGAGGGCAAACAGTGAGAGACCCTATGGAGCTAGGGTGGTACCAGTTTTCCCAGACCCTGCCTGGCTAGTTTCCCCCTAAACTGGGGTGTCCAGACTACCAATAGTTAAATAAAATCCAGGGGCACCTGGGTGGCCCAGTCAGGTGCCCAACTTTAACTCAGGTCATGATCTCATGGTTTGTGGGTTCAAGCCCTGCATCAGGCACTGTGCTGACAGCTCAGAGCCTGGAGCCTGCTTCGGATTCTGTGTCTCCCTCTCTCTCTGCCCCTCCCCTGCTCACAATCTGTATCTAAAATAAACATTAAAAAAAAAAAATTTAATCCAGTCAAGTTCTGTCTCAGCTGTGAAGATGCAGGCAGTTGTGGCCATGTGGGACTTCTACATGACAAGTGCAGGCGCTTTACGCTGAGACCATGGCTGGGGCACTTCACTGAGGTCCTTTCTATGATACACGGTCTAAAAATCACATCAGTACTCAGGAAAAACCAAGGTCTCACAACTACTCTGGGCAAATGGCTCAGAGTTTGCCACTGTAGGCCTAGTGATGGGGAGGGACCTGAATTCTGGGAAGCTCTAGCGGCTAGAAAATCCAAAGGATGAGCCGGAGCCGGGGCCCATGGGGTGGAGTGGGCTGCAAACAGCCAACAGCGAGAGACTCAAAGCAAAACCAGAATTGTAAAAACCTTAACAATTTATTAGTCTTATTTTCCAGTAAAATATTCACATAATTCAAAAGAATGGAATGATGGGAGATGTAGCCAACTACCTTTAATTATTTCCACATAAATATTTAAAATCTAAAAACCCCAGGGGATCATCAGACTGAGTAGAAATTTGATTCTTCAAAGCAAGTATTGCTTTACTATTGTCATTAAGTCAGTCAATAATATGACCGAAAACCTGCAGGGGTAAACAGAATGCCTGCGGAGTTGATTTTTACAAGACGTTCCGGCGAGCCGTTATCCGTCAGTCCAGGAAGAATATGTTATTGAACTGCGTCGCACACAGTTTCTTCACCTCTTCTGCAGAAAACAGAAATGGGGGTGAGAAATAGGTTTCCACTGAGAAGGGTCTATGCTACAGACACGCAGACTGGTCCCTTAAGCTCTTCTGGAATACAGCTGTGAGGAAATGGCTGCATTTGCTGACCTTCAGTCTTGAGCCTGGGCAAGAGACAGGGGACAAAAGCCTCATGTGCCCTGGGGTGTCAGTGCTGTGTCAAAACCATGTGCGCTCCTCCGGCCTGGGGAAGGTGCCGGACTGCCTCACAAGCGCCTGAGGCACCCGCCAGCTAGGGGGCTGGAGTCCAATGTCTAAAACGTGGGGCCACTGGGTACAACAGCCCAGAAACCGGAGCTGCCGCCCAGGCTGTCAGTCAAGTGCTCTGCAGGGGCGGGGCCAGCCTGACACCGCTCAATTCCCACTGCAAGGGGCGGCGCTCCCTGAGGTTTCTAATGGGCACCTGTGTCACTACTCATGCTGACAGGAGAGAACCGTACAGTGTCCCAGTGGGTGTGTGTGGGGAGTGCAACCTCACACTAACTGTCCTCCTATGCACGGCGCTCCCCCAGACGGCCCACTCCTTGCTCCAGGCTGCATGCGGCACAAGGGAGCCAGATGCCACAGAGGGGACCCGCCCCAGGGCAAAAGCTGTCAGCGTCAGCCAAGGTCACTGCGGGAACCACAGCGCACGCGAGGGGGCCTGGAAACTGCCAGTGAGCCGGCCCGCTCTGCTGTGGGTGGGTCTCTGGTCACCGGGAACCGAAGGAGACATCTGTACACACAGCCTATGAAGCCTTGGGATTTCTTTTTCTTTTAGCTCATTAGAGAAAATAATTTTCCTCTGGCCACTGCCCACTTTCCCAAAATACAGGGACTTTTTCACAACTTTTGCAAGGAACTGGGCTTCAGGAGAACACAGGACGGATCAAAGGACGGTTTCCTTTGACACCCTGACAGTCATGTCCCTTCCCTAGTGGGTCTCAGAGCACACAGACGGGGCTGCAGTTCCGCTCCCCGGCCGGGGTCTATTTACCATTTACTTCGATCAGGTTTGCATTTTTCTGATTCAGGATAACATACAGCTCCCGCTGGTCAGACTTCTTCCCGACCACCCAGTAGTCGCTCATTGCTTTTACGATGATTTCCTCGTCCTCGTCCACCCTGCAAGGCACGCGTTCCAACATGCAAGTTTGTCAGCTGTTTAGCTGGAGCACCAAACACACTCTCAGCTAAGAATCCAGAAACTAGGGGCGCCTGGGTGGCTTAGTTCACTGCTAACTCCTGATTTTGGCTCAGGTCACGATCTCACAGTATGGTTTGTCTGTCAGCGNCTCCCGGCCCCAGGCTTGCACATGTTCTCTCTCAAACGTTTAAAAAAAAAAGAAAAAGAAAAAAGGAAACTAGCCATTTGAAAAGTCTGTGCAAGTAGCCAGTGGCCTGGGGGCCTAGTGATCTGTCCACAAGTGGGGCCTCTGAGGCGGCTCTGGGCGGCTCGGCTTTGAAGAGGGTTCCTTCAACATCTCTCCTCTCTAGAAAGGGGACACCTGCTTTGAGAAGTTGTTAGAATTACCTAGTAAAGTCACTGTTGATGTCCCCCAGAATCTTCATCAAATCCGGATGCACGGATGTGAGCGACACACTCGGGGTTTTCCTCATGTGAATCGTACTTTTCTCTGCTAAATTCATATGGTTGAAGTAGATAAACTTAAACTGGGGTTCTTTTTCAGACCTGTGAAAACATGTCATCAAAATGATAACAGTCTCAAAGAGTAATTCTCCAAATAATACAACTACGCTGTTAAAAGCTTAAATCCATGTGGCTAAGTGAGGCCTAGTATTTTCAATGGCTGGGCCTTCAAATCAAGAATCTCAGTTAGGATGTAACAGGCTCTTCATTCCCTAGTAACTTCTTTGATATCTATGAGGTATTCTGCAATTTTCCAGAAAGCTGAAGTTTAGGGTTTGAAAAATCAGTATTATAACCATTTTGTGATGATTTCCCCAATAACAGTGCTTTGGAAATGGCAATCACTTGATTATTCACTGATTTTGCCTTTTTGAAAACAAATGCAACCTAAATACAGGCCATCTTGTCTTCTAGCAGAGGGGTCAGGAAACACATGAGTGGCCCTGGGACCAAATGTGGCCATTTTAAAAATAAAGTTTTATTGGAACACGGCCACACCCGTATGTTCAGGTATCGTCTATGGCCGTTTTCACAATTAAACAACATGTGAGTATTTGCAAGATACTCAGCTGCCAGGATCTGGAGTATGCATTACGTGGCCTTCTGCAGAAGCTGTTTGCTAACCCGCTGTAGGAGCAACAGCCCACTCAGCCCTCAGTGTCGGGGAACGAACGTGCTCCCTGCACTTAATCTGCCACAGAATTGAAGTTTGCCAGTCTGAGTCGCAAAGCGTTCATCGCCCTACATGGAGACCATTCTAAGACGTATCCGGCACTTCTGCTGAAGAGTAAGGAGTATTCTGATTGGAATGCATCTCTTATTGTCTGGAATGACTGGACAGTGCTACTACGCCACCTCCCAAGTCAGAGACCCGACTCCTCAGGGAATCACTCCGACAGCTAGGCCTCAGCTCCTGGGACCCCCCGCCCTCCCTCTCACTGCACCCTTACGTAAGTGACACTCTGGGGTCTGGGGACAGCCTGAGCAGCCCTGCCACTGGGGGACTCGGAAGCCTTCTCCGCTTACTTCAGGGTTAGCAGCCATGTTCTGCTGGGCTGAGGGTGCCGGAAATCCGACCTCCGGACAAGTGGGTTACTATTGTATTACTTTACATCTAGGCAAAGAAAGAATGTGGATGGCTTAGTTTCCAGGAAAATGAAGAGAGAACTCTTATAAAACCAGAATATGTTTTCAGTCAGTCCCTAAAACTATAAGAGCAAGTATAACCCCAAGAAACACCGGAAAGACGAAACATTTCAAAGATGCTTAGCAAGAGTTGTGGATTTAGTTGTGTGGGTAGACAAACTGCCACCCAACCTCGATCGGGACTACAGTTCTGGCTCCTCTAACCCCGAAACGCTCTCCGTGGCCTCCATGTTTCCCTCATCTGGAATGTCTAAAATGCCCTTCTCAGAAAACCTCAACGATTTCTTTGGCACCCCCGATGGAGATTCACATGAGCCAATGTTTAGTGGTTATGACGGGGGCAGATGTGGCCTCTTTCCACTCTGCCTTCGGCGAGGAGAACATAAGAACAGAAACAGAAACACTGCTACCTGCTCTTTCACTACTAAGTTGTACTGTTGATGACAGGAGGAGAGACCTGCTCACAGTGAAACCAAGGACAACGTCCACCCTACAGGCTTCTTAGTTACACCACAAGGACCATCTGACGAACGGTGCACTCGTTTTGAAGGAGCAGGAGCCACGGTCAGCTTGTATCTTTTCCAGAGAGCTGGACTCCTTTTAGACACCAAACCATTTCCCCTCCTAAACACAGAAACACAAATTTCTTGCCGTCTTAAAAAAGAATACACTGTGTACACTTAACGACATCAATTGTAAAACACACCAAACCCAGAGAAATACTACAGATTTCATGATGGTTTGTTACAAGGTTAGGTTGATGAGACCACAGCACAGTAACGAAGAACACAGAAAGGTGGGACCTGTCTTACGTGGCTATATTCTACTGTCTCAGTTTGTATGTCCACTCATTTTTTAAAAAAAGATTTTCGGGGCACCTGAGTGGCTCAGTCGGTTAAGTGTCCAACTTTGGCTCAGGTCATGATCTCACAGTNACGGAGATCAAGAGTCAGAAGCTTACCTGACTGCGCCATCCAGGTGCCCCCAGGGTCTCCTTTTCTAACACCTCTGTACCTCCTCTTCCTCACACCTTTTCAAATTTAGTATCAGAACTGGCTAATGAAGAGACATACATGAAATAGAAATGAATACCTCAGACTCAGAAAATTCTCAATTTGGGGGAAAATATCTTAAGTTAGAGCCCTTCCTCTAGTGCTTAAAAATTCCAGGTAAAATGGATCAAAGACCTAAATGTGAGACAGAAGACCATCAAAACCCTAGAGGAGAAAGCAGGCAACAACTTCTTTGACCTCAGCCACAGCAATTTCCTGCTCGACACACCTCCAAAGGCAAAGGAATTAAAAGCAAAAATGAACTATTGGGACCTCATCGAGATAAAAAGCTTCTGCACACCAAAGGAAACAACAAAACTAAAAGGCAACCGACAGAATGGGAAAAGATATTTGCAAATAGCATACTGGATAAAAGGTTAGTATCCAAAATCTATAAAGAACTTGCCAAACTCCACACCCGAAAAACAATAATCCAGTGAAGAAATGGGCAGAAGTGAATAGACACTTTTCCAAAGAAGACATCCAGATGGCCAACAGACACATGAAAAGATGCTCAACATCATTCATCATCAGGGAAATACAGATCAAAACCACACTGAGATACCACTTCACCCCAGTCAGAGAGTCAAATTAAGAGCTCAGGAGACAACAGATGCTGGCGTGGATATGGAGAAACGGAAACCTTTTGCACTGCTGGTGGGAATGCAAACTGGTGCAGCCCCTCTGGAAAACAGTGTGAAGTTCCTCAAAAAGTTAAAAATAGATCTACACTATGACCCAGCAACAGCACTACTAGGAATTTATCCAAGGGATACAGAAGTGCTGATGCATAGGGGCACATGTACCCCAATGTTTACAGCAGTGCTTTCAACAACAGCCAAATTATGGAAAGAGCCTAAATGTCCACCAACTGATGAAGAAGATGTGGTTTATACACACAATGGAATACTACTTGGCAATGAGAAAGAATGAAATCATGCCATTTGCAGCAATGTGGATGGAACTGGAAGGTATTATGCGGAGTGAAGTAAGTCCATCAGAGGAAGACAGATATCATATATTTTCACTCATAGGGCAAACTGGAGAACTTTCCCCATAAGACCATGGGGAAAAGGAAGGGGAAAATAGTTACAAACAGAGAGACAAACCATAAGAGACTCTTAAATACAGAGAACAAACTGAGTGTAGGTGGGGTGTGGAGGGGGGAATAGGCGATGGGCTCTGAGGAGGGCACTTGTTGGGACGAGAACTGGGTGTTGTATGTAAGTGATGAACCACGAGAACCTACCCCCCACACCAAGACCATACTGTACACATTGTATGTTAGCCAATTTGAATAAACTATATTAAAAAAATCAATTCCTTCCAGGTGAATTATACTGAGCCGCAGAAGATAAAACCATAAAAGTACTTGAGATAGAAACAGCACACTTTTAGGCTACTGGGGTGGAAAGCTGCAAGCATGAGAGTGAAAACAGAAATCTAAAGGGAATGACTAATAAAACTGACCATGTATAAATCCCAAATTATAAAAAACAGTAAAACCAAAGTTAGAAAAACATATATGATATGACTGAAGTAGAAATCTTACGTTAAGAGCACTGACGTAAAAGAAAAGATATAAAGCAGTTCATTGGGAAGAGCCAATGGACCCAGCCGGGCAAGTTGTGGAAGAGACAGAAACGTCAACCTCAGCATCAGCTGGCAGACCTGAAGATGTGGCACCGCCCCTTGTGGGAGATGGCTGTCACTGAGCATTCCTTCTGCCCCAGTCCTCCACTCTTCAGACATCTAAGAGGATGAGTAGATGTCAGGCCTATTTGAATGCTACCAGCCGGAAGCAACTACCTATCACTCGAACAGCAGCTAAACAAACAGAACGCATCTATCCAATTAAGTACCGAGAAGCCATGAAACAGAACAGGCAGGTCCATATTTGTTGGTTTAAAATTATGTTCATGCCACATAGTTTTTAAAAGCTACAGATTTACAGCATGATCTATTTTAAAAAACCCATCAGTAAAGGGGCATCTGGGTGGCTCTGTCAGTTGAGTGTCTAACTCTTGGTTTTGGCTCAGGTCATGATCTCACAGTTTGTGGGATCAAGCCTTGCATAAGGCTCTGCGCTGACAGTGTGGAGCCTGCTTGGGATTCTTTCTCTCAAAATAAATAGACATTTAAAAAAAACCCATCAGTGAGGAACACTGTGTATGCCACAGTTTACATATGTGTACAAGTCTAAAAAGATACAGTATTTATATTTTTGAATTAAAAAACTAAGGACATAAATTACTCTCAAAAAAGATTTAAAATAATTGAACTGTAGGTCCATGAGTAGAAAAAGGTTGAGGTGTCATAAAGTAGAAACCAAAGATTTGGGGTACCTGGGTGGCTCGGTCAGTTAAGTGTCCGACTTCGGCTCAGGTCATAATCTCATGGCACATTGAGCTCAAGCCCCGAGTCAGGCTCTGTGCTGACAGCTCAGAGCCTGGAGCGTGTTTCAGATTGTGTCTCCCTTTCTCTCTGCCCCTCCCCACCTCACACTCTTTCTCTTAAAAATAAATATTAGAAAAAGAAACCAAAGACCAAACAAACCTACTTCGTGCCATTCTTTCAAGGGGTGACCTCAATTTCATAAAGAGCATTACAAACTGTAGCTTCTGTGTAGGGATTCGACACTGAATGCTACGCCCTGAGCTAGCCCCCCGGGTGCTGTCCAGTGGGGGTGGGGCTGAGAGAAGAGCCAGGCACGGAGGTCTTGGTGCTGGCCTGTCCTGGGCTCAGGACAGCTGGGCACTGAACACAACACCCCATGTCCCAGCAATGGCCTGGAGGAGCCGATGCAGAGGTGTCTCGCCTCCCTCAGGCCTGCCTCCCTTCTTCCGGGTCCTGGGACTGGCCAGTAAAAGGATCAGATCTGGGTCAGGAAGATTTCCAGAAGAAGAGCGCTTTATCTTTTGTACTCAAAAGCATTTCCTTCTGTCAGCTGATACTTATGGTTTGGCAAGTGAGAGCCACTTACATATAAAACCTCAGATGCATCCAGAGCAACTCTAAGGTCAACTTAAAAAAATTGTTTTTACAGGTTTATTTTTGAGAGAGAGACAGAAAGCACAAACAGGGGAGGCGAAGAGAGAGGGAGACTAAGGATCCGAAGCAGGCTCTGCACTGACAGTACAGAGACCAATGTGGGACTTGAACTTACAAACCCATGAGATCATGACCTGAGCTAAGGTCAGATGCTTAGCCAAATGAACCACCCAGGCGCCCCAGGTCAACTTTCAAAGTCAAAAACAACATGCCTCTGGAGACCCTGGTGCTTGGGAATGGCCCTAAGTTGTATGCTTTACCATCAAGCTTTCCAGGTGCCCCACCTTCCAGGCGCTGCTGATACTACACGGTGTTCTGGTAACTGTCAAAACCCGTCCCCCGTGACAGACGGAGCTGTGCTAAACCAAACACGGCCAAGTGCTAACTGTGGAATCTACATAGGGGGTTGCGTGTGCGTTCACTGTGTCATTTTTCAACCTTTCTATGTCTGGAAATTTTTCTAATAAGGTATGAGAGAGAAGACTGCTTTCTAATGAAATTAGATAATTAGTAATATCCAAGGCCCTGTCCTTTCTTGAAACTATCAACTTGGGGGAAAGTATCTTCCTTCCTCTGGCCCTTAAAACTGTCAGGTGAATTAAAGATTGAAACACAGAAGATTAAATCATCAAAGTACTGGGGATAAAAATGACTTTTTTTTTAGTTTATTTTTTTAGAGCAAGCAAGCGAGTGAGTGAGCAGGGGAGGGGCAGAGACAGAGGGGGAGAGAGAGAATCCCAAGCAGGTTCCATACTGTCAGCACAGAGCCCCACATCGGTCTCAAACTCATAAACCAAGAGATCATGACTTGAGTCGAAATCAAAAGTTGGATGCTTAACTAAATGAGCCACCCAGGTGTCCTCCCAACTGGCCCATTTTTAGGATACTGGGGTGGAAAGCCACAAATATGACACTGAAGACAAAAATCTAATGGAAATGAACTCTAGATGCTGGCGAGGATGTGGACAAACGGGCAACCTCCTACACTGTTGGTGGGAATGTAAACTGGTACAGCCCCTCTGGAAAACAGTGTGGAGGTTCCTCAGGAAACTAACAACAGAACTCCCCTAGGACCCAGCAACAGCACTGCTAGGAATTTACCCAAGGGATACAGAAATGCTGAGGCATAGGAGCACATGTACCCCAATGTTCATAGCAGCACTCTCCACAATAGCCAAAACATGGAAAGAGCCTAAGTGTCCATCAACGGACGAATGGATCAAGAAGATGTGGTTTATCTATACCATGGACTACTACATGGCAATGAGAAACAATGAAATCTGGCCATGTGTAGCAACGTGGATGGACCTTGAGGGTGTTATGCTGAGCGAAATAAGTCAGGCAGAGAAGGACAAATATCATATGTTTGCACGTATAGGAGGATTAGGAGGAACTTGACGGAGGAACAAGGGGGAGAAGAAGGGCGGAAATGGGGGGGGAAAGGGAGAGAGGCAAACCATGAGAGACTCTTGAATGCTGACAAAAACTGAGGACTGATGGATGTGGGGGGGAGGGGGGATGGGCATGGAGGAGGACACTTGTGGGGATGAGCACTGAGTGTTATGTGGAAACTAATTTGACAATAAACTATTTGTAAAAAAAAAAATCTAATGGAAATGACTAATTAAATGAACTAAATATAAATCTCCAATTATATATTACAAAAACCAGCAAAACCAAAGTTATACAAAGAGAAAAATGGGTGTGATTTTGGTACATCCCCAAGGACAGTTAACCTTCTTTACAGGACAGAAGGCGCCCGACAGCAGGACCACTTCTCATGTCTGTCGCCGAGTTACTTGGCAGGCGTCACGTGGAAAGCACAGGCAGACGTGCCCAGCAGTGTCCCAGGGCCTTAGGGAAGCAGAGAACCACACCTTCCCTCTCTCCACTCCACAGTTCATATCTTGCACGATACCAAACAGACCTGACTCACTGCTGCTGCCTTCAGAAAAGACAATCTGGAAGTTTCATGGTGAAAGACTTAAACAACGCGCGGTGCCGCAAGATGCAGAGCGGGCGGGTGCACTCACTTCTCAGCCTGATCTTTTCTCATGCCAAGTAAGCTGCGGCCGGGAACAACCCACACGCACACACCACGGCCACACAGGCCTCCACCTGCCCTGTCTGGGACCGCTCTACAGGCTGGTGCTTCCCTAAGACCACACACCCAGCAGGGCATCCCTGTAAACACGTAAATTCACACATTAGTACCTTCTTAAATATGCAGGACATCATACAAAGAGGGCTTTTGTTTCTCCAAGTACTTCCCCTGAGCTCACTTAATCTTTCCAGCGATCTGAGCTTACAATGAGAGAGAAGGAGAAGGTTCAATTACCCTCCAGTGTTCTCAGAGCTAAGAGGAGTTGAATATGAGTCTCCCCACACTGAGTGAGAGCCCTGCACACGGCATGAGACTTGGGCCCAGTGCCTACATCGCAGCTACCTTCACCTCACACGTTTCCGCACGAGAGGCAGTGTGCTTTCTGTCCACATGAGGCATAACCCTGCTGGCTATGTGAATTTCACAACCGGGGCTTGTCAAGGGGGTGTGAGGTGGGCCTCAGGAGGTCCAGCCCACAGGCACAGCCAGCATGCCGAACCCTGTACGTTTATGCCACAGTCAGCGGAGAGCTGAGGGAATGTGTCCACAGAAGATCAGCACCCCCCCCCGCCCACCATCCACCGTCATGGAGCAGAAAAGCTTAGGAACGCTCTCCAGGGAGCTTTGCAGATGGGACTGATTTTTTCTCTAGGTTCAGAGAAAACACAGATGATGATACCACCCGTATTCTTAAATAAAAGCCACCCTTATTCTTCCCAAACCAGTTAAATGCTAGAGAGTAAACATGAAACAAAGTACAAACCCAGACATTCTTTTGTTGATGTTAAACTGCTCACATATGTCAGATGCCAGCACTGTGAGCTGGGGCCCAACAATACTGTCTAGTCTTCGGCAAAAATCCAGCGTAGGCTGTACAGATGCTAACGGGTGATTTAAAAAACAGCTGTGTTACAATTCTTTGCATTGAAAAGCTCAATATTCATCTAACTGTCTTAATCACAGTATTCCTGTGAATACGTTCCTGATCTGGAAAATCAAACAATTAAATGACTGGATCTCCCTCCACACCCAAATCGAAGAGAAAGAGAAGAGTCAAAATTAGTTCTACTTAAGGTGAAAAAGAGTCAAAAACGTGTCTCACTGTGAATAGTGATTTAAGCACACCTTGTGGGGCTGTGAATGGGCGGCCTACTCCAGGTAGACCTAAGAAGCTCAAATACTTAACAAACACTATGTGGCTCTCACGTCCCAGGTGCTATCTGGTGCTTTACACACATTACCTCAATGAATTCCTCTGTGCAAAAGGTCTTTTTGTTAACATGTCACAGGCAGGGAGGCACAGAAAGGTGTCCAGGGCCTGCTGCTAGGAAGCAGGAAGCCTAGGACATCACAAATACGAGCATGAGCTAGTTACCAGGGCAGAGATCACAGAGGGGAGCCGTGCTTACAGGTGCCTCTGTGACAACACGGTTATTGTTTAAGAAGGGAACACGGCAAATTATAAAGAGAAAAGGCTTATCTACTCAAGCTAAAGTCAGATACGGTGGGTACCTACCATCAATCATAAAGCACACGGCTGCACTCATGGCCTGGGGAGAGAAAACAAGCCACAGATTACAAAATGGCGCCAAAAAAGAACTTCAATAACCAAATGCAGTGGTCCTGTCTGAATCTTCACTTAAATCATGTGATTTTTTGGGGGGGTGGGGGGTGGGGGGGTTAACTGGAGAAATGTGGACACAGAATAGGTATCAGGTGATATTAAGTATCAGCAGTGCTAATAACACAGTGGTTATGTGAAAACAGGCGCCTTTATTAGAGATGCAAACTGAAGCTTTTATGAGTGAAATGACAGGATCAAACATGCTCTAGCAAAAAACATGCAGAGAAGACAGATGAAAGATTAGCATCCTGTTAATTAAATTAAGCTGCATGATGGGTGCCTGGGGAGTCATTATTCTCGTCTCTATTTTTGTGTATGTTTGAAAATCTTCATGAATACAGTTAAAAAAAACCAGCAAATTAATGTCTCCTTGTCTCCCTTTTGATTACAGCAAATGTTGCAGTTATGACACTGGCTACAGTAGCCAGACTGGAAATCAAATAACCAAAAATGTTTCCATTTATCACAGCGCGGTGGTAGAACAGCTACACAAAGATGCAATCTTGGAGGCCTGCGCCTCCAGGCAGCCACTTCTGACCGTTTTAGCTGCTGTGGCTCTACCGCTGTGCCCTTCAGACGTCACAGTGGTTCCCTACTCATATCCCCTCACCGGCCTTCCTTTTCTTCCCTGCCATTCAGAGCCACTCTAGTTTGTCCACTGGTCACCTTACAGCCCCAAATGGCCCATTTCTCACACCACAGCCCCAGGTATGAACTCCTAGATTGCTATTTACTTACAATTTTAAAAATTTATTGGGGGGGGGGTGTGATCGCTAGTGGGGGAGGGGCAGAGAAAGTGGGAGAATCCCAACCAGGCTCTGTGCTGCCAGAGCAGAGACTGTCGCGGGGCGCAATCTCATGAACCATGAGATCATGACCTGAGCCAAAATCAAGAGTCACATGCTCAACTGACTGAGCCAGCCAGACAACCCATGGATTGCTGCATTTTTTAAAAAATTTCTTTTAATGTTTTATATGTTTTTGAGAGAGAGACAGAGTGTGAGCAGGGGAGGAGCAGAGAGAGGGAGACACATGATCTGAAGAGGCCCGTCTGGCTTAAACTCATGACCTGTGATCATGACCTGAACCACAGACACTTAACTGGCTGAGCCACCCAAGTGCCCTGGAATGCTGCTTTTTAAACAAGGACACTTATCTTCCTCATCTCTGCACCTCTCCCCACATCCACCTCCTGGCCTCCAGCAGCTGCAACTCGAGTTCTACAGTCATGCCTGAGAACGTCTACACCGCTTTGTAACCGAATCATGATGATCACCCACCTATAAACAGACAGCAAAACTGGGGACTCATAGGTGAGTTCTATCCAATAGATGTTTCCTTCTGTGTAATTTTGACTTCGATGCCAACTAGTTTTCTACCAAAATTCTATCCACCATCCAGCCTCTCCTGAAATATCAGGCCACCCGGGACCAGCTGTGCATTTCCAAGGTGCCATCCAGTGGATGGGAGTGGCCGCTGGCCTCGCTGTGACACGTGCGACGGTTTCACAGCACCTGCACACTGAAGCCCCATCCACTTGCTTCCCTCACGTCCACCACCTGCAGGGTTCCTGCAGGGATTTGCATAGGTGACCCCTCATGGGTTGGTTTTTTCAAATGTGCCTTGCAAGCCTCTGGTTAAGAACTTGAACTTCAAATACACAGAAAAGCACAGAGAATGGCATAATGAACACGACAGAGCACCACTCTCCCAACATCTGGCAGCTGATGGACAGTCCTGTCCCCCTCCCCCCCGACCCTGTCACCTACATATTCGTCTCAGGCACCACACCGGTTACCCCAGATACAGACCAGCAGGGTCTACAGAAGACCAGGACTCGGGAGCACGTGCAAAATGGTGGCACGAGGAGCCCCACAGACTCTCTCCTCAGTCAAACACCAAAATTGGAAGAGATTATAAAAACCAGCAATTTAACTTTCCAGAGGGAAAGTGTTTTACAGGCAAATGGCAGATGGAGGACTCTCTCTTCAGGAGTATCTATGGAGCCTGAGTATTAACAGCAGCAGTCTTTACAACCTCAGAGCCGTCAACACATATGCTAAAAAGAAAAAAGATCTCAAATCAAAAACTTCAACTTCCATCCTCAGACCTTGGAAAAAAGAAAAGCAGAGTAAACCTAAAGCAAGCTGACAGAAGAAGAGAATGAAGATTAGAGCGGAAATAAATGAAATAAAGAATAGAAAAATAACAGGACAAGCACCGAAAGCTGGTTCTCTGGAAAGATGAGCAAAATTGAAAGACCTTTAGCTGGACCAGCTAGACCACGTGAAAAAGAGAGGAGATGTAAATCACTAACGTGAGCAATTAAAGAGGGCACACAACTAATGACTTATAAGGGAAAATAAGATTTTTAAGGCTATAAAACCATGAAAAATTCTATATGAACAAACTGAAAAACAAGCAACGTGAACAAATTCCTAGAAGTGTAACGGACTCCAGAAGAAAGACGCTAAAACCTGTTAGAAGTACGGAGGCTAATCATTTTAAAACTTCCAATGAAAAAAGCCCAGATATAGATGGCCTCATTGTGACCAAATACTCAAAGAACTAAGAGCAATCTTTCAGTCTTCCAAAAAATAGGAGAGGAGGAGGCACTTCCCAACTCATCTGGAGGCCAGCTCTACCCTGACAGCAAAGCCAGACGATGAGTCAAAAGGAAAGGAAAACCACAGGCCAACATCTCTTTGGGCCCCGAGCCCGCCCGGCACCCGTGGATCTCTGGAGGGAGACTGAGGCTGGCAACGCCGGCGGTCAGCTGAGTCTGCGGGGCCAACGCCCATTAAGAATTCTGGACATCGAGGCCCATCAAGCTCCCGTGGATGGCAGCACTGCACACACGTCCCACGTCACCGCGGGCAGGAACAGGCCCTGTGCACGGTCCCACCGCGAGAGGACAACGAGGCCCCGGGATCCTGCCCCACATGCCTCTCCCCCGGCCGACGCTCACCTGCACTGCACTCCTCTGCTGTCAGAAACCGTATGGGGGGTACCGGCCGCTCCGAGGCCTCTAGCGAACTCCCGGGCCTGACGGGTGTCCCAGGAGCCCCTGGGCCAGCAGTGTGTGTCTGAGTGAGGGTGATCCTGGGGACCCCTGCACTGTGCAGTTAGAAACCACTGAACTTGACCACATTAAATGGGCAAATTACATGGTATGTGAATGTCATCTCAATAAACCTGTTTTGAGGAAGAGAGAACATTTTGAAAGAAATAACTGTAATGTCCTCTCACCACGTTGAAAATTCTATCTACTGATTTGACTCTAAAAATGGAAATCCTATGAGCAACAGATTCTATTAGGTTATTTCTTCCATTAGGGTTCAAAGTCACGACCCTGAGCCATTCAGAGGAGAATGATTTTAAGTCTGACAGAGAAGCGCCCCTCCCACCCCATACGCCACACTTCACTTCGGATCATTTGCAGACACATCTGTTTGTAGGTCTTGCTTGGGATTCTCTCCTTCTGTGCCAATCGTTAGACACCCAGCATTTAATCAAATCTCCTAGTCCTACTATTGCGTGGATGAAACGCCTTTTTGTTCTGGAGTCCCCGCACCCAGGACAGACCCCTTTCCTCTGATTGAAGGAAGGACGCATGGGGTACCCTTTCTGAGACTTTTCACGTTTAACATGTCTTTCTTCGATGTCACTATAATGGATGGTTTGGCTCAGCAAAGAATTCTACATTGAAAACCATTTTCTCTCAGAACTTTTCAAGTCTTCCTTCCCTTGTCACCTAACATCTACACCCATAGGGAAATTGCTGCTAATATCAGTTTTATTTATAGGTGACCTGATTTTCCTTCTGGAAGCTTCTAGGATCTTCTCTTTATACTTCTGAAACTGCCCATTGTGTGGGTAGGAGTATCTCTTTTTGATTCACTGTGTAAGACATTCAGTGGGCCTTTCCGTCTGGGAAACGTGTACCTCTTCAGCAAGATGCAGCCTCATACACACTTTACTATCTTCCTCTCCTCTGCTCTCTGTGAATCACATGTTGAAATCCCCCTCCCCCATCATTCCTCCAGATTTTCATCTTGTGTCCCTTTATCTTAGGCTCCAGGCAGGGCAATTCATCTTTAGCCCTTATAATGAAGTTCTGTCAAAAATTCTATCGTTTCAGGGGCCAGGGGCTAAAAGGTTATTATTTAATGGGTACAGAATTTGTGTTGAAGGAAAGTTCTGGAAACAGTGGTGATGGCTGCACAATACTGTGAATGTACTCATGTCACTGAACATTAGTTGGAAGATGGATTAGAATGTGGGGTGCCAGAGTGGCTCAGTCAGTTAAGTGTCCAACTCTTGATTTTGGCTGAGGTCATGATCTCAGTGTTAAGCATGAAGCCAGCTTGGATTCTCTCTCTCCCTCGTCTCTGCTCCTCCCCTGCTCACGCTTTCTCTGTCTCTCAAAATAAACATTTAAAAAAAGATTATTAAAATGGCAAATTTGATGCGATGCACATCTTGCCCCAATAAATACCCTGAAGAATTATATTTTCAATTAACCTGAGTTTACTCTAACCTGGACTCTTCCCTGTCTTCCTGCTTCTATTTTATAGACAGATCTCTCACCTCTGTGGATGCTAACTTTTAAAAGTTCTCTCTGTTCCCAGAGTCATTCTGTTTCTTTCAGGACCTACAGTTTTGTTTTCTACACACGCTCAAGGATGAGGCAGTATGTGGCCAACCACGGAGGGAGACTTTGCTCCGGGGGCAGGACGAGGGCAGCAGTCACATGGGCACCAGAGACGCCACTTGCTCCCAGGTGCTCACGCCCACGCTGGCCACTCTAGGGCTCCAGACCAATTTTCTTTAAAAGGACCCTTGACTTTCAAACCGGTAGATAGGTGCTCAGCGGCCTGCGTGCAAGCACAAGAGGGGCTGCCAGCTGATTCATACACATTTCACTTAATCTCCCTCTTTCCAAGCTCGCTTCTCCCTCCCGACCCCTCAGGTGTGTCTCTGAGCAGGGGGCTTCCGTGGGGCGGGTGGGCTCTTGCCCTGGCACACCCCCTCCACCTATGCCCTCCACCAGACTTCCTCCATCAGCATCACGCTGACACCCCCCTTCTGCCTTCCAGGGAGAAACCGCTCCCTCGTGCTCTGGTGTTCACCTAATCCCTGTGCACTTATGCCATTGTTTCTAGGCCTTTACAAGTTAAAACATAACTGTGCTCTCAGGTGGGGAAGATGAACATACGTGCTTAGCCTTCTTTCTTGAACCAAAGCCAACTTTAAAAACAAACTAACCTAACAAAGGGGCACCTGGGTGGCTCAGCTGGTTAAGCTTCTGACTCTTGATTTCAGCTCAGGTCATGATCTTGCAGTTCGGTGGTTCGAGCCCTACATTTGCTATCAGCGCAGGGCCTGCTGGGGAATTATCTTTCTCTCCCTCTCTCCCTATCCCTCACCTGCTCGCTCGCGCACGCTCTCTATCATAACAAATAAACGAACTGAAAAAAACCAACAACCTAACAAGATGATATCCTGAAACAAACAGAGACTCACATTATAGAATCAGCAAGTCCTTGGCTTTCAAATCCACAAAAGCAGAACTCGCTGAAGCATAGCCAGGCTCACAACAGAGCGCATGTGACTATGAGGTAACACAATCTTTGGCGACCTCTGGCTTGTGAGCGCACAGGACTTCAAATACTGGTGAGGTGGAGCAGGATTTGAATACAGATACAGTATTTGTCACGGACACAGTGATTCTTTCACTAATAACAAAAGTACTGAAAAGGAGCCGAAACTAAGCCAGCTGTGTCAGAAGAGCATCCATTGTGAGTTACACGGTAATCAGAAATTTCAACGTCTGTTCAGAGAAATAACTAAGAGGTGTGTTCGTGCACACACTCGTGTACACATGCAAGAAGGATTTACTTTTCGTATTAATCTGTGACACCAGCGGGAAAAACAGCTGTTACCTTATAAACGATTAAATGCAGTGCTTCATATGTGTCGTCAGTATTTACAAAAATTTTGGGGAATCTGCATTTTGCTTCTGGATCATTAAGGTTCAAGGGTCCAGTAAGAAATCTGAAAAGCAAGCACAGAAATGACTCCATTCAATTAGGTAAATTACAAACAGGAATATATTCCTACTTAGTATATATTCATTTTGGGGGAAAAGACACCAAATCAGAGCACGATAAAGTTTTAACTCACTGGAGACGATAGAATTTCCTTGGCTGATTATTGCCAATAGCACAAAGGTAATTCAGTGTTGATAATTTATCTTTACCAAAAGCAATGATAAATTCTAATACTGTTTATCAAAGAATACAAGTTTTACCTTCCATAATGTTGAAGATTTCCTGGCATCTCTGCCCTTACTGGAGAATCTCTTCCTGCCAACTGTAAACAAATTCAAAGTTTAGAAGCGACTTAATATATTTTCTACTTTTAAAGCTTTGAAAACAGCACTCATATCTACTAGTTGGCTCCAGGCCATTTTTCTGTATTGTTCTCTCCTCTTCCTCCCCACCAAAAAGAGAGAGGAAGGACTACAGAGGTACATAAAAGAGGCACTGATATGAAGCAGAACGATCATAACTTGATCGTACCCTCACTCCATACATTGATTTAGTTCCTTTTATGGCAATAACCTAAATCTCCCACGTGGTTAACAGAGGCGACGCAAAGACCACCTCACAGGACCCCCAGAGAGAACACGCTCTTCCTCTTTTGTGATGGTGGAAACTAAGTCAGTGGAAGTTCACCAGCGCACACAGGTCCTATGTGGCAGAGCCGGGCATGGCCCCCAAGCCTGTCTGACCTCAGAGCCCCTGCCTTCAGCAAGGACGTCATGCCCCTGCGTGGATCTGGATGTGTAGCACGCTCCTCACATTCTTCTGCTGAGGATGCACTATTTCAACGTGCAGAGGAAAATGGGAGAAAAAAATCCAAATCCAAGTCGTGTTAGCTAAAACTTGTTACTCGAAAAAATTTTTGACATTCTTTTACGCTATATAAAATCTTAGCACATAACTCCCCTCCCCAAAGACTGAAAAACATTCGAAATGCACTAGTAAAACTGGAAATCTGAATCTCAGGAGTGCGGTCACAGTGAGAAAAGACCTCACATGTCCACACACGTTGCCACACTGTGTACCGTGGCTTCATATTCTATAAGCCTGACTCCTTGGTCACATCATGAAGCACCAGAGTTTCCTGTTGCAGCAGAGGCGCGGTCACACGTGGAAAAGCCTCCCGAGGGCGTAAGCAGGTGCTTTAGTGCCCAGCAGACCCTGAGACCTAGTCCTGGCCCTGCCACTTTCTAGCTAGTGACCACGGGCACGTCACCGAGGCCCCCTCAGCCAGAGCATCCAATCTGTAAGCTGCGCATCCAGACTCTCAGGATGGTTATCAGGATGCCTAAGAACATTCCTGTTTGTTGGGCACTTGGTATTGTGTCTGGTACACGGTACATTCTCAGGAAACAGGAGTCACTGCACTACAACTGCCTAGAAAGGGACTAAGTACAGGGCTAGGTCCTTCTCAAAACCTTACTTTCGATGGTTTTTTTCTTTCTTTTCTTCTTCTTCTTCTTCTTTTTTTTTTTTTTTTTATAGTAAGCTTCACAACACAGGGCTTGAACTCACAACCCTGAGATCAAGACCTGAGCAGAGATAGAGTGTGATCCTTAACTGACTGAGCCACCCAGGGGCGCATCAATTTCTTATCAAAGATTTTTACTATCGTTTCAACATAGAATTTTAAATAGAGGGAGGTCAAGGAGCGAGGGAGTACCTGAGCCAAAACAGTTTCGGGCTATGAATATTTTTCATCTTCGACCTAACGAGAGCTGGAGAAGGGCACTCTGGGGCGAAGGCTGCAGCATTACTTACTGGTCTCTGCAGAAAGCCAGGAAGTCAAGCGCCACAGTGGAAAAGCCACTTGGGCAATACAACATGTACTGTAATGACGTCTCATGCTTGTGATGACAAGGCTACAGGGCTAACCTCTGTTCTGTCAAAGATCCTGGGTGTTTTCCAGTTCTCAGAACCCTACCTAAAATCCCAGCTTTTCCTCTGCTCAGTGAATTGCTCCTCTTGAGAGCAGACCTTTGCTATGGTAGTTGAACGTAACAAAATGAAGAAGAGCTGGTGTACACGGTTTTCTGCGCNAGTTCTCAGAACCCTACCTAAAATCCCAGCTTTTCCTCTGCTCAGTGAATTGCTCCTCTTGAGAGCAGACCTTTGCTATGGTAGTTGAACGTAACAAAATGAAGAAGAGCTGGTGTACGCGGTTTTCTGCGCTAAGGGTACACAACCAAATACACGTCAGACCAGCAACGCAAAACACAGATCAGAACTACCCCACTCACCACCGTGTTAGTCTGCCCTCATCCCCAGCCCCCCAACCCAGGTGTGTGTGTGTGTGTGTGTGTGTGTGTGTGTGTACACAAACATACATACATCGAGGAAACACACATATGGCAGGGGGAGGGGGAGAGACTAGACCGGCCATACCTCAGGTTCAATGTGCCTTGGAAATAGAGATGTGGTGAGGTATTTGTATAAAATTCTCATGTCATCTTGTTCTAACCCACTCCTGAAACATCAAAAAAGCACAGTGTTAAAAGCCTGGAACTGGTCTTCCATCTTCCTATGGCTCTGATTATAACAAAGCTCCTCTTTTTCTCGTTTCCATTTTATCAAGATGCCCTCTCTTTGACTGGCAAGTTGCAGAAGGGAATGGATTCAACCAGTCTGGCACCAGCAGTCATCCTGACCTGGCGAAGGCTACTATAGGCCGTCTTGTATTCTATATGCCATTTTAAACAAAGAGCCACTGGTCTGATATGATGGGACTTGATTCTCTGCTTGAATTCCATGGAGGACTCTTCCGGGAGCATGAACGACCCCAAAGCTCCACTTCAGGCCGCAGCTCTCCCTCCACTTTCCAGGCCACACGGGAATGCACATGCTACCGCCCGCATGTGCAGCATCCCAGCAAACACTGGCATGCTGTGGATGGGGGACATGCTCCCACTGGGTCTCAGAAATGCACGTGCATTTTAATTCTATGATTTCCATGTAGGCAGAAAGCAGGAAGAGAAAGAAACTTTCAGGCAGATCTAATCTGACATAAGGTGAGAATAAGCAGCCTGTGGAAACAGTGCCGATACCCTAGCAGGCATCAGACCCTATTCGAAGTCAGGTCTGTAGGTAGGGGTATATAAAACAGACGATGAAGAAGAGTCTGTCTGGGATTCTTTCTATTCAAGAGGACGGAAAAAAAGAAAAAATTCTGTGCTGAAATACAACTTTATATAAATCAAGCCTCTACAGGATATTCCAGAGGCTTCTTGCTCTGCTTTTCCCAGAAAACCCATCTGTTAGACAAATCTGGCTTCTCTTGGCAAATACATGCTGTTCCCTTGCCGAGACTCTCCCACCTTTTCCTCTTCCTATGCCACCCTCTTCTTTCCAGGTTCAATTTTCCTAAGGTCTGGTCCACAGCTAACAGCGTAAGGGGGGCCTAGTCCCTTAGGCAGATTTGTTCTGTTTTCGGCCAAGGAGAACCTTTAGTGTTTGTCCGAGGACAACCCTAACCCACAGCCAAACGAGGCAGAAGGAATTTCCAAATCAAACTCATGAAAAGTCATCTACTTTTTCCTCTTGCATAAAAAAACCTCAAGTAAGCAGAGAGAGAGAGAAAGGAAAACAAAACCATTTCTGGACTTTACTGTACTTTTGAGACACGAGTTAGAAGTACCGCTGGGGCGGGGTCGTGGATGGTCACATAGAAGAGCGCTTCAAGTATTACGTGCCGGGCAATTTCTAGAGCTGCATTTCCAGTAACAGCAGCTACTGGGCCCACCTGGCCACTGAACACTTGAAACGTGGCTCATTGCAGTGAGTGCTAAAACACACACTGGAGTTTTAAGATTTAGCACCAAAAAAAACCCAAAAACTGGTCATTAATAATTTATGTTTTCACAAGTTAAAATAAATAACCTGGGCTAAAATATTATTACTTTCACCAGTCTCTCTTTTTTAACATAGTTTAACTACCAGGAAACTTAAAATGATACATGTAGCCTGCACCCAGTTCTTTTTGGTTGATGCCGTGATAGACCACAGGGCGTGAAACAGAAAAAACCTGGCAAGAGGAAATGGAAGAAAACACTACTTAACTGCTTCCTATTGCGCTGTGATTAGGCCTCGGTTTTTACTATTTCACTTAAGACTCAATGCTAGGCATTGAGTATTTTCGTGCTGGTTTTCTGGATCAAAAGCTTAAAAAGAAAAATAGTAAGTTGCAGCCAGTGGTCCAGAGCACACAACCCCAAGCAGAGGATTCCTGCTCTGCCCGCAGAGGCCTGCCCTAGCGATGGGGTCTCTGTTAGCAACCCTCCCCCCAGTGTTTGCCACGCCCAGCCTACTTCCACCCCCCTACAAAATAAAATACAAAATACAGATGCAGATAACAGGTTAAAAAAAAAAGAAGTTCCTTCTTTAACACAAATAAGCAAACAGATTATAAATACATAAAGCAAAAAATCCCTGCACTGGCAGGTCCAAACGGTTCAGGACTCTATCAATGACTCCCATCAAACAGGAAACAGCCCACTCACATTCAGAAGTATAGGTATTCCCTCAAAGTCTCTCAAATATAGTTATTTAATATGAATAATTTTAAAAATTTCAGTCTAATTATTTTGACAGAGGAAAAAAAGAGAACATGAGTGGGGAGAAGAGCAGAGAGAGAGAGGGAGAGAGAGAATCCCAAGCAGGCTCTGCACTGTCAGCAATGAGGCCAATGCAGGGCTCGATCTCACAAAACATGTGATCATGACCTGAGCTGAAAACAAGAGTTAGATGCTTAACCGACTGAGCCACTCAGGTGCCCCATTATAATTTTTTTCTTAAAAAACAAACAAAAAAACTTTTCTTCAGCTTTAATCTCAACTGATCCACGTGTGTGCAATGCAAAATCCTTTCTACCAGGATTAGTTTCATCTACAATACAGACTACATTACTGTCACATAGTAAATATAAAAAATAATCTAGTCCAGATCCAAGAATATGATCAACTTTGATTAACTTAAGAAGTATATCTAAGGCAGTTATTCATAAAAGCATTAACGTATAAAAAATAAAACAATTCACTAAAAATTCTCCCAAGAAACAGGCCAAGAAAAAGCAAAAACAAAACAAAACATGCCAAGAACTCTGGACAAGCAAGCTGACTGACCTCCTACCAAACAGCAGTAATGCCTAATGTTGTTGTGGCCACTGTAAAACCAAATCCATCCATGAAATGCAACACAGTCCAAACAGAACTAGAAGAGGTTTTCTACTAACCATTTGCTCACCACCAACATTTACCGAGCACATACAGTGTACCAGGTTCCAGCCATGTCCTGGAACAGATGGATGTTTCTACCCTCAATCAGTTACTTTCAAAACAATGCAGTAAGGGGCGCCTGGGTGGCTTAGTCGGTTAAGCGTCCGACTTTCGCTTAGGTCATGATCTCGCGGTTCGTGGGTTCGGGCCCCGCCTCGGGCTCTGTGCTGACTGCCAGCTCGGAGCCTGGAGCCTGTTTCAGTCTGTGACTCCCTCTCTCTCTGACCCTCCCCTGCTCACACTGTCTCTCTCTCTCTCTCCTAGAAATAAATAAAAACATTTAAAAAAAAACAAAACAAAACAATGCAGTAAGTAGCAAACCCAAACCATCAATACATTAAAAAAAAAAATCATATACCATGATGAAGTGGGATGTATTCTCAGAATGCAAAGGTGGTTCAATGTTCATAAAACAATCCATGTGATGCAGCACGTCAATAAGAGAAAGGATAAAAACCATATAATCGTTTTAACCGACACAAGAAAAACATTCGATAAAGTACAATATCCACTCATAAAAACCCTCTGCAAAGTAGGTCTAGAAGGAACATACATCAACATTAAATAAAGGCCATATATGAAAAACTCACAGCAAACATGATACTCAAAGAGAAAACACTGAGGGCTTTCCCCCTAAGGTCAGGAACAAGACAAGGATGTCTTCTCACCACTTTTATCCAACATAGCACTGGACGTCCTAGCCACAGCAATCAGACAACAAAAAAATAAAAAGGCATCCAAGCTGGTAAGGAGCATGTAAAACTTTCTCTATTTGTGGATGACATAATACTGTATGTAAAAAACTCAAGACTCCACGAAAAGCTGCTAGAACTGATGAATGAATTCAGTGAAGTCGCAGGATACAAAATCAAGGTACGCAAATCTGTTGCATTTCTACACACTAACAATGAAGCAGAAGGTGAAATTAAGAAAACAATCCTATTTACAACTGCACTAAAAACAATAAAATATCTAGGAATAAATTTAGCCAAGAAGGTGAAAGACCTGTACAATGAAAACTATAAAACACTGATGAAAGAAATTCAAGGCAACGTGATAGACATTTGGAAGAATAAATATTGTTAAAATGTCTATGCTACCTAAAGCAACTTATACGCTTAAAGGAATCTCTATCAAAACACCAACAGCATTTTTCACAGGACTGTAACAAGCAATCCTAAAATGTGAATGGAATCACAGAAGACCTGGAATAGCCAAAGCAATCTTGAAAAAACAAATTCCAAACTTCCAGTTATATTATAAAGCAGCAGTAGTTAAGACAGTATGGTACTGGCATAAGAACAGACATACAAATCAATGGAACAGAACAGAAAACCCAGAAATAAATCCACAATTATACAGTCAATTACCCTCTGACAAAGGAGGAATGAATATCCAGCGGGAAAAAGACAGTCTCTTCAACAAATGGGTACTGGAAAAACTAGATAGCAACATGCGAAAGAATCAAACTGGATCATGTTCTCACACCATACACAAAAATACACTCAAAAGGATTAAAGAACTAAATGTGAGACCTGAAACCATAAAAATCCTTGAAGAGATCACAGGCAGTAATCTCTCTGACATCGGCTGCACCAATGTTTTCTAGTTATGTCTCCTGAGGCAAGAGAAATAAAGTAAAAAATAAACCACCGGGACTCATCAAAATAAAAAGTTTCTGCAGAGCAAAGGAAACAATCAACAAAACTGAAAGGAAAACTACGGAATGGTAGAAGATATTTGCAAACCCAATAAGGGGTTAATATCCAAATATAAAGAACTGATACAACTCAACACCCAAAAAACAAATAATCAATAAAAAAATGGGCAGAAGACATGAACAGACATTTCACCAAAGAAGACATGCAGAGGGCCAACAGACACATGGAAAGACGCTCATCATCACTCATCATGTGGGAAATGCAAACCAAAACTACAATGGGGTATCACCTCACACCTGTCAGAATGGCTAAACTCGACATCCAACAACACAAGATATAACAGCTGTTGGTGAGGATGTGAAGAAAGGGGAACCCTCTTCCATTGTTGGTCGGAATGCAAACTGGTGCAGCCACTGTGGAAAACCGTATCAAGATTCCTCCAAGTGGAAAAAAGTATGGAAGTTCTTCAAAATACTGAAAATACAACTACCCTATGATCCAGCAATTACACTCCTGGGTATTTACCCAAAATATACAAAAACACTAATTCAAAGGGATACATGCACCCCCATGTTTATGGCAGCCTTATTTTCAACAGCCAAACTATGGAAGCAGCCCAGGTCCCCATAAATAGGTAAACGGATAAAGAAGATGTGGTGTACACTTGTTGGGATGAGCACTGGGTGTCGTATGTAAGCGATGAATCACGGAAATCAACCCTCAAAACCAAGAGCACACAGTACACATTGTATGTTAGCCAATTTGACAATAAATTATATTTAAAAAAACAGATGTGTGTGTATATACACAATGCAATGTTATACAGCCATAAAAAAATGAGATCTTCCCATCTACAACCATATGAATAGAGACAGAGAGCGTAATGGGAAGTGAAATGAGTCAGTTGGAGAAAGACAAATACTATATGACTTCACTCATGTGGAGTTTAAGAAACTAATGAGCAAAGGAAAAAAGAGAGAAACAAACCAAGAAACAGACCCTCAACCATAGAGAAGGAACTGATGGTTCCCAGAGGGGAGGTGGGGAAGGGTAGGGGGGAATAGGGGATGGGATTAAAGAGTGCACTTATCATGATGAAAAATATTAAATGTTAAAAAACAACAATGCTGGGCTCTACTTGACAAAATAAGGCATTTAAAACTATACATACACACACAGTAAGCAGTAAGAGCAAAAATATTCTGTTCAGCAAACATGAACTACTTCATTGGTATTTCAACACACCAGCTTTGTAACTAACAACCGCCTCTCAAAATGTGCTGTTTTTCCTGAAGCTCCTTCTTGGGGTGACTGCCTGGGCCAACTCTGCCCTGAGGCGGGACCACAGAGCCGCTCTGTGTGGCCACCAGCGACAGGCACTGCTTAACCCCAGGAGGTGTCGGGACATCCTTCACGAAGACAAAGATGCCCAGATGACCTGGGAGCTGGGCAACATGTAGCCCTGTGAGCTGAGGCTTCCGGAACCCAGCCCTGCTTGCTAGTCAGGCTGGCTCCACAGCCTCTCACAGGAGCTGCTGACCTTGAGGGGACCCTCTTGCTCTAGGCCTGCACCCTATCTGACCCCAAGTTCATACCCACGTCGGGCCTTCTGCTGTGCCTGGTGATCGGAATCTGAGCTGCCCTTCCTCTGCCAGGGGCACCAAGGCCACAGGGACACCAGCCCGTCCCTTGATCTCCTGGTCGACATGGCCGGTTGCGGCCTTCCCAGGGTCTCCCTGGGATTTCTGCCCTTGGAAAGCCGCTCCCTTCCCAGAGCTGGTGCCTTCCAACCCTGTGTAAGTAACTCCCCTTCAACTTACGTCTTCCGGCAGCACAGAGAACTTCATTTTACTACCACAGTGTGAATATCATAAAAAGCACCTAGAACAGGGCCAGCTAATACAGCATCATGTCCCCTGCTAAACAATTCGGTGAACAAAAAGGAGAGGACTTTCCATCTGGAATGTGCTGTTTTCATAGGAGAAAATGAATTCTACAACAAAACTCATCCGTGTGTTTAATACACACATTCAAATTTCTTTCAATCAGCCAATTTCCCTTCCTAAAATGAGGCTACAAGATCTTGGCAGGGACAGGATGGGTTTCAGGAAATCATTGCTGCCCTTTCTGTGAGCCGAACCCAGGGTTTAGCGCTCAAATACAGCCACAGCCACAGCTCAAGAAAGCGGGCCATTCGTACATGCAAACACTGAACACGTGTGAGCACCGGAAGAGCTCCCAAACCCCAGCACCCCATCTCAGACACAGATCAGCAGCTGGCTCCACGCCCCCTTCTGGGCCACTGCGTCTACATCTACGCAGTCACATGCACATTCACATGGCTTTGCTGGAGTGGTCTTGCTGCAGCTGAAAGCGTTAGTTACAGTTTATCTTTTCTTCTCCAGTGTTAACATTCTCAAAGAAATTATGCCGGTTCTCACTACAGGGTGCACAGTTTGTGCTAGTGGGTAACTTCCTGGTTTTATAACACATTTAACTTCTTAGGTACTTTAAAAAAAACCTAGCTTCTTTAAAAGAAAGTCTGAAAAGTATGCTTTACACGGTTTCTTTAAAGACTTTTTTGGAAGAACACCAAAATAAAAACAGGATTCTTAACCTTAGCTCGGCAGGAGCATTTCCTCCACCAAGCACGGAGCCAGAATGAAATTCCCTTGCTTGGCCATTTTAACCCAAGTCACCCTACTTTTGGTTTAAGTCATCACTGCTTTATTTTGACAGGACCTATAAAGACATTTGCCACCTTGCCCCCTTGCTATTTGTTCCAGGCTAACACCCGGCTATCAACCCAGTCACCCCAGTCTGTATTATCCTCAAAGATTTTCTTCTTTTACATGCCAAGCCTTGGGAGTGTACATACCAGATCAGCTGATCATTATAGAGGAAGGCAGTGTATTTGACTATACTCAGGCTTTCCTCCATTCTATTGATAAAGGACTGGATTTTCAAATAAGTCATTTTATCCAATGGGAAGAAGCTGATTCCACCAAAAATGTCAAGGAGATCGCAGGACTGCAAATGCAACGTTTGCAAGTACTGTAAGGGGAAAAAAAGGCACTAAATTTACTGAGAGTACATGGAATAGAGCATTGACAGCTAAGAATAATTAGTCAATTTATGATACAAATACATCCTAGCACATTGAGAAGACCAGTAAGCAGGTGAGCCACAGCTAACTAGATGTGAAGTCTGCACCAATTTCAAAATATTACATTCAAACGTAACTAGTTAATGTTTATTCAGGATTGTGTCTTGTCTCTTTGAAGTATGTAATTCCTTGTATTAGTGCTTCTCAAATTACATTAATGTCATTAGGGATCTGAACAATGGTATCACGTACAGCCAGCACCCTGTCCTACCAAAATAACGCTGAAAGGACAGGTCGTTAGTTATTGAGGGACAGGAGGGTACAGAAGGCAAGAACAGGAACCATGAGACAGCACGAGAGTAAATAATTATGGTCATTAAAGTGAAGAAACAGGGGCGCCTGAGTCGCTCAGTCAGTTAAGCCTCTGACTTCAGCACAGGTCATGATCTCACGGTTCATGGGTTCAAGACCCATATCAGGCTCTGTGACGATGGCTCAGAGCCTGGAGCCTCCCTCAGATTCTGTGTCTCCCTCTCTCCCTGACCCTCTCTTGCTCTCTCTCTAAAAAATAAATAAGCATTAAAAAAAAAAACCATACTAAGGTAATTTAGGGAACAAACTGGGAATTATTCCACTAAGATAAACTGATTTTTACCGGAGGTAAGGTATGTAAAACTCAACTTACGGTAAAACAGAGTGGCAACTATTTAGGGACATTCATTCATCATTTGAGGAAAAAAAATCACATTACTAACCACTAATGGGGGGCACCTGGGTGGCTCAGTCAATTAAGCGTCAGACTCTTGATTTCGGCTCTGGTCACGATCTCACGGCGGTGAGTTCAAGCCCCACACCAGGCTCTGTGCTGACAATGCAGAGCCTGCTTGGGAGTCTCCCTTTCTCCCTCTCTCTCTAACCCTCCCTTACTCGTGCCGTCTCTGTCTCTCTGAAAATAAACTTAAAAAAAAAAAAAGCCACTAATGGGATAAAGTCTGTGTGTCATAGCAAAAATTTTTACCTTGAGTCAACACAGGTTATTGTTCACGAAGGACAATATTGTTTCATCACTCCATAAGAATGTACAACTCGGGCAGAGTTTAAATCCTGCTAATTAACCAATCACCATGCAGAAAGCTCACTTCTGAGTAAGCCCACAATGGCAGACCCAGGCGGAGCAAATATGAGTCAGAAGGGGTCTCTGGGACATGGTAGGGGTGCACACAGACAGCAGGAGGCCCTGATCCTGCATCAGAGCTTCCAGAGAGATTCAAGAGTGCACATCTCAAGAGTTTCCTCACTGGTCTGGTTTTGCCACCATAGTTCTTAGGCTCCTTGCCACTTTCCAAGTCCTAAGTTTTTTGGTCAATGAGAAACAAACTTATATATGCACATTTTTTTTTTAACCTTTTAATGTTTAGTTTTGAGAGCGAGAGACAGAGCATGAGTGGGGGAGGGGCAGAGACAGAGGGAGACACAGAATCCAAAGCAGGCTCCAGGCTCTGAGCTGTCAGCACAGAGCCTGACACAGGGCTTGAACTCACAAACCATGAGATCGTGACCTGAGCTGAAGTGGGATGCTTAACCAACTGAGCCACCCAGGTGCCCCTGTATAGGTATATTTCTAACGGTCTATTTGGAGACTACTAAGATTATAAATAAAATTCCAAGTACTTACCCGATGGAAGAACTTCTCTAATCTTTCTTTTAGGAGCTTGACACCTCCATCTTCCATGGCTCTCAGAAATGTACCATTAAAAAGCTAATGAGGTAAAATATTTTTTAAAAAGTCAATTTCTTATCCCCTTCCATTTCCCAGTATAACACATTCTTCTTTTCCTCTTACATTGACTAATCGACTTAATTAATTCCCCGTTCCTTTTAAATGTAGAAAATATGCACATGAGAAAGTGTGAGTTATAAAATAAATCACAAGGGGCGCCTGGGTGACTCAGTCGGCTAAGAGTCAGACTTCAGGTCAGGTCATGACCTCGCGGTTTGTGGGTTCGAGCCTCGCATTGGGTTCTGTGCTGGCAGCTCAGAGCGTGGAGCCTGTTTCAGACTCTGTGTCTCCCTCTCTCTCTCTGCCCCTCCCCTGCTCATACTCGGTCTGTCTCTGTCTCAAAAATAAAAACTATAAATTTTTTTAAGTAAATAAATCACAAAAAATCAACACACTATTAAGTGTTATCATTTCCATGTCTTCACCTAATCATTTGGGACTTTTTTTTTTTTTAACCTCAATCATACCTAAGTTTCACTTTACATAAATAATACCAACGGACATTTAATCATACAAATATCTGCAGTATGTCTTTTCCTCAAGAACATGGAATTTCTTGTTTACCAATGGGGACACATTCCTGGTACAAGGCTGGAGACAGAGGAAGACTCAATACTCCGTGAATAAGTAAATGTGTAAACCTCCACACTGTTTCAAAGGCCCCATTATTTCCTCTCC
This sequence comes from Crocuta crocuta, assembly GCF_008692635.1. NCBI lineage: Eukaryota > Metazoa > Chordata > Mammalia > Carnivora > Hyaenidae > Crocuta > Crocuta crocuta. The sequence goes on along the minus strand of NW_027529425.1, from coordinate 2,531,225 downwards.
TAAGACAGACAGTCACCGTGCGGTCATCTAAAGACTTAAGATTTTTAAACAATGCTTGTAAAGAGGGGAAAGTGGCTGGACTCCATTCAGAAAGAGCGTCGTGCTCACCTTGTACATGCTGTAGCACTGCTGTAGCACTGAACTGTAAACCTTGTCCTGCAAACACAAGGACACAGATGTCAACATTAGGGGAAAAAAGTCCGCTGTAGGGCAAATGTAGGACAAAGCTTACCACCTCAGTCCCACAACAGTTGTGTGCTGAAAACAAAAGGTATTTAAACGCAGTTCTGACCAGTAACTTTAGGAGGGCCTTGAACATATGATTAGGAGGCACCGGTGAGACACGCTGTACGTTTTTATAAAATTGTGCTGATGTAAGCAACAAACCTAAAACTTCACTACGCATATCCTGAGAATCTTCTGCAAAAGTGACCTCGCTTAACTCTGAGCAAGTCACTCAACATATCCAGTAATAAACTTTCTAAAAACGTGAAATTAAAAAAAGGGCACTTGTGGGGATGAGCACTGGGCGTTATTTGGAAACCAACTTGACAACAAACTATTTGTAAAAAAAAAAAAAAAAAAAAAAGGACACGTTACCAACAACTCCTCCTCTTGGTATTCAACAATTGGTTTTCCGTCTTTACTCTGCTTTTCAATTATAGGGTTCCGAACAACCTACACAATTTGGGTAAAAAGAAATTACACAATGAACCAGTCAGATAAATTCTTAATTTTCCCTTAAATTAAAAAACTTGATCATGACACAATACCAAAAACACACCTTCTAAAAACAGCCCCAAGAACAAATACACTGACAAGGAGTCTAATTTTAAAACTGCAACCAACTTTGCTGTAATTTTACTTTGCAACAGCTTAGAGGACTTTCTTAAAGTCCTAAGAGTAAAGCAAAGATCACCCATTAACTTCATCACACAAATTCAAAAAGATGAAAGAGATGTACTGTGCATGTAAATACCATGACCATCCAGAAATTTTCTTCTGGCTCATTGAAGAACTGCCTATTCTTCTGTGTATGTAAAGATTTTGCAGGTTTTGATGGGCTGAAGGTCCTAAAAAGGTTAACGAGAAAGAATAATTGGGGGCAGTTCTCCAAGTTGTAGAAGTTGTAAGAACTTGCTAAGCAGCTCTGCAAAAGCGCTTTTAAAGGCATTACCTCGTAAACTGTACAATAGCTTCACATAATCCGACATTTCTAATTTTTTCATTCTTTTCTACTTCGTTTGGGTAGTAAAACAAAATTTTATTTTCTTCCTAAAGTATGAAGAAACAGAATCGCCACATCAGGGTCAGCATTTTCTCCATCTCAGCTGTTGAAAATGCAGTTTCAAGTCAACGTCTCACGTCACACACAACGGAAAATCAAAACAAAACCCCCTTTTCAGAAAATCAAGAATTATCTTCTCCTCACTATGTAAATAACGCTCACCAGTCTGGAAGGCAATTGTGATATTCAGTAAGTCACGTGTCATCTGGAGGAGCACTAAGCAATTATTCTGAAAACTCGATCTTACGGTTTATTGCCTCCTGCTGATTTGTAAAACACCGACGTTTGTAAGAAATACGCCTGTGCGCACGTGCGTAGACATACGCCTCCCGGAGAGTTAAACTCAGCAGGTTCACGGGCATTGAGACTGACAGCCTTTAAAGGGACAGTGATTTGCTACCCACAGAACCGGACATCCTTTGAGGAAGTTCACCGTCCCCACCTAGAAAGCAAACAAACCCACCCCTGGAATTTATTTTTCAATTCGGAAAAGAACTTTCCATGGGTCCTCCAAGCCTGCGTTATTTTAGGTTTTACAGTCCACCACTCGATCCACGCTTCTAGGTGGGGACCTCCGGTAACAAAAACATAAACTCAATTTCGGCCACCCAGAACTGACGCAAAAAGAGCCCCAACCCATGTGGAGGGATGAGCCCGCTGAGGCTTCATTCGGCACACAAGCTTGAATCCAGAACCCGAAAGGGACCCCGCCGGCGTGGTCCGGCCCCCGTTTACTCCCCGGCTCGGGCACGCACTTGGCACAGAGCAGCCTCGGTAAAAGCCGCCCCAGGAGCGCAATGACAGGCGCTGCCCCGGGTCGCCTCCCGGGCGCGCCCCTGGGCTCCCGGGTGCCGCCGCCGGCCTGCCGCCCCCGCCCTCGGGCCCTCCTCCGACCGCCGGCTGACACCGGCGCCGGGTCCGGCTGCGGGTACCTCGCCCTCACGCGGCCCGAAGCGCGGGTTGTAGATGAAGAAACTCAGCAGCGCCGGCGGGAACTGCTTCTCCTGGGCCGCCCAGGCCCCGGCCCCGGTCCCGGC
>NW_027529425.1:2510941-2528890 GCF_008692635.1 Crocuta crocuta | reverse complement strand
CCTGGCCCCCCCCCCGCCTCGGGAGCCTCCCTCTGCCCGCCCAGAGACAGCCGCCCCGAGGGGACCGCACTTCCGCCTCGCTCGCCGCCGCCGCCCCGGAAGTGGTCGCCGCCGGCCCGGAAAAAGAACCCGCAGTCTAGCGTCCCCTTCTGGCGAGCGCCCGGGAGCGTCCGTTCGGTTGGTTTGCTGGGTAGGCGTTTCATTTTTGAGTTAAGATCAAAGTGAAACTGTTTGCTCCCAGATTTCTGCCCTGGCAAAAGGCCAGGGCGGCGTATTTGAAGAAAAATAGAACCGGCCTAGTTTTTTAGAAGGGAGAGCGAAGGCGCAAAGGAAGCCTCTGCGTTGAGAGAAACACGTGTAGGGGCGGACATGCATTCACCTGGGCGATTTGCCCACCTCCATCATCCACAGGGTCCCTCCTGGCATTAATGGGTTTTCTTGATCCTTGTTTGAGAGGCCGCAGGTGTCCGCTGGATCAAACCAGCCCGACGGGCTTTGCGCCTTACCCCAGGCTCGGGGTTGGAAGATTGCGCGTAAATGTGAAGGCGCTGGGCTCCGCGAGGCGCGGCGTGTGCGGTCCAAGTGGGAGCTTTTAGCTCTGGATTGTGAGTGGGGCTCTGCTGCTGAGTGTGGAGCCTGCTTAAGATGCTCTCTTGCTCGCCCTCCCTCCTCCCCTCCCCTGCTCACTTACTCTATATTAAAAAATAAAATGACTAATAGTAAATGCTCACCTAATAGGAATTTTGCTTTGAGGAATCAATGGGACTATGAATTTGCAAAGAGTGCTCAGCACTTCATCATTATTCAACAAACGGTTATCATCACTTGCTCTTCAAAGACTTTCCCAACTAGTTTGCTGTAGTGGATGAAATTCTCCGTTATATACTAGTGTTTTGGTATTAAAGCAACAATTAAAAAATATTTTAAAATAGCAGAATCCCCTCTCCTCCCTTCGTTTAGCCCCACAAAGTCTCTAGGGACTTCTAATACATAAAATAGATGCAGGGCTTCCATGGTTGAATGAGAGGGCACCTTCTTCTGTCTGTTCTTCCACTTGCTTCCCACCATTCCCATCTCTCTTGGAGACCCTAAAGCGCCTGCCTGGGACCCTGCGACTTCAGCAATACTTTGGCTACTCCATGTTAAAGAAGTCTCTCCTTTGTCTCTGAGTACATACTTCTGGAAAAAGTAGTAGAAAGAGCCCAGGGCTGAAGTCGGGACCCCTGGATTTTATTTCTGGGTTTCGCCATTGACCATTGACCTTTGACTTCTTTAATCTCAGCTTCCTCCTTGGTAAAATAAGGTCCGTCCCTGCCTCACAGGGTTACTGCAGAATTACACTGGACGGCACAAATGAAAACACTTTGTAAAGTACAAAGTACTATATAAATGTGGCACAAGGGCACTTCACAGGATTAGTCAAGCTTTTTCCCAGCACACTTCTACTTCCTTGTATACTCTGCCCCCTCTGCACCCATTCAACCAATTGAATTAATTGCCACAGGAAAGGAAGGATACAGAAACAAAATGAAACTATCAAAACCCCAGAAATCAAAGTGCTTTCTCAGTTTCAAAAGGCAAGAAAGCCAAAAAAGCTTAGACAATGACGCCTCTCCCTCTCTCACTGTCCAAGGGTGTACATGGGTGCCAGGTGGGTGGAAAGGTGATGATGGACACCTGGGTATGTTTGGAGACCGCAGAGTAGAGAGGGCGTGTCCTTGCTTCTTTGTGAAGCTGGGGAGGTAGCAAGCCTTGTAGTTTCTCTCTGTGCCAAGCAGGATGCAGCAGCAGTAGTGTCTCAGCAGGAGGCTATACTTGGTGCAGGACACACCCAAATACTAATATACAGAATTCAGAGAAAGCCAGACCTGAGAGGCCTTAAGCTCAGGACAAAGTGGAGGTAGCTGTGGCCTTGAGTGGCGGGTCCACTTGAGTGGAGAGGAACGGGGATGACTTAGTGGCCATCTAGTAGTGGCCGCTGATCTGTGTCGGGATCAGTGCTGACCGCTCCAAGCCTGGAGGCTGCTTTGGATTCTGTGTCTCTCTCTCTCTCTGCCCCTCCCCTGCTTGCTCGCTCGCTCTCTTTCTCTCTCAAAAATAAACATTAAAAAAAAGAAGATATTTTGCACAAAGAATTGGTAAACTCACAAGGGAGGAACCCACATGGAGGCTCCTGAACGTCCCTCCTCCCACAAACACTGACTATACAGCTGCATGTAGGGCAATTCCTTCTGAGAGAAATCCAGAAACAAGCTGAGTGACTCCCACACACCAGTCGAATGAGGAAACACCCAAGTCAAAATGAGTAGGAAAGGCTGAGACACACTCTGGCCAGCCACAATCCCCACCGCAGCACAGTTAGGAGGGGACCCTCAGCTCCTAGCCTCTCCCTGGGTTTGGACTACACATCTAACACCCCAACTTTTAAGACTCCCATCTGCAGCCCTACCCCCAAAACATCTAACCTTGAAAAACCTTGGGGCTTGCATTTATTAGACCCACAGGACTGTAGGAAACAATGTAGCCGATCTTCATCAAGCAGGGAGCATTCACGGTTGCTATTCCCGCCAAAGCTCAGTGCAGAGGGAGTGGGCAAAATGCCTGTCTATCAGTCTTTCCCTGGAGGGGATTTTACTGTTACTTTGCAAACTGCTGCCTGAGGGTCTGGCTTCTAATTTAGCAAACACATTTAGGGGCTGGCTGCAATCCTTCCTAAGGCCCAAAATAGCGGGTTGGCATTACACCCCATTTTTCCCCTCTGGTTCACTTCAAGACTTAAACCACGACTGGGTATCTCCCTGGAAGGAGCTTGTCCACACAGGTAGTGCCCCAACATTTATAGTCACCACCCAAATTACCTGCTTCTGATAGTCCCCCAAATTACCTGCTTCTGATAGGCAAAAGGCACATGTGAACCCCACAGCAAAAAATAGGCCAAGGGCGCCCTCCAGTGGCTGTACTCCTGGGCTCAGCACAGAGAGAGTGGGTCCCTCTGGATGAATTCCACTGCTTGTCTTTGAGTTCACTTATCCCAAAAGAATATCAAGAAGGAAACATCGGCCTTAAAGCACAAGTTAGACCAAATGTCTCCAAAAAACATGTATAGGACATACCATTCACCATCCAACAGCAGCAGAATTCTCATTCTTCTCAAGTATACACAAAACATTTTCCATGGTAGATCACGTTAGAGCACAAGTCTTTTTTTTTTCTTTAATGTTTATTTATGGGGGGGGGTACATGCAGGGGACAAGGAGGAGGGAGAGAGTGAATCCTAAGCAGGCCCCACTCAGTCAGCACGGAGCCCAGCTGGGGGCTCAGCCTCACAAACCTTGAGATCATGACCTGAGCCGAAATCAGGAGCCGGATGCTTAAACAACTGAGTCACCCAGACGCCCCATCGCACAAAACAAGTCTTAACAAAATTAAAAAGATTGAAATCCTATCAAACATCTTCTCTGACCACAAAGTACATTGAAACCAGAAATCAGCTACAAGAAGAAAACTGGAAAATTCACAAATAGGTAGAGATTAAGCAACATGCTCCTGAGGAACCAAGGGGTCAAAAGAGAAATAGCAATGGAAACAAACAAAAATATCTGGAGACAAATGGAAATGGAAACATCGTGAAAATTGCCAGGTGCAGCAAAAGCAGTTCTGACTGGGAAGTGTGGAGAGATAAATGCCTGCATTAAGACAAATAGAGGGGGGCGCCTGGGTGGCTCAGTGGGTTAAGCGCCCAACTCGGCTCAGGTCATGATCTCACGGTTCGTGGGTTTGAGCCCCGCGTCAGGCTCTGTGCTGACAGCTCAGAGCCTGGAGCCTGCTTCAGATTCTGTGTCTCCCTCTCTCTCTGACCCTCCCCTGCTCATGCTGTCTCTCTCAGAAATAAATTAAAAAAAAAAAAAAGACAAATAGGTGGTGCCTGGGTGGCTTAGTTGGTTAAGGGTCTGACTCTGGATTTCGGCTCAGGTAATTTCAGCCCACAGTTTGTGGGTTCGAGCCCCACATTGGGCTCTGCACTGAGAGTGCAGAGTCTGCTTGAGATTCTCTCTCTCCTCCTTCTCTCAAAATAGGTAAACTTAAAAAATAAAGAAAAATAGGTCTCAAATAAATAACCTAACTTTACACCTTAAGGAATTGGCAAAAGAAGAATGAAGCCCAAATTTAGTAGGGAAAAAAAGGAAGAAAAAAAAAGATTAGATTGGAAATAAATGAGATAGAGACTAAAAAGACAACAGAAATGCTCAATGCAATGAGGAGGTGGGTTTTTGAGAAGATAAACAAGATTGACAAACCTTTAGCCAAACTGAGAAAAAAGACACAAAGTGAGAGATGAAAGAGATGACAACTGGTAACACAGAAATAATAAGGGTCGTAACAAACTACTGTGAATAATCACACATCAACCAATTAGATAATGCAGCAGAAATGGTGAAGTTGCTAGAAACATTTAACCTACTAAGACTGAACGATGAAGAAATAGCAAATCCGAACAGACCAATTAAAGAATTAAACTGTAGGGGTGCCTGGGTGGCTCAGTCAGTTGGGTGTCCGACTTCGGCTCAGGTCATGATCTCATGGCTTGTGGGTTTGAGCCCTGCGTCAGACTCTGTGCTGACAGCTAGCTCAGAGCCTGGAGCCTGCTTTAGATTCTGTGTCTCTCTCTCTCTGACTTTTCCCTGCTCACACTGTCTCTCTCTGTCTCTCAGAAATAAATAAAACATTAAGAAAAAAGAATTTAAACTGTATTTCAAAGTTTGTTTCAAATAAGATTACAAAGCTATAGTAATCAAAACAGTATAGTTTTGGCATAAAAACAGACACGTAGATCAAATGGAACAGAACTGAGAGCCCAGACATCAACCCATATATGGTCAATTAATTTATGGCAGAGGAGCCAAGAATATACAATGGCAAAGGTACAGTCTCTTCAGTAAATGGTAATGGGAAAACCAGAGAGCCCCATGCAAAAGGATTAAACTAGATCTGTTTTATATCATACATAAAAATCACCTCAAGATGGATTAAAGACTTGAATCCAAAAAGTAAAGACTTTACTTGGATATAAAGACTGAAACAGTAAAACTTCTAGAAGAAAAACAGGTTAAGCACCTTGATGCTGGTCTCAGCAATGATTTTTTAGATTTGACATGAATTGCAAAAGCGACTAGAGCAAAAACAACTGGGACTAAATCAAACTAAAAAGCTTCTGCACAGCCAAGGAAACCGTCAACGAAATGAAAAGTCAACTTAGGGAAGAGGAGAAAATTTCTGCAAGCCACACATCTGATAAGGGTTAATGTAAAAAATATCAAGGAACTCATGCAACTCAGTAGAAAAAGATCCAAACAACCCAATTTAAAAATGGGCAAAGGACCCAAATAGACATTTGTCAAAAGAAAAAGGTCAAAGTTACGTGAAAAGAGGCACAACATCAGTGATCATCGGGGAAATGCATATCCAAACCACAAAGAGATATCACCTGACACCTATTAGTTCAGTTTTTTTTTTAATTTTTAATGTTTATTTTTGAGAGACAGAGCATGAGTGCAGGAGGGGCATAGAGAGAGGGAGACACAAAATCTGAAGCAGGCTCCAGGCTCTGAGCTGTCAGCACAGAGCCGATGCGGGGCTCGAACTCACGACTGTGAGATCATGACCTGAGCTGAAGTCGGGACCTGAGCTGAAGTCGGACGCTCAACCGACTGAGCCACCCAGGCGCCCCTAGTTCAGTTTTTCTCAAGGACAAAAAAAAAAGAAAAAAAAATGGTGGCCAGAACATGGAGAATAGGGAACCCTTGTGCACTGATGGTGGGAATGTAAATTGCTGCAGCCACTATGGAAAACAGGATGGAGGGTGCTCAGAAAAATTAAAAATAGAACTACCATATGATCCAGTGATCCTACTTCTGGGAACGTATCCAGGGGAAATGAAATCATTATCTAGAGATCTTTGCACTCTGTCTTTGTTGTATCATTATTCTCAGTAGCCAAGGTATAGAAACAACCCAAGTGTCTGTTGATGGAGAACTGAATAAACAAAATGTACAGCTGTATACAATAGAGCATTATTCCACCAGGAGAAAAAAGGAAATCCTGCTGTTGAGGACAACGTGGATGAACCAGAAGGGCATTATGCTAAGTGAAATAAGCCAGACAAATAGTGCATGATGTCACTTACATAGGGAATCTTAGAAAACAAAACCAAACCTCATAGAAAGAGAGTAGAACGGTGGTAGCCACGGATTAGGGAGTGAGGGATATGGGAAAAGCTGCTAAAAGGGTCCAAACTTTCAGCTGGAAGGTAAATAAGATGGGTCCAAAAACCAACGCTGAATGCTCTTTTGGGGGTTTCTCTTTTCTTTGTCAAAGCGAAATCAACTTTGGATTTCTTTCATTTAGCGAAACCAGGTACTGACGCAGGTCTTAGGTAAAAGCGAAGTGGCGTAACTTGAACTTTTGAAAAGCACGAACTACCTGGGTCTGTCTCTTCTACAGGTGTTCTGTGCCAGTGAGAGCCAGTTAAACAGTCTCTGTAATCAGTATCAGATCAGTGATCTATGCGATCACTTCAGCTGAAGTTCCAAGTCTGCAGTCAGGAAGCTGGGTGGGAAGAATGGGGAGGGAGGAGGGAGGACAAGCCGGTCCCCAAGAGAACAGACTAGAACTGACAGTCTCTCCCTGCCTCGGGCTCTGATGTCTGGGGGCTCCTCCAGGAAAAGCCCGTAAAATTTGTCACAGCAGGAAAGACACACCTGGAGCTGGGAGCTGAAGGAAGACCCCACACCATGAAGGGGAGCCAGCAGAACTGTGACCACCCTGAGCAACTCCTGGAGCCTCAATACCAAAGCTGCTGCTTCTCTTGGAAAAGGGAGGGGGAGGCGCACAGGTGTATCATGTTGCCGCATATTCTCGTGTTTGAAATATTTTACAATTTACAAATAACTTAAGGAGGGGAATCCATTTGCCTTCACTGTAGCACTCCTAGGGATTCAGAATCTACTCCTTACTGGGAAAAGCAGACTCTTTTTGAAAAAACCAGTTTAAACCTCATGTAAGAGAGTAATCTTCCTAGTGAATAACAGGCCAGGTGGAAATGAGCCTCGTGATTCCAATTTCATCTGTTGTCTTAAGTGTTTGCAAAGTAATACTATACTTTCACATTAGCAGGAGAGATATATGATAGGTTTTTGCTTGAAATCGGATTCCTGAGTACTCATTACACAAAAGCAAACTGTATCATCACACAGAATTAACTATGTGCTTTGCAAACCTGAACACACAATTCCTTCACATCTTTGCTATTTTCCTAAGCTTTGTTTCTGAGCTGGGGATAACTTTGGCGAAAACCTATATATTTAAAAGTTAATATAAATATTTCATAATGCGCAGATGCTGCAGCAAAGTACCAAATAATGTTTGAAGTGTTTTGGCAAAACTTATTGTTAGCTTCAACAATTAAGCACATTCAGAAGACTGGTTTTTCAGATCACATTCCATTAAGTGATAAACTACGCTACTAAACTATAAATCAAAAATACAATTAAAAATAGTACAAATTGGGGGTGCCTGTGTGGCTCAGTCGGTTGGGCGACTGACTTTGGCTCAGGTCATGATCTCGTGGTTTGTGAGTTTGAGGCCCTCATCAGGCTCTGTGCTGACAGCTCAGAGCCTGGAGCCTGCTTTGGATTCTGCGTTTCCCTCTCTCTCTGCTCCTCGCCTGCTCGTGCTCTGTCTCTGCCTCTCAAAAATGATAAACATTAAAAAAAAATAGTCCAAATTAAAGCCGCTACCGCAGCCCTATTTTAGATGCAATTAGGAAAAACAGTCTTCTGTAACCTATCATGCACTCATTTCAAAGCCAAAATACATCATTTTACTGCTGGAAACAAGTTCTCTCCAGGTAGTTGGTGATCAGCTGCAAATTAGTTAAAAATAGAGAAAGCAGGCACAAAAAGAAAGTTGTTTACCTGTTTGTCAATTTCTTTTCTGGATTGTTAGAGTTTTAGGATTTTTTTCCAGTTTGGATTTGATTCTGGGTATGTTACATTTAAAATCTTTCCTCAGTATGTAAAAGTACAAATGAGTCCAAAGGAATGAGTAGAAATTTCAGGAACAGAATGGTATGCCGGGCTTTCATTCATTTGTGTGTGGGATACATCTTTGGCATGAAAGTTTTTTAAAATTAAAATTTATTACTTTGGCATAGTGACAAAAATTGGGTCAATTCTACATCTGTTTTTCATTTCTCTGGTTACTATGCTCCGTTTCTTAAAAGGCTTCAGGCTTATCACATTGTTGTATAATCCTTCCAGCTGGAGATAACCAGTGTTAACATTTTTCTCTCTTCTTTGGTGAGGGACATATTAAATACGACTCATTTAAAAATGAATTACCTTGGGGGCACCTGAGTGGCTCAGTAAGTTGGGCATCTGACTTCAGCTCAGGTCATGATCTCATAGTTCATGGGTTCGAGCCCTGCGTCGGGCTCTGTGCTGACAGCTCAGAGCCTGGAGCTTGCTTCGGATTCCCTCTCTCTCTCTCTCTCTCTCTCTCTCTCTCTGCCCCTCCCCCACTCAAGCTCTGTGTCTCTCTCTCAAAAATAAATAAACATTGAAAATTTTAGAAAAATAAAAAGTGCTAATTAACAAATATAGTCAAATGCCCAGAGTTGCTACCTGCATTCAGGGATAGAGTTACCCCCCCAACAATGTAATTAATCAAAATCCAAACAACATAATTAAAAATTGATATGAGTAAAGACAGGACTTTTGTTTAAGCATATCACCCGACACTTTTTGGGTGTTAAATACAGAGAGATGGCTCTTTGTAATTGCTACTTATTATCTATTGATGGTGATTCTGAAACTAAGTTCCTAAAACTGATTTGGAACAAGAGCAATGTATCTGCAATGGGCAAACATAATTGGACTTGTTATTTTGAAACAGAACGAATAAAATTCATGAATAACAGACCATAATTCTATCTGTGGAAAATTTGTGGCAATCTATCCTTCTGTAGACATCTCTCTTCTAAGCATCTTCCCCAAGACAGGACATCGTTATGACCCAATGACACAGTGGCCCCTGGGTTTCTATATAACCACTCTAGTCATTATCCCTAGACAGATGCCACCCCCCCCCCGAGTGAGAGAAAAGAAATAAGAGAAACCCACGATCTTCACCTAGATGAGGGCGATGTTGCGCTCGTGGCTCCAATGGGTGATGGATTGCTTAGTCAACTAATAGCTCATAACCCTTATTTTACAGCAGCAGCAGCATCTATCTGGCTTCTCCGAGGCATATGGCGGCCAGAGTCCTCTGGAAAGAGTGTTGCAGGATCACTTTGAGGTAGTGAGAGCGGTAGCTGGGATAAAGAACCATTAGCTAGGAAAGGCTAATGGAGACAAGTAAAAACACAGAAGGATCAGGGTACCCGTGTGTGGCATGGAGATGAAGGCAGCACGTGGATTGTTTGAAGACTCAGAGCTCCAAGGTTATCAATATTGGTCAGAAAGGCCCTCTTGATGTCTTTCATTTGAGTGATTCACAGATGCACCTGGGAGACATTTACACACACCAAGAGGAAGCTGAGGTGGATAGAGCCTTGCTTGCCCGATTCCTGCCAGGAAGGCTGGGGCACGAGGAGGGAACCTTTAATAGATTTGTTCCTCAAAATGCCATCGCTAATATTCCTTGATTGTTCTTGAAATTGATGCACTTCAAAATCTCTGATATTCCCTTCAGCCTCAGTCTAATGCAGCGATACTGAAATCACGTGTTTGTGTTACTTGATTTTTTCTGAATGCATATTGAAGCAAATACATGGCTATGAAAATAAAAATGTTGATCCCTGCTCCCCTAAAGTCACCTAGAGGCCCCCGTGTATGCATCCCACACTTTGAGAAGCTGCCCTAACACGGTCCTTGAAAAAACAGGGGTTCAAAACTCACTGAGCTATGTCGTGTGATGGAAGCAAGCCAGGAGAGCCCAGGGCCCTTATGAGCTTCGGGGTGCAGTGAAAAGTGTGAGCCTTTCAGCAGGCCCCCAGGAAAATGCCTCAGCTCCCCCCCAACTTCTTGGAGTCCTCAACTCCCAGGGTCAGCCAGAGACAATAAACGGCCACCTGGAAATCAGCAAATGAGAATTTCCTGGCTTGAGATCGCCCTACCCTAATGTCAGCTCTGTAACAGGACCCGGAGGCTCACCTCCAAAGTCAAGGCAATTCTGGGTGTAATCGGCTCAGGTGGTATCAAATAAGAGCCAGGAAAATAGTGACAGCGAAAGACAAGGAGCAGGTGGCAGGGGGCTGGGTCAGAGCAGGCAAGTCTCAGATAGCTCGTTTTTCTAAGGGAAAAAAAAAGGCAAGCTTGAAAATGGTTCTGTTTGTGCCCATCTGGCCCAGCAAGTCTCCTTGGCTTGGGGGCCGCTGCAGCTACATGCTTTTTTCTGTCCTGTCCTCTTTGATTTTAAATCTCTCTTATGGTCGTCTAACACCCAGCAGCAGAAAATACATAAGCAAGAGTGATTTTATGCTCTTTGTATAAATCTCTTCATATTAACTGCAGATGCTGATAACTCCCTGACCAAAATCCTACCCTGACGGTGCCATTTGTGACTCCCCCCACCAACCTGTTTTCTCTGTTTGCGGGTACACTCCATTGTGACTTCCTTAGGGCTTGATGGGACCAGAAATCTTTCTAAAAGCCCTCAGCCCCCAAATTGCTTTCAGCCCCCAAATTACTTTCATCATTGCTCTACCTTGCTGAGAAAAAACAAAACAACAAAAAACCAAAAACAAGCAAACAAAAAGCAACCACACACACACACACACACACACACACACACCAGCAGATGATGAGAAACATATCTTTATTGGATGAATTTTAAAGGCATTGTCTGCCAAGGGCCTTACAGGAGTCATCAGGGCATACTGACCACAGGAAATTCATGAGTGGCTGCCTTATTTCCTCGCTAAAACAGGGAGCAAATTGGAGAAGCACATGTGGGGGAATGAGTAAATAAATTAGGGGGAGGTAGTGGGGTTTCCCATTCCTAGGAGCTTTGGAGGCCTTCCGGCTGATTGTGTCTATCTCCACAGCCTGGGGCTTTTAAGAATGCACCATTTCCTGGAATTCTAGAACAGAAGAGGGTGAGAAAACGTCATTGGAGATGGCTTGGTAGTTTACAGAGAGGCTGTGTGGCCAGTGACCACTCCGAAGAGGAAAGGAAGCAGGTTGTCAGATGATGAACTTGGCCCCTCTCAAGGGCACAAAAGGAGGGGGGGGAATGTGTCCCTGAATGCAGGTACAGATGGTCTATAGCATCCTGTCTTCCTGCATAATCTAACAAACACCTTTAGCTTTGCAATAGAGCCCTTTGTACTAGAACTTGTCAGCCCAAGTCGCGGCTGGGTGGCTCAGTTGGTTAAGCATCTGACTCTTGATTTTGGCTCATGAGCAGTTTTGGGGGTTTGAGCCCCACAACCTGCTCTGAGCTGACAGTGTGGCACCTGCTTGAGATTCTCCCTCTCTTTCTGCCCCCCCCTGCTTGCCACTGGCTTTGGCTCTCTCAAAATAAATAAATGAACTTAAAAAAAAAAAAAAAGAACTTGTCAGCCCAGCCGTTTCTGACGACGCACGGATTTGGTATAAGGACCTATTGCAAGCTGGGATCACTCAACTTTCTGTCTGGCTGCTTTAAGATACAGATGGAGTGTTTTCTTCCTCCTTCCTACAGATGTAGGAAACAATGGAGTGGCCCTTTGAACCTCCTTGTCTCTGCTGAACTCTAACTTTACCCCCCAAGAGTTTATATTACTAAAAGAAAGACAACAATGATGATGGTAACAATAATGAGTGGCTGCTACAGACAGAAACGGAAAACAGGAGACTTGCTTTCTATTTCGCAGTACGCTTCACCTATTTGGAATTTTTCTGTGTTAGATTTAAATAAATCCATCTTCTCTTACCTAAACTATTTTTCTGAGCTATCTACAGAAGCTACATTAACTCCTGTGTGGTATGTTATAGGGGTATCATTTTTGATAGGTTTTTAAAATGAGGATCTAAAGAAGCAGTTTTTAATCTCCAATTAGTACTTCCATAAAGACCATGTGTAAATTCTCCCGGGCTGGCATGCACAATGTTGCTAAAAAGCATGTAAGCAACATGCTTGAATCAGGTTAAAATAATCCTACAGCCATGTAGTTATGCTAAAATTCGAATATAGGGCTCTGCACACAGAAGACCCCATACACGGTATTTGATCTATTCTCTAACATTGTCCACTTAGTGGGCTAATGTCCAATAAAATGTGTTTGTTTAAGCCCTTAAAAGAGAAGAGGCTTTCCTATGCAAGTCAAGAGACATTTTGGGGGTGCCTGGGTGGCTCAGTTGGTTAAGCATCTGATGTCAGCTCAGGTCATGATCTCGTGGTTCCCAAGTTTGAACCCCGTGTCAGGCTCTGCACTGACAGCTCAGAGCCTGGACCCTGCTTCAGATTCTGTGTCTCCCTCTCTCTCTGCCCCTTCCCCACTTGCACTCTCTCTCTCAAAAATACATAAACATTAAAAAATAGACATTTTTGACATGAGACACACTTGAGAATGTCAGTCCTTCACTTATTCAGAGGGGCTCAAATCCCAGTAGTGACAATTCCTTATATTACTTTCCATTTGCACTGGGGTGTCTTGCAAATCATTAGCCAGGCAATAGCTAGTCCCCTGGTCAGGAGAAGGATATCTTCTGGGTCATAGACAGTGAGGGACTCACAGGACCAGCTTCTACCATACAACCCCAGACACTGTGCTAGTCTCTACATATATCATTTGTATCCTCACAAGTAGGCCCATTTTACAGATGACAAGACCAAAGCTCAGCAAGGCTAAGAAAGAGAGATGTTAACTAATCGTATCTGCCTGATCTCAGGGCCCAAGTCCCCCAATTGCTTTGGGAGCTAAGTTCTGTTGTGCTGAGCACAGGTGCGAACGTACCATCAGCCCCAATTTTTCCGTCGCCATCGTTATCCGCAGCCGCCATCAGGGACTTGGTCTCCGACTCTGTCAGCTCCCTAGCACTGCTCTCAAATTTCTGGAGGAAAAACCTGCAGGGTAATAGAGATTCCAGAACTTTTCTGAAAGGCCACACATGTCTGCACTTACCCTTTCTTTTGCTCTTGAAGCAAACCGTCTGTTCCCAGCAACTGAGATATTCAGTCAAAGGTCTTTGCAAGCCAAACTCACCTTCTTTGTAGAAACTAACGTTGGGTATTTTATTTTTAAAAGTTGTTGTTGTTGTTGTTGTTTTCAGGGGCTGCTGGGTGGCTCAGTTGGTTAAGCAACTGACTCTTGATTTCAGCTCAGGTCACAATCTCATGGGTTCATGAGTTCAAGCTCCCCATTGGGTTGGGTTGGGTTGACAGCACAGAGCCTGCTTGGGATTCTCTCCCAAGAAAGCAGGGAGAGAATCCTCTCTGCTCCTCCACTGTGTGCATGTGTGCACATGCAAACACACACACACACACACACACACACACACAGTCTTTCAAAAATAAATAAACTTTTAAAAATATTTAAAGAAATAAAAGTTTTCCCGGAGTTTTGTTAATAAGTCCATTTGCCAAAGAAAAACCCTACAATGAATGGATTTTTGCACCTACAGTCAGTCCTCAGTGCCCACGTTTAGTGCCTTACGTGGAGAGATGCATGAAGAAACACTGACCAAACCAGCCTCCACTGTGCCCAGCCCGGCCAGCAACGTCAGGCTTAGGACAAAACTTACTTAAGCTCTTCTTCATCCAGATACCCGCTCTGGTCATTGTCTATGAACCGAAAAACATCCTTCACCTGACTGGCTGACATCTTGGAGAGGCCCGAGGTCTGGAAGAATTTTTGGGGTTCGAAAGTATCTGGGTCTGAAACACAGAGAGAGAGGCTCACCTTCTGTACCGGGGCCAAGGTGCTGAACACATAGATCATCAAAAGCCTTCCTTGGGCTATCATTGAGCTATGGGGATGCTCTACTCTTGATTTCTATGAAAAGACAAAGGTTGTGTTAACTAACTTGAATTTAAATAAGGACTTGGGACAGACACATACATAATAAAAAATTAAAACAAACAAACAAACAAACAAAAAGACAAGGAGGGGGCTGCATCTGGTGCAAGATTTTTGAGGCAGCCCAGACTGGGCAGCTTGGTGATCGCATCTCTGGTCTCCTTCACCTTACCTGTCCATTTGCTTTTATCCACCTCTTGTCCCTCTCCTCTGGGCCTCCCCCCTCCCTTTCTACAGGCTGTGTGTCCAAGACTCCAGAGACACTGGTCTAACTGGTGGGGTGAAATGCAGTCACTGGGCTCCAGCAGTCTACATGGCACCCCCAGGCTTCTTTTTTTTTCACTTTTAGTACGTTCCTTTGGTCTTCCAGAAATGTAACCATATGCTCAGATCTCTTATCTCTATAATTTTAGTCTTTGGTTGAGGACCGTTTTATTCTCGGATCCCACGAATTTTCAAAAGTTCACATTTTTAACTTTCGTGGCTTTGCTAGAGGTGTGAATACGTGGGAAATACCCACCCCTGCCACGTTGCCCTTTACCTTGGCACTCCTGTAGGGCTGCGGCAATGTCGTCAGCACTAAGGACATCCGTGATGCTCATTTTCCCCCTGTTCACACAGAGCACATGAGATGTGGTAAGTAGCAAGCAGGAACACGTATGTTCAGGGGCACGACTCCCTCCAAGGTGCACTGAAACTGTGGGGAACGTGATAAGCGTGGTATTATGTTAAGTGATGGGATGGAATATCTACGTAAAAGCCATAAGCAGAAAAGATCCCAGCCCCCTTTGTCTCAGTGCCTTCTCCTGAATGTTCTTCAAAGACAAAATTTTTAAAATGCAACTTAAAGAATGATTTGATTCCACGGTTTTAGAAAAACTATATTTGCACAATCATTCACAGAGCCATCTACAAAACATCCAGAAGTGAATCGTGTTACAAATGCAATGGTATTTCATAGGCCAGCCTGAAAAGACAATGTTGCCAATTTCTCTTATGGCTTGGGCTGCTTGGAGACCTTCCATGGAAAAGTTGCTATCTATCCTGAAGGGTGGGAGTCAGAGTCATGAAAAAGCAGTCTACCAGAGATCACAGTCCTTCTAGGAGTCAAGTCCATGGGGAAAGAGAAGTCTGAGGACAGCATGCACCAGCCTAATATGAACACAAGGAGGAAAGAAGAGTCTGGGGTCTTGAAGGTCCACAAGCTACTTACCGTTTTAGACTTTCCCCCAGGAAGAATCAGGGACAAGAGTCGAAGGAGCAAAAAACAGATGTGCTTTTGCTACCTTCCTGATCTACCTTATATAGGACTGAAGAAGTGATAGTAAGAACCTCTTAGATTTCCTTTTCAAGGATCAAGTAGACATAGCTCAAATGTCTTGCCTTACTAATTAAACCTCTTTTTTTCTATTTATATCACAGGGGAATGTGGGTGGGAACAGCCAATTTTTAAAAACAAACCTCAACACACCTTAACTAGGGTTTCAGTTCTGCAAACGAACCCCGCTTGCGGTGTGGAGAAGAGACCAAAAGCCTGGCAAAGAGGAGACAGTGGCTGAAATGAGGTGAACACAAATGGGGACGCTCTGTAAATTGAAAAAGGCTCCCCAGGTGTTAGTGACTGTCGTTTGAGGCAGGTCTACTGTTAACCTCTGAAGCTGTGGACGTGTGAGGCTGACTTTGGTCCAGAGTCGACCCAAAGTCAGTGTTAGACGGACACATTAGGCTCGTCCATCAAAGCGAATGGCTCTGCTTGGATTACTTTTCAAAAAAGCCTTGACCCTGATATTTCCCAGCTCTGTCTTAGATTGCATACACTGAGTCAGCAAAATGGAGGAAAGCCCCCAACCATTCCTAAACCCCAGATTTCAAATTTGCAGGAAAAACGTGAGGCCAGCCTTTGAGACCTCCCTCAAGGTTTTTTGCTTTTTGTTTTTGGTTTTCAGCAAATATTTGTTGAATCCCTATGTAGTCAGCACTGTGTTAGACTCTTTTCTTTAATCATGGTAAAAAACACATAACATAAAATTTACCATTCTAACCGGTTTTAAGGATACATACAGTATAGAGTGTTAACTATATGCTCATGGTCGTACAAAAGATCTCTAGAACTCTTTCCTCTTGCAAAAGTGAACTCTACACCCATTGAGCAAGAAGCCCCCCTTCCCCTCCCAACACCCTGGCAGCCACGGTTCTCTTTTCTGTCTCTGGGAGTTAGACTACTTTAGACACCTCTTGTAAGTGGCATCTTGCAGCATTTGTCTTTTTGTGACTGGCTCATTCCACTTAGCATAAAATCCCCCACTTTCATCCCTGGGTTCATCCCTGTAGTGGCATATGACAGGATTTCCTTGTTTTAAGACAGAATTCACAGGGGTTTTTTTTTAATTAAAAATTTTTATTTTAGAAGCCTTCAGCTAACATTGTCCTCAATGGGGAAAAACTGAGAGCTTTCCCCCTGAGATCAGGAACACGACAGAGATGTCCACTCTCACCACTGCTGTTTAACATAGTGCTGGAAGTCCTAGCATCAGCCATCAGACAACAAGGAAATCAAAGGTGTCAGAACCGGCAAAGAGGAAGTCAAACTTTCACTCTTCGCAGATGACATGATACTCTACATCGAAAACCCCACAGACTCCACCAGAAGCCTACTAGAACTGATCCAAGAATTCAGCACAGTTTCAGGGTACAAAATCAACGTACAGAAATCGGTTGCATTCTCATACACCAATAATGAAGCAACAGAAAGAGAAATCAAGAAGCTGATCCCATTCATGCACATGTACCCCAATGTTCATAGCAGCACTCTCCACAATAGCTAAAACATGGAAAGAGCCTAAGTGTCCATCAACAGATGAATGGATCAAGAAGATGTGGTTTATCTATACCATGGAATACTACATGGCAATGAGAAACAATGAAATCTGGCCATGTGTAGCAACATGGATGGACCTTGAGGGTGTTATGCTGAGCGAAATAAGTCAGGCAGAGAAGGACAAATATCACATGTTTGCACGTATAGGAGGATTAGGAGGAACTTGACGGAGGAACAAGGGGGAGAAGAAGGGCGGAAATGGTGGGGGAAAGGGAGAGAAGCAAACCATGAGAGACTCTTGAATGCTGACAAAAACTGAGGACTGATGGATGTGGGGAGGAGGGGGGATGGGCATGGAGGAGGACACTTGTGGGGATGAGCACTGAGTGTTATGTGGAAACTAATTTGACAATAAACTATTAAAAAAATAAATAAAATAAAATCATTGCTATTAAGAAAAAAAAAAAAGAAGCTGATCCCATTCACAATTGCACAAAAAAACCATAATACCTAGGAACAAACCTAACCAAGGATACAAGAGATCTGTATGATGAAAACTATAGAAAACTTATGAAGGAAATTGAAGAAGACACAAAGAAATGGAAAAACATTCCATGCTCATGGATAGGAAGAATAAATATAGTTAAGATGTCATTACTACCTAAAGCACTCTACACATTCAATGCAATTCCAATCAAAATTGCACCAGCATACTTCTCAAAACTAGAACAAACTATCCAAAAATTTGTATGGAACCACAAAAGACCCCGAATAGCCAAAGTAATACTGAAAAATAAAACCAAAACGGGAGGTATCACCATCCCAGACTTTAGCCTCTACTACAAAGCTGTCATCATCAAGACAGTATGGTATTGGCACAAAAATAGACACATAGACCAATGGAATAGAATTGAGAACTCAGAGTCGGACCCTAAGGTATACAGCCAACTAAACTTTGACAAAGCAGGAAAGAACATCCGATGGAAAAAAGACAGCCTCTTTAACAGATGGTGTTGGGAGAACTGGACAGCAACATGCAGAAGATTGAAACTAGATCATTTTCTCACACCAT
>NW_027529425.1:2476638-2510893 GCF_008692635.1 Crocuta crocuta | reverse complement strand
GAGGTGGGGGGTGAGGGGGGGGGGGGGGGGGGATGGGCATGGAGGAGGGCACTTGTGGGGATGAGCACTGGGTGTTATTGGAAACCAATTTGACAGTAAACTACTTCTAAAAAAAAAATTTATTTTAGAGCACACAAGCGGAGGAGAAGAACAGAAGGAGAGAGAATCTCAAGCAGCCTCCACGCTCAGCGAGGAGCCTGACACGGGGCTTCATCTCATGAGCGTGGGATCATGACCTGAGCTGAAATCAAGAGTCAAGATGCCCAACTGACTGAGCCACCCAGGCACCTCTGAATTCAATTTTTTTAAAAATATAGTTTATTTGAATTCAAGTTTTTTAAAAGTCAAAAACCACACCCATGATGCGATCAGAAATAGTCAGTGGCTTTGAATTAGACAATTCAGGAGCCTTGGACTCTTCCCTGGGAAATCTCATCAAGATAAGTCATCTTTGGTTTGTCCTCAAATATATTCCCCTACATACCCCCAGCATTGTATGTTGCTGGTGTCATTGGTGAAAATTTTCTCTCAGGAACACCTACAGCGTTTCTTAAATTACCAAATGTCAAGTCAGCACTATTTCTGTCTTGCCTACATGATGTGCCCCAATGCCTGGTACAGTCCCTGACCTAGTTAGGTGCTCAGTAATGATTTGATGAATGGATAAATGAAATCAGCAAAGAAAAAAAAAAAAAAAAAGCTTGAAAACAGGATTAGCAACCGGCATCAACTTGTCCAGCCCTAAGAGCAGTTTCTGAAAATCAGTCTCAGGAATGTAGGTTGCTGACATTAAGTTGCCATAGAAACTCACTGAGATGTTTCTTTCCGCAGAAGGGCTTACAATTGTCCACAGAGATTAAAAAAAAAAACATTTAAAAAAATCTTCCCATTTAAATGAAAATAACATATAGGTTAATCCAAGACACTTTAGATTTTCAAGCTACTTTTCTGATAGGAAATAAAGATAAGAGAGACCCAGTAAACACATCCTCTGAATCAGCGAGGCAGCCACGATTATATATAAATTCCAATGTGCACAATCTAGGGGTTGCAACATTCATTCACACGAAAGGACAAATGTTGTGCAGCTCCCCTTATATGAAGTCCCTGGAGTCATCAAATACACAGAGACAGAAAGAATGGTGGGTACCAGGGAATGAGGGTGAGGAGAGTGAGAGTTAGTGGTTAATGGGGGCAGAGTTTGGGGTGCCTGGGTAGCTCAGCTGGTTGAGTGTCCGACTCTTGGTTTTAGCTCAGGTCATGATCTCGAAGTTCTTGAATTCAAGCCCCACGTTGGGATCAGCGCTTATGGTGCGGAGCCTGCTTGGGATTCTCTCTCTCCCTCACTCTCTGCCCCTCCCCTGCTTGCACTCTCTAAATAAATAAATAAACAAACACACAAACTTAAAAAAGAAACAAATTTTAAAGAATGGGGGCAGAGTTTTAGTTTGAGAAGGTGAAAAGTGGTCTGGATGGTGGTGATGGGTGCGTAACAATGTGAATGCACTTAAAAATGGTTGAAACACTAAATTTTATGCTGTCTTTTACTATAATAATAATAAAAAGGATGTTGATTCAGTAGTCTGCATTATTTCGGCCACCAATTTGCACCTGCTCCCAGGAAAGAGTAGAAAGAAGATTTGAAAGTAGAAGACCTTAACTGCAGCCCAGCTCTGTCCTTCAGCAGCCTCGTGACTCTGGGCCTCAGTTTCCTCTTGTAGCAAATGGGAGTGATGTCAGCAGCTGCATTGCTACTTCCCGGGCTACTTTTGAGGACCAGGGGACCAAGCGCAGATCTGCAGACCTCTGAAGGAGTCTCTGAGTCCCCTTTTGAATCCCACCCCTCTCCTGGGATCGCAAGATGATTTCATCTGGTGTATCTATTCCATTCAACTAGTAGGGACTTGACTTCATGCAGAGGAAGGAGTGGATGTTGGGATCAGCTAGTAATGTCTGCAGGCAGAAAGACTTGGAAGGTGGAAGCAAAGAGCTTCGTGACTCTGGCTGGCCTGTGTATTTGGGTTTTGCTGCTGCTGGTGGCCCTGGACTCTCAGATAACACTTCTGTTTCATTATTTGATGCTGTCCCCAACCAATCACCTGTTTCGATCCAAATCCCTGTTGTGCCTCTTAATCCTGCAGACTTTCTCTACCTGAGCCCCCACACTGGTCGACCCCATGTGACAACTCTCCAGCCACACTGGTCTGACCCATCTCCTGAGCCACTGGCTTGTCCTCCATGTCATCGCTGCCTGTGCCCAACCTTGACTGTCTTGTTGATGACCAGTTTCTTCAAAGTGTCTGAGACCCTCATTTCAATGTGTATGACCCAGTAGATGAGAGCATGCCTGACCCACTTCCTTGCTCTCTCAGTAGATGTCACCTCCTAAACACCCCTCATCTTTGTCTTCTCTCCACACCCCACTCTCACACCCTTGCCCAAGCCACCATCTTGTCTTTGGGGAACAACTGCAGCAAGCCCTAACTGGCCAATCCTCTTCCACTTGGGCTCCCCTCCAACCTAACTCGATGGATCTCTTTAAAACCCAAGTCTGTTGGGGGCTCCTGAGGGGCTCAGTTGGTTAAGCATCTGACTCTTGATTTCAGCTCAGGTCATGCACGATCTCATGGTTCCATGAGTTCGAGCCCCACATTGGGCTCAGTGCTGATAGCATGGAGCCTGCTTGAGATTCTCTCTCCTTCTCTCTCTGCTCCTCCCCCCACCAAAATAAATAAATAAAAACTTAAACACACACACACACACCCAAACCCCAAGTGTGTAATTTTTTAGCGCTGCCATAACAAAGGACTATAGACTGAGTAGCTCAAAACAACCGAAACCTATTGTCTCAAGTTTTGGAGGCCAGAAGCCTGAAATCAAGGTGACGGCAAAGCCATGCTTCTTCCAAAGGGAGGGATCCTAGGGGAGAATCCTTTCTTGCCTCTTCCAGCTTCTGGTCTTTGCTGTCAATCCTCAGCGTTCCTGGGCTTGTAACTATATCCTTCCAATCTCCACCTCTGTCATCACATGGCCCTCTTCTCTGTGTGTCCTGTTCCTCTCTCTCTCTCTCTCTCTCTTAAAAGTTTATTTATTTATTTTCAAAGAAAGAGAGAGCACAAGCAGGGGAGAGGGAGGGGGGGAAGGAGAGAGAAAGAATCCCAAGCAGGCTCCATGCAGACAGCACAGAGCCCAATGCGGGGCTCAAACTCACGAACTGCGAGATCATGACCTGAGCTGAAATCAAGAGTGGGACACTTAACTGACTGAGCTACCCAGGCACCCTAACGGGTGTCCTGTTCTCATAAGGACACAGTCATATTGGGTTAAGTGTCCACCCTACTCCAGTATGGACTCATCTTAACCAGTTACATCTGCAATGACCCTATATACAAATAAGGTCACATTCTTTAGGTAAATGGGGCAAGGACTTTAGTGGATCTTGTGGGGGATATAATTTAACCTGTAGCACCAAGCACATGGCTCCCTCTCTTCCCACGGCCACCCCACGAGTCCATCACTGGCTTGCACTTGTTCTTACAGTAAAGACAAAAGTCCTTCCCATGGTCCTGAAGGTCCTGTGTGATCTGTTCCCTGAAGCCTCCTCTGAACTCATCTCACACCATCCTTCCACCCGGAAGTCCTCAGCAACTTGGGGTGCCCACCCTCCCTCCAGCCTTTCTCCTTGTACTGTTTCCTTTGCCTGGAACATTCTCCTTCCTCTTGCCTTCAGTGTCTCATACATAGGCTTTTAGCCATCACTTTTTCCAGGGAGACTCTTCCCTGACTCCCAGCCTAGGTCAGACCCCCCTCCCCCAACTTTGCTGGATGAACAGGGGTGATTGGACCTTTGTGCTTCTCCCCCTTATAGCAAAATCACAGCTGCATGGCCCCACTTGCTGTGATTGCTTGAATAGAGTCTCTCTGTCCACTGGACAGCGAGACCTATGAGGTCAGGTTGAAGGTCTTGTTTGCTCAGCTCTGTATCCCCGGTGTGGATGTAAGTGAAGACCAACCAAATGAGAACAAAGGCCATTAATGCAGAGCCTCCTCTGAAGGGAGTGAGCCACCATCACTTGGGTTTGGCAGAGACTCAAAGGCAGGCAGAGGAGCGGGAAAGCTTATAGCCTAAAAAAGGGAGGGTTGATGCTGCCCTCCTGCCCTGACAGGAGGCTGTTGGCCTGGGAAGGCTGAGCATCCCATGTGACTGCGTGAGGGGACACAACCTGGCTTCCTCTGGTTGGTCCTAAGTTGGAAGCAAAAATTAAAATGAAGGAAGCTGGGGGCACCTGGGTAGCTCAGGCAGTTAAGTGTCTGACTCTTGGCTTTAGCCCAGGTCGTGATCCCACAGTTCATGAGTCGGTTTGTGAGTTCGAGCCTCGTGTTGGGCTCTGTGCTGACAGCATGGAGCCTGCTTGGGATTCTGGCTCCACCCCACCCCCCCCACTCTGTCTCTTGTCCCTCAAAATAAATTTAAAAAAATAAATGAAAATAATACAACCTACTCTATAGGGTTATTTGACAGGAGATACAGGTGAAGCACTTGACATTGGGCTAGGCACACAGTGAGCAAACAATAAATGGTGTCCATTGTTGCTGTTATTTGCCTTACAGCCTTTTAAAAACAAAAGATATTCCGGGTAAAGCCCATCTAAGGTGCTAGAAGGGTTAGTAGTTACCCTTGGTGGGGGGGCAGGGACCGGGGGTGAGAAGGTTCTCCTGTATTGATAATGTTCTATTTCTTTTTAAAGTTTATTTATTTTGAGAGAGAGAGAAAGAGAGAGAGTTGGAGGGAAGGACAGAAAGAGAGGGAGAAAGAGAATCCCAAGCAGGCTCTATGCTGCCAGTACAGAGCCCATTGCAGGGCCTGAACTCATGAACCGTGAGATCATAACCTGAGCCAAAGTCAGATGCTTAGCTGACTGAGCCACCCAGGCACCCTGAAAGCTGACTTTTAATAAATGGTTGAGGGGGCACTTGGGTGGTTCAGTTGGTTAAGCATCCAACTTCGGCTCAGGTCATGATCTCATGGCTCGTGGGTTCGAGCCCCACATCGGGCTCTGTGCTAACAGCCAGCTCAGAGCCTGGAGCCTGTTTCAGATTCTGTGTCTTCCTCTCTCTCTGACCCTCCTCTGCTCACACTGTCTCTCTCTCTCAGAAATAAATAAAATATTAAAAAAAAAAAATGGTTGAGCATGGAAGAGTGGAGGGTCCTGCTGTGTGACCTTGGCCTTGAAGTGTGGGGAGTGAAGGCTGTGGGACGAGTCATTGGCCAGCTGTGACCTCTCTCTGTCCTCTGGGCTGAATGATCACAGGGCTTTCAGGACTTCATTGAGTGAGATCCAGACACTCAGCTGTGGCACCTCCTGTGTTCATAGCAGGGCTGAGAAAGAGATGCTTAAGAGGAACCATTAGGTGACTGTGCCCTGTGACTGAGAGAAATTACCTCACAGGTCAGAAAGAGAACGTGTTCTGGCCCTGGGGTGTTTTGCCACCCCAAAATGTGCCACTTGAATTATTTTGAGCCAAAGGCAGTTGAGGAACAATAAACGCAAGAGGAGTTCTCTGATCTCTGCTTATCTGTCTAAAAGTAGGGCAAAAAATTCCCAAGTGGAAAGTGTTTTCCTTGTACCAAGAAGGGAGAGCAACCCATCTCTGGGGATGGAGAGTTGATTCCAGGAGTCATCTGTATAAACAGACCTTTCTAAAATACCCCTTATCTTCCATTAGCTCCCCCATGTATTTCCTAGTCACTTCCCAATGGTTTATTCCCTAGGAGCCCAAATCCTCTTCCTCGGTTTAGCCACTTCAAAATTTATTGTTCCAAAACACATAAACCCCTAAGTCTAGTTGCTCTTTTGAGTTTCGCTTCTTTGCTGTGAATGCCATACAAGTAAAATAATATTGTGCCTGTTCATAATTTTTTCCCTGTTCATCTGTCTTTTGTTGGTTTAATTAGCACATCCCAGTAAGAGAATCTAAGAGATTAGAGGAAAAAGTACTTCCTCCCCTACAGCCCCATCATAGAGAGGCTGCCCTGTCTGCCCCATCAATCTCATCACTCTATGTTTTTTTTCTCCAGAGCACTTACCACGATCTGGTTTCTTGTGCTTGCTTGCTTGTTGTCCATCTCCTCTCCCAAAACAGAAGCTTCTGGAAAGTGGGGACTGGGTATGTCATGTTTACCCTCAGTCCCCAGGGCTTGTTATTTACTGGCATCAAAGTCTCCTGCAGTGGAGTTGAGAGAGCCTGACCTCACCTGAGGGACAATGACTAGTCATGAGGTGGACCTGGTGGGAGTCTGAAGTCTTACTTATATAATGGCCAATGTGGTTAAAACCATCCGTCATGCTTTGTTATCCCCCAGCTGTTCCAAAAGAGTCTCAAATGTCTTCCAAGACTGCAGCAAATTATTTGAAAACGTGAAGCGCTCAGCTTCTTAAATGCCAGGGATGAAAAAGCAAGCAACACGGGAAAGCAACTTCTGACTGATGAGATAAGAAATCTGCCCCCGCCCATCTGAATTTTAACATCTAGCTGATGCATCTGCACAGTGATATGGAGGGACATCTAGTTACTGGAGTTTATTTACAAATGAGCTGTTTTTCTAGTGGAGGCTTTCCTTTCCCACTCAGAGAGACGTGGGAAACATTTATGAAATAGGTTTTCACCTGGGAGCTTAGAACAAGGCTCCTTAGTGAGAGGATACTGCTGTTTGCTAACAAAAAACCCGCACAGTGTCTTAGCGGTGAATGAAAAGGACAGCTTGTGGGTCTCACAACAAAATGAGTGAGAAAGGTATGGCAGCTCCTCAAAGGACACAGTCTGGGTCTGTAAGGATTGACCTTCACTGGGGGTAGAATTTTTAGGAAACCTTGGGTAGAATACAAGAGATTAGAGGAACCTGTGACCTCCTGTGGGCGTGGCCATGAAATAAACTTCAGAGCCAACCCCAGCTCTGTAATCTGTGGGGCCCGGTGAAAAATTAAAGCGCAAGGCCCCTTGTTCACAAATTAAGAATTTCAACATGGCAGCAGCAGAGCATTAAATCAAGCGTGGGACCCTTCCTGGGGCACCTGAGAGGTTCTATGGGTTAAGCGTCTGACTTCGGCTCAGGTCATGATCTCACAGTTCATCAGTTTGAGCCCTGCATTGGGCTCCACGCTTCTGGTACAGAGCCTGCTTGGGGTTTTCGCTCTTTCCTCTCTTTCTCTGCCCCTACCCAACTTGTGCTCTCTATCAAAATAAATAAACTTAAAAAATAAAAATAAAACAAATATAAATCAGGCATAGGGTCCTTCTAAGTGCAGATCACAGCCACAGAGCCGACCCCGCTCGTGACTTAATGTTTGTTCAGCATGGCCTGGTTGCTGATATTATGTCAGTCGTTAGTCATCGGGACAACTCTGTGAAGTATTATTATCCCCGCGAGGAGAAGCGGAAGTTAAGAGACCTTCCAGGTCAATTAGCTACTTAAGCGGCAAGGCCTGAACTCATCCTTAGAATTTTCCTCGGTGTCAGCTGAAAAATTCCCAAGGCGGCCAGTCTTCTGGATTTCCACAACTACATCTTCCCCTAGAAAGAAAAGGGTTTAGGTTTGCTCTCAAGCCACTAGGCAAAGAATGACAGGCTCTCTAGCCCAGGTGAACCATCACCCTAACCCACCCGCTTACCTGCCCCGCCCTGGGAGAAGGTTGTGAGAGGTGGTCCTGAAGCATCATTACAAGTCAGGGAGCTGGTGGCTGTTTGGGAAGTTAGGCATATATAAATGAACCTATTGACTACCCTTGAGGGTTCACTTCAGATCTGGGGGTCATGCATGTGCTGGACCTGTTTCCTTAGGGGGAGTTTGTAAGAGCAGGACAGGATACCACACGTTAACAGTAGGGTAGCTTGACTTCAGTGTAATGTGTGTCTAGACATACAGAAACGCAGTCCCTGGCCAGGCTAGGACACATTCAGCAAAAGAGTGAGCAAGCCTCTAGCCTGGCTTATGTATCTCTCTGACTCTCTGCCACTCACCCCCCACCCCGCCCACACCCTGTGTGTGTATGCGCGCGTGCGTGCGTGTGTGTGTGTGAAGGTTAAGTCATTTTGAAAATATTATTAAAAACATGCTCTTGGTAGAAAATATAGAGAAAAAGAAAGGAAGGAAAGAAAGGAAGAAGAACATGGAAGAAAGAAATAAAGAGAAAGCAAGAAAGAAAAGGGAAGAAAAAAAGAAAAAGGAAGAAAGGAAAAGGAAGGAAGGAAGATAAGAAAGGAAAGAAGGAAGAGAAGGAAGAAGGAGAAAGGAAGGAGAAAGAAGGGAGAAGAGAAATGAATGTAATTCATCACTAGCTATGACAATGCTAATATTTCAGTGATCCTTTAAGATATATTGATTTAAAAAAATATTTTAAGCATTAAAATGGAGCCATGATCTCAATAACCTGCTTTTTCACTTAACATATTGTGACCATTTCCCCCGTCAATAAGTATAAGTCTATACACCATGATTTTTAACAGCTGTGAATAATTGTCTTGTATGGGAGGGCCCCTGATGTCCTCAACCTCCAATTATTGGACCTCTAGGTTTTTTCATATTTTTACTATTATAAGAAGTGCACGGAGCACCTGGTTGCCTCAGTCGGTTAAGCATTTGACTTCAGCTCAAGTTGTGATCTCAAGGTCTGCGAGTTCGAGTCCCACATTGGGCTCTGCACTCACAGCACAGAGCCTGCTTGGGATTCTCTCTTTCTCTGCCTCTGTCCCTACCCCATGCACTATCTCTCTTTCTCTCAAAAAATAAAATAAACATTAAAAAAAAAAAGCAGTCCACGGAGGAACATCCCCATAGCAAAATTTGCGAGTCCATCCTTAGTTAATTTTTCTTTAGGGTACATTCCCAGAAGTGTCCTGTAACACTCATTGTTCAGCCAATATCTCTTTGGATGCCTTCTACAAGCCAGACGTTGTGCTAGATGCTGGGTTTTAAACAACAAGCAATTGATTTATTACCCAGTTAGTTTCATCTGACGTCATGTTCAGTGGTTGCCGTGATTGGCAGAATTTCTATGGATGTCCCTCAAAAGTCCATACCCCAGTGCCCGGACCTGCAAAATATAATCACACTGATCACTAATGAATGCATACTTACAAAAATGAAGAATTATTTGCAAGACCTTGTTGTCCATGGTAAGGAGTTGGCATTCAGAGCAAAAGGGATCCACTGAAAGATTCCAGGGAGGGAGTGACTGAATTAGATTTTTATTTTCAAACAGGGCCTCTGGCTGCTGCATGAAGAAGGATCATCAGGGGCCAGAGCTGTTAATGGGAGCCAGTGAGAAGATGAGAGGGATAGGTGGAAAGTGTGCATTTTTGAGTCGTCCTTTTTAAATTTAATGTTTATTTAATTTTGAGATAGAGACAGAGAGCAAGCAGGGGAAGGACAGAGAAAGGGCGACACAGAATCCAAAGCAGGCTCCAGGCTCTGAGCTGTCAGCGCAGAGCCTGACGCAGAGCTCGAACTCACGAACTATGAGATTGTGACCTGAGCCAAAGTCAAATGCTCAACCCACTAAGCCCCCCAGGTGCCTCAATATTCTAACCTTTTAATTTTGAATTTCTGGAAGAGAAAACAATCTTGTGAAAGCATAAGGGCCATTCTGCTTTTAATTTTTTTCCTTTAATACACATTTTTGATGAAAATGTACTCAAATGTCATGTACTTTGAATACAAAAGGAGTGCACGGGTGGCTCAGTCGGTTAAGTGTCCGACTTCGGCTCGGGTCACGATCTCACGGTCTGTGGGTTCGAGCCTTGCGTCAGGCTCTATGCTGAAAGCTCAGAGCCTGGAGCCTGCTTCAGATTCTGTGTCTCCCTCTCCCTCTGCCCCTCCCCCACTCAATACTCTGTCTCTCTCTAAAATAAATTTTTAAAAAACCACTTAAAAAAAGTGCCTAAGGAATTCTGCAAACATCAGCCTGCCAAAAATAGAAGACAAACAAACAAACAAACAAAGAAGCCGTGGATGTGGTTTTGGTGCTACGAGAATGCATATGTCAAGGTCGGATGATAGCACAAACATACACTCTCCTTAGCCTTACTCACCATTCACACGTGTATCACAAGTGTTCTCACGCTGGGCCAGCGAACATCTGAGGCGAGCATAAGAGTATCTGGAGAAGAAAGGGTAGCTCAGCACCCCACCTGGCTCTGAGGGGTTCAGATGCGGCCAGAGGCTGTCTGGGAGGTTTTGCGGTCAAGGCAATGAGTGTGTTTCAGGGTGATGGGGAGGGCAACCATGGTGAGCAGAGGGAAGGATGTGGGCAAGCTGCCTGTGACCTTGTGGGAAGTGTGGGTCCACGAGAGGATCTGAGAGCGCCCAGCACCCCCCTTGCAGGAACATTATTGCTTCCTTGGGTTTCAGTTACCCTGTCTTCTTCCTCTAGCTTTCTCTTAGGACCAGATTCCGAATGCTAACGGTCCAAGGTCAGCCAGCTGTTGGGAACTTGGACCAGCCACTCCTGGCTCCAGTAACAGCTCTGCTTGGCCTTCTGGGTACCTCTGGATTCTGAATGGGCTTCAGGCCTCACCCCGCCCTGTACCCCCTGCCCCCCACCCCCAGCCTTCTTACTGGCACTCCGAGGAAGGCATTAGCAGCCTCATTTCTTACACAAATGTTGCTGGAGAGGACAGTTCTTCCTCTCCGCCTTCCCTTCTAATGCTTGAAAGTCATCGGAGAGATTACAGCGTCTCCGTCTGTTTTTTCCTCTTACAAATGTGCTTTAATTACTCAGTGGAATGCATGGCAAATGCGTATCAGTGCGTTAGCACGGAAGCCTTGAGCTGGCTGCGCCTGGCGGGCTTTGTGAAGCCCTGGGAAGAGAAGAGCTAACACCGACACGTGATGAAGGCTCCTGATCTATTGGCACCTTCTGAACTTGTGGGCTGTGCTCTCAGCTTCCAACAGGCTGGGTTTACCACCTTGTAGGACAAACCTCAGTTCCCCTGTGCCGCCCTTACCCTCCCCTTACTACCCATCACAACCCTTCTGACAGCAGATTCCCCACCCCAAACAATTCTGGGCAGCACCAGCTGGGTGCCCTATGATTTAACACAATTCTGACACAGGTCTACCCGGGCACAGCATCAGATCCCACAGGTTCAGGGCTCGGTCCCTCGGGGCCCCCCTACTTCAGCCACCAGTCATGAGTGCAGGTGCACCTGTGCTTCTGACCAAGTGGCTATAAATTGGAGGTTTTCTACAACCCCCTTCTCGGGTTTGACTAATTTGCTAGAGTAGCTCACAGTACTCAGAGAAATAGTTTACTTCCGAGATCACCAGTTTCTTATGAAAGAGTATATAGCTCAGGAATAGCCAGGTGGAAAAGGTGCACAGGACAAGGTATGGGGGAGGGGCACCGAACGCCATGCCCTCTCCATGTACACCCCTGTCCCCAAATCTCCGTGTGTTCACTGACCTGGAAGCTCTCTGAACCCCACACTACTGGGATTTTATGGAGGCTTCTACATGTAGACATGATCAATCATGAACCCATTTCCAGCCCCTCTCCCTTCTCTGGAGAATTGGGGTGGGGGTGGGGCTGCAAATTCCCAAGCTTCTAATGATGGCTTGGTCTTTCTGGTGACCAGTCTCTACCCAGGAGCCAAGCCAGGGTCAAATTCTTCAGAACAAAAGATCTTATCACTCAAGAAATTCCAAGGGATTTAGGAGCTCGGTGTATGGAACCAGGGGCAGACACCAATATGTATTTTCTATTATCTCATATCTACCTGGTGAGATCTTAGGGTCTCGGTGATGCATATACTCATTTTATATTTATATTTATTATTTCCACACTACATTAATAGCTATTTATTTACTTAAAATTTTTGTAACGTTTATTTATTTTTGAGCAAGAAAGAGAGACAGAGTGCAAGTAGGGAAGGGGCAGAGAGAGGGGGAGACACAGAGTCTGAAGCAGGTTCCAGGCTCTGAGCTGTTAGCACAGAACCTGAGGTGGGGCTCAAACCTACGAATCATCAGATCAGACCTGAGTCGAGGTTGGACACTCAACCAACCGACTGACATACCCAGGTACTCCCGCTAATAGTTCCTCAGTTAATTAACCAATCAGTTAACCGATAACTTTAATTCCTAGTGCCAGGCACATAATAGACACTCCCTAAAAATGTATTGATTAAAGGAATAAGCTGACATTCTAAGAGCCTGGGTAACAGGTCACCCCAAGGTCAGACAGCTGGGAAAGTCAGTGGAGTCAGGGTAGAGTGGGCTCCTGAGTCTTCTGATGGTCTGTCTATTTAAGACCATGTCTAGATAAAAACATGTAAGGGGCTCCTGAGGCTTTAGAACAATCTCCCGGATTTGAACCTGACTCTGACCTCTGAGGTCTCCACCACCTTTGGATGACAATGCCCCGTCCTTGAAGTATGTCTTATTGGCTTATATTCCTGGGGATCTGATTCTCAGGGAGGATGTCTGGACAATCCAAGGAAGCTCCCAGAACATCTGCATCACAGGGAAAAATAGATAACAACAGTGTGTTCCCTGGAGCAAGAGACTCGTCCCCTCTCTCATTATGTTGGGTTTGGTTGCGATTTCTCCTTAATTAACTCACTTAGTCTCCATTAAACATTACCTCCTCCAGCCCAGTGGTAAGTTGACACAGAGATGCTCACATTTCTTGTTCATGAAAAAATCAGCCCTCTAAAGCATTTTGTTTCTTTTCTCCTCTAACATTTCATACGTGCCTGGGCAGTTCGGGGCTCTCCTAATATTGTTTTGCCCTTGGTCAACAATCGATAAGATACAATAAAAATTGATCAAACAAACCACAGAGTTAGTCAGATGGCAAAAACTTCAAAGACAGGGGTTTAGTGAAATTTGAGAAGTCCTCAGATGTGGGAGCCGTAGGGCCAGTCCCTCCTGCTGTCACGAGCAGCTTGAGTGGGGCTCGAACTCACAAACCCCGAGGTCATGGCCTGAGCCACGATCAAAAGCCGGATGTTCAACTGACTGAGCCACCTAGGTGCCCTGTGGCTGGTGTTTTTAACGTGGGACATACTCCTTGGCACGTAGTGGCATCTTGTTGTGGTTTGAATCTGCATTTCCCTAGTTACTAGGGATGTTACCCATCTCTCCATGTGCTTATGCTGTGGACTGAATGTTTGTCTCTCTCCCCAAATTCAAATGTCAAAACTGAACCCCCTAATGGGATAGTATTTGGAGGTGGGGCCTTGGAGAGGCAATTGATGATGGATGGGATTAGTGCCCTTATAAAAGAGACCCCAGAGAGCGCCCATGCCCCCTTCTGCCTTGTGGGGGCACAGCGAGAAGGCACTGGCTGCTGTCCAGGAAGAGGGCTCTTCACAGGCACCAGGTCTGCCAGCACCTTGATCTGCGACTTCTGGCCTCCACACGTGGGAGAAAGAAGTTTCTGTTGTGTAAGCTGCCCTGTCTGTGGTATTCTGCTATAGCAACCTGAATAAGACAGCTTATCTGCCATGCATATTGAGAAGTGCTTTTAAAGATAAGATCAAGAGGTGCCTGGGTGGTTAAGTGGTCGACTTCAGCTCAGGTCATGATCTCACGGTGCATGAGTTCGAGCCCCGCATCAGGCTCTGTGCTTTGGATTCTGGGTCTCCCTTGCTCTCTGCCCCTTTCTCCTCTCAAAGATAAACATTAAAAAGAAATTTAAAGATAAGATCAAAAACAGCATGTTTGTGTGAAAAGTCGGTGATGGGGGACAGGGAGGGGCAGTGAGTGGAGAGATGTTGATGACTGGGCAGGAGGGGACGGGGTCCAGCGTGCACCTGGACGAGCTGGCTAGTTCATCTTAACAAGGGAGGCACAAAGCCAGTGCCTGGGTTGCAGGTGCTGGGAGAGGGCAAAAAAGCTCTCTTCTGATGGCTTCTATTTTCACAGGTAAGGAGGAAGCAAGCCATCTGCTGAGAATGAAGATGTATTGAGGTTTGAGGAATGAAAGACTGATCTGGGTGTGTGTTGGAGAGAGAGAACCTGAGATGGAGAGCATCGCCTCCCAGCAGGAATTGTCACTTGCAGGAAACACTGAAGATTTCAAGGACCTGCAGAATGGGACGGGCTCTGTCTGTGTAGTTTGACACCAACTGGATCTTACCTGCGACTCCCATTAACCAAATTTGGTGTCATCGTGACCCGGTCACCTGATCTAGTCACCTTGAGCCTCTTTGTAAGTGCCGAAGGTGTTTTTTTAGCCGGCATCAGCACAACTGAGCGGTATGATGGGCAAACGACTGAATTATTCATGTTTTTGACCTATTCTAACGAGAACTTTGTCCAAAAGGCTAAATTATTAAGCACCCGGGCACGATCTTGCAGAATGCTGTCTAGAAAACCGGGACACAGTGAATTTTCTTGCTGGTTTTGCTTCTTTGTTAGTAAGAGTTGAGACTTTACTAACGGTTCACAATTGCTCCCCAAATGCAAGCCGGTGATGCAGACAGAAGAAAATTGTATTCAGGAAACCAAACATACCCGGCAGTGTCCTGGAAGCACACTAGAACTATGTATTGCTTGCACAACACACACTCTGTGCATTTAGGGAAAGCGAGTTTAGCTATAAATGTAAATAAATCGGTAATGGCGATACTGAAACCTTCAGTTCTTTCATTCAGTTTTGGAAAACAAAATTAATGCACACATGTAGATGTGAGGCAAATACGCCAATCTTTTTTTTATTCTTTATTTATTTTTGAGAGAGAGACAGAGAGAGAGGGAGACACAGAAGCCGAAGCTGGCTCCAGGCAGAGCCTGAAGCAGGGCTCGAGCTCATGAACCGCGAGATCATGACCTGAGCCAAAATCAGACACTTAACCAACTGAGTCACCCAGGTGCCCCAAGCCAATGTTTTACTAATGGTAGAGTAAACATTGTCTGCTTTTTTCCTCCCCATTTAGATAAAGATTTTAAAGCAATCCCATAACTACAGGGCAATTTAAAGGCTGTTCCTGAATATTATATGTATTTGTGTAAAATTTCAGGGCTGCAATTTTCCATACAGATAACACTGGGGTTTCCTGATTTGTATTTAAGAACTTCTAAGGATATTGGGCATTATCCATTAATATCCATATAATATCCATTATATGCATACTGGAGCATTTACAGGAGAAATGACATTCTGTCTTGGATTTGCTTTACTGCCCAGCAAAACAAAAGTAGAGGGAGGGACAGTGGGAATAGGTCACTACTAGAAAAATAATTATGGGTAATGGGTGCACAGCAGTTACATTATTTTCTCTACTTTTGTGCGTGTTTGGCCACTTACAGAATAAAGTTTAAAAACACACCCTAAGACTCTCTTCTAAACTGACTTTACTAATAAGCAGGTTACATTTTCTCAACTAACATTAAACTTCCATGAATTTCCCATTTCTCTGACTTCATGTTCCGGTAGTTCTGGACAGACCAAAACCAAGATGAAGGTCTCAAAGAGATGTTTGTACACCTATGTTTGTAGCAGATGTTTGCACACCATGTTGACAAAAGTTAAAACATGGAAGCAACCCGAGTGTCCATCAACCAATGAATGGATAAGCAAAATGTGGTCTATTTATACAATGGAGTATTATTCAGTCCTAAAAAGGAAGGAACTTCTGGGCGTCTGGGTGGCTCAGTCGAATGGGCATCTGACTTTGGCTCAGTTCATGATCTCACAGCTCATGAGTTCGAGCCCCGCATAGGGTTCTGTGCTGACAGCTCAGAGCCTGGAGCCTGCTTTAGATTCTGTTTCCCTCTTTCTCTCTGCCCCTTCCCTGATCATATTCTGTCTCTCTCTCCTTCACAAACATAAATAAACATTAAAAGAAAATCTGCAGTATGCTACAGCTTTGACAAAGTTTGAGGACATTGTGCTAACTGAAATAAGTCAGTCACCAAAAGGCAAACGTTGTATGATTCTACCTATAAGATGTACTTAGAAGAGTCAAAATCTTGAGGACACAAAGTGGAATAGAATGGTCGTTGCCTGACTGGGGAGCTCGTGTTGAATGGGAACAGAGTATCAGCTTTACGAGATGAGTTATGGGGCTGGATGGACGTGGCAGCCGCACTCAGTGTGAATGTATTTATTGCCACCTAACTGCACACTTAACAATGGTTGCGAGGGTAAATGTTGTGTTTTTGTGTATTCTAACACAATACAAAAGGAGTAAAAACCAAGATGAAGACAAAATAAAAATCCCCCACTTGCTGGGCAGAATGAGGGACAAGGTAAGGCCATACTCTTCCTCAAACTATTTGGCGTTCATTCTTTTGAAAGTATCTGCGGAGCGCCAGCTACATGCAACACGCTTTTTTCTCTGTGGTGGGGACGCAGTGGCAGACAAAACAGACAAGGAGCCTGGCTTCCCAGAGCTCTGTGGCTGGATGGGGAGATAGACTTTTTTTTTTTTTTTTAATTTTTTTAATGTTTTATTTATTGGGAGAGAGAGAGAGAGAGACAGCGTGAGCAGGGGAGGGTCAGAGAGAGAGGGAGTCACAGACTGAAACAGGCTCCAGGCTCTGAGCTGGCAGTCAGCACAGAGCCCGACGCGGGGCTCGAACCCACGAACTGAGAGATCATGACCTAAGCGAAAGTCGGACGCTCAACCGACTAAGCCACCCAGGCGCTCCGAATAAATGTTTTAAAAAATTAAAAATAAGTAAATAAATAAATAAAAGATGTATTCGGTGGCACTGGAGCCGTCTTTAGGGCCGATTTGGTCCCACCGTGGATGCAATGCCCTTCTGAGCCCCGTGGTGACACTGAGTGACTCAGTGCCCCGTGTGTTATGATGGAGATTTCTACTCTGCTGGGAGCACAAACTATTCCCGGCAACTTGTGGGCCTCTCCTGCTTATTTCACATATTTCCCCTTCTGGCCCTGGGTGGTCTCCTCACATGCATGTGCTGAGACTCCTGATGCCTCCTCAGATGCCCAGAGCTGCCATCTCAGCAGTCTTCACCCCGTAAACCCTGGCTGCTCTGGGCTCCCCAGACTCTCAGCTCAGGGAGACTGGGCTCTGCCTGGTCCCCTACGCCCTGCGGCCACAGACACTCGCCTCAAGCGTGTGCCCTCTTTCAACCAGAGATCACTGTCCGGAGCTGCCTGTCGGCTGGTGTCTTAGAAATGCTGAATCCTACGTTCCATCTTGCTTTGTACATGCTTCAGGCGGGCGGGTTAATCCAATGGGTTAATCTAATCTGTGATTCCGTCTTGGCCGGAAGTGGAGGAAATCTTCACAATTTTTAGTTTATTTATTTATTTTGAGAGAGAAAAAGAATGTGAGCAGGGGAGGGGCAGAGAGAGCGAGAGGGAGAGAGAGAATCCCAAGCAGGCTCTGCACTGTCAGCACTGAGCCCAACGTGGGGCTTGAACTCACAAACTGTGAGATCATGACCTGAGCCAAAACCCAGAGTCAGACGTTTAATCAACTGAGCCTCCCAGGTGCCTCAATCTTCATAATCTTTTAAAAATTGTAGATTCATGGATGGGGTGCCTGGGTGGCTCAGTTGGTTAAGCGTCCAACTTCAGCTCAGGTCATGATCTCACGGGTTCGTGGGTTCAAGCCCCACGTTGGGCTCTGTGCTGACAGCTCAGAGGCTGGAGCCTGTTTCACATTCTGTGTCTCCCTCTCTCTCTGACCCTCCCCTGCTCATGCTGTCTCTATCTCCCTCTCAAAAATAAATAAAACATTAAAAAATTTTTTTTAAAAATTGTAGATTCATGGAAGGGGAACTTTTGGTTAAAGTATACAAAGTTATTAAGGCTTTTGATAATAAGTAAATATGAAATTAGAAAAAATTAAGTGTGTGTGTGCATGGCAGAATACTTATCTCCAGTTCTCCAAACCCCTTCTCAGTTAATGGGCGTATGTTTTGCAGCTGCCTGTAGATGTCACCAGAGGCAGGCAAGTCAGAGGGGACAAGGTCCCAGAGTGAAAACCATCCACGACAGCCAAGGGCAAAAACTGAACAGGAAGTTTTATGTCAAACAGGGACGAGAGTTGGGTTTCAAGTCAAGAAATTCAGTCCAAAAAACCAAATCTTGTTACCAGGGATATAGTGAAATTTTTATTAAAACAAATATTATTGGGGCACCAGGGTGGCTCAGTTGGTTAAGCGTCTGACTTTAGCTCAGGTCGCGATCTCTCAGTTTGTGCGTTGGAGCCCTGCATCAGGCTCTCCACTGTCAGCGTGAAGCCTGCTTTGGATCCTCTGTCTCCTTCTCTCTCTGCCCCTCCCCTGCTTTGCATACATACTCTCTCTTTCTCTCTCTCAAAAATAAGTGAAACATTAAAAAAATATATATTATTGGGATGTCTGGGTGGCTCAGTCAGTTAAGCATCCAACTCTTCATTTTGGCTCAGGTCATGATTTCACGGTTTGTGAGATCGAACCCCGAGTGAGGCTCTGCGCTGACAGCACTGAGCCTGTTTGGGATTCTCTCTTTCTCTCTGCCCCTCCCACACTTGTGCTTTCTCTGTCTCTCTTAATTTTTTTTGAATGTTTATTTATATTTGAGGGAGAGAGAGAGAGACAGAGAGACCGAGAGAGACAGAGCATGAGTGGGGGAGGAGGAGAGAGAGAGGGAGACGCAGAATCTGACACAGGTTCCAGGCTCTGAGCTGTCAGCACAGAGCCCAAGCCTTGAACTCATGAACTGTGAGATCATGACCTGAACTGAAGCTGGACACTTAACCAACTGAGCCACCCAGGTGCCCCTCTCTCTTTCTCTCTTAAAATAAATAAATACACATTAACAGCAATAACAATAGCATATTGCACTTGCTTACGTTTATTAGGAGGATAGATCTCATGTTAAGCATCCTTATCACACACACAAATAATAATAAGGTGTTTTTACCCTAGAAGGTGTTTTCACACCAACCAGTGGCATCTGGCTATATACGTGGCATCCCCGACCGTCCTGGTCACCAGTGTTTGCTGTTCTCACAGGCCAAGGCCAGGCCTGGTCCAGAGTGGGGCTCAGAGGACCTGCCTAGCGGGGACAGCGGAAGCTCAGACACGCAAGCCTCCCTCAGGGGACATCAGTCTGTCCCCTTTGCTGGAATAAACCCTAACTGTGCATACGACAGCTCTCTGTGAGTCCCTTGAGCCCTTCTAGAGAAGTATCAAACCTGAGGGTGGTTTGGGGAAGCCGCTCAAAGTCCTAATTGGTGTCAGAAGTGAGGGTGGTCCCTGGGGACCATTGCCTGTGACTCTGTAGCACCCCATCTTCTGGGTGCTGGTGATGTGGTTTTTGGGGGATGATGGGGTTCGGAGCCGATGGCCAAGAAAGAATTCTTGAAGACATCTTTGGTGCAAAAAGCTGACTTTACTAAGGCACAGGGACAGGGCCCGTGGGCAAGAAGAGCTGCGCTGGGGCTGTGCAGAGTGACTGCTTCTACGCTGTGGGGCTGCGGGAGGTAGAGTCAAGAGGAAGTTTCCTAAAGGGGTTTCCACATGCTAAAGAGGATTTACGGATTCCTGGAGGCCTAGCTACTGTTCAGCTAAGGGTATTTTTCCCTCTAGCAAAGCATTAGCATTAAGACAGCAGGGAGTTTCTAATTAGGTGATTGATGAGATATTTGTAAACTGATGGAGGCTGTCAGTGTAGCCATTTGTTTTCTATCCTTTCCTTTGTTCCTGGGCACCCGGGACCCTGCGGAACGTCCCACACCCCCGCATGTCCCACCTGGGGGAGGGGGTGTGCCAGCTTGGGCTTGGCCCTCAGCCTGCCTTACGGTCCCTCTTCACTGGGTCATGCGGTGTGGGTGGTGTGGGTGAAGGCAGAATGTCCCACAGTGGGTGGGGCTGGGAGCACAGTCACTGCTGGGAGGTCCTCAGTCTGGGGCCTGGTGACCACCTGGCCACTCTGGCCACACGTGCTGTTTCTAACTCAGAGGCACATTTACTGACCACTGCAGTGATGGGTCCCTGCTGCCGCTGCCGTGAGTCTTGCAGGTGGGATTCGGGGGGGCCACCCATCCTTCAGTTCTCCTTCTCACCCACCCCGGTCTCTCCCGAGAACACAGGTTCTGTGGTGCCCCGAGAGAAAGCCCCGGATTTCCAAGCCTGGGCCACTCAGGGGAGGAGGGGGGCACGGAAAGCTTGCTCTTCACATGGGGCTGCTCAGCTTCCAGACAGTTCTACTGGCTCAGCAGCCCCTCGCTCCCCTCCCCGTGGTCTCTGCTTTTTACTCACTCCTCTCACCACACTCTATTTCCGATGGGTAGATCTGGACTGAAACCCCAAGCTGAGGCTAAATGTCACAGTTTTGGGAACCAAGTCCTTGCTAAAAAGAGGCTCCTAAGGATAGAATGTAGGATTCCAAGTACCAAAGTCACATGATTTTGTAGAAATACCACATTCCTCTTTCCTTCATACAATGCCCTTTTGTCCACATCTGACAACAGAGACAAGTCGATACAACGTCATTAAGAACATCAAGCTGTTAAAAAAAGATGGGAATCCATATTTCCAGGTTGCATCGACATTCTGCATGTTCTTTCTCCCCCACCTCTTTAAAACTTAATTCCACAAAAAGAATATTTTCTTTCCGTAATTCATTGTAATATCTGCCTAACACATGTTCAAACGTTTCAGAATCATTGAGAAAAGGACAAAAACACGCAAGTGTGAATAACTGGGATTCAGCACGCGTGCACAGAAACTGGTCACTTCGGATCTGAGGGAAGACGGGAAGGGATGCGCACTGCACATTTCACATGAGCCTCAGTGCAGACACTGAGCGGTTATGTGCATGTACCCACCACCTGTGAATGGTAGGAGATTTATAAAATGCTACATCTGGTTTTAAATATTACTAATCCCTTGAGGTGGATGGTGGCAATTAACCAGGCAAACATGTGTTTCTAAAAACTGAAGCTTTGCAAAGTTCCCCCTGAGTCCCAAAGAAGCTTCCATGAAGCACATGGGAGCACAGAAAGGGCTGGAAGAGAGTGGATGCTATGAAGGGTTCCTTAAGGACTTGGTTTGGACCAAGGCTGTGGAGAACCTACTTCGTGGGGGATGGGGAGGCACCTGGGTGGCTCAGTCGGTTAAGCGTCTGACTTTGTCTTAGGTCGTGATCTCACGGTTCATGAGTGCAAGCCCCGCACTGGGCTCTGTGCTGTCAATGGTGAGCCCACTTCAGATTCTCTGTCCCCCTCCTTCTGCCCCTTCCCTGCACACTCTCTCTAAAATAAATAAGCATTAAGAAAAAAGAACCTATTTTGTGGAAGGTCCTAAGTGTGACTTCTTAGAGGAGCCCCAAGAACTAGGAGACACGGTTCATGTCCTCGAACCGCTGAAAATATAATAGGAAGGGTTTCCATAAAAAAAGGAGAAATAACTGTCCATGAAGAAAACAGAGCTTACTGGTTGTCATTGACGTTGGTGCAAATGACACTGGGGAAGACACAGGTAGGTGTCAGTAGTTGGCACACTTAAGTCTATTCATTCTCCTCATCGTAGCGAACTTGGAATTCTTACCACGTGGTGTGGGTTGAATTACGTTCTCTCTCAAAACAAGGTATGTCCAAGCCCTCATCCTTGGTGCCTTAGAATATGACCTTATTTGGAACTGGGGTGTTTACAGAGGAAACCAAGTTAAAATGAGGTCCTTTGGGTGGGCCCTAATCCAATATGACGGGCATCCTTATAAAAATGGGGAGTTTAGACACACGCACGCCCTGGGGAGAAGGCCAACATGAAGGTGAAGGCAGAGATGGGTGACACACCCAGGCAAGCCCCAGAGGCCGGGGCAGAGGCCTAGGGTCCATGCTCTCTCACGGTCTCAGAAGGAACAGACCCTTCTCCACCTCCGTCTAGAATTTCCGGCTTCCAGAATTGTGAGGCCACATGTTTCTGTTGTTTAAGCCACCTGGGATTGAGGTACTTTGTGATGACAGCCCAGTGAATGAACATACCATGTGACAGGGACTGTGTGTGTGTGTGTGTGTGTGTGTATGAAATCATTAGTGTTCACAATAGCCCTCTGAAGAGGGTGTGATTATCATCATTCCATTTCACAGATTAGGACACTAAGGTCAGGAAGAAGGGTCAGTGTCTTGCTGTAGGCTAGTACGGGATACACATAAGATTTTGCTCTGTGCCTTCCTCCCTACACGGCCTCTCAACTAGCCTTATGGAGGAAGGGAGTGCTCTCCAGGGGAGACGTGATGAGCAAGGAAGAGGATGCACCTGCCGTGGCTCA
The DNA here is from genome assembly GCF_008692635.1 of Crocuta crocuta. Lineage (NCBI taxonomy): Eukaryota > Metazoa > Chordata > Mammalia > Carnivora > Hyaenidae > Crocuta > Crocuta crocuta. The sequence goes on along the minus strand of NW_027529425.1, from coordinate 2,488,649 downwards.
TTGCAAGGCAGCAATTAGGGAAGGGCCATTAAGAGTTAATACAACAAGGCGGGGGGGCATGCAGTCAGTTAAACATCTGACTTCGGCTCAGGTCATGATCTCGTGGTTAATGGGTTCAGGCCCCGCGTCAGGCTCTGTGCTGACAGCCAGCTCAGAGCCTGGAGCCTGTTTCAGATTCTGTGTCTCCCTCTCTCTGACTCTCCCCTGCTCACGCTGTCTCTCTCTCTCTCTCAGAAAAATAAATAAAAGCATTAAAAAAAATAAAAATAAACATTTAAAAAATTTTAATAAAAAGAAAAAGGATAATGATAATAATAGTAATCGTAGGGTTGTCATAAGAGGAGTTAGAATCACACGTTTTGTACATTGACTGGAGCCTGGTGCCCACCCAGCTTTCCATCCTCCTTGCCATGTTTGTAGATTTCAGAGAAAGGGGGCGCATTCTTTGGCACATCCACCAGGGGTCGCCACTGCCCGCGGTACCGAGTCCCTGGCGGGACCATGCTGGCCTCTGCCCCTGCCCTCCAGCAGCCCCCTCTGTGTTGCCCCTCTCCGCTTTCAGGAAGAGGCCTGAAGCTCCTGTCACCCAGTCCCTCAACTCTACAGTTCCATTTGTCTTCCTGACGTAGGAACAAGAAGTTCCTGAATTATCCAGGCCGGATCACTTGCACCCCCACCTCCCAAGGGGAAGGTCCTTCTCCAGGAATTTCAGATCATTATGTCAGCATATTTTTCAGCCCCAAACAATCTCTTGCTGCAGGTATTTACCATGTCCTGCTTTACGAGGGTCAGGTGAGGTCATGGGTGGGGAAGCAAGGCATAAACATCTGGGAGAGCTGTAGTGAGCTTCAGGGCCCGGGGCCCCACAGAGTCTTCCCTGTCAGAACACCTTTCTGGAATAATTGCAGTTTCTGAACAGGAATGCAACATTTCCATGTTCATGGGCCTGAGCAGATGTGGCCTGGAGGAGAGGCCAGTAGGCACCATGGCTAACCGTTTGGGGCAGCCACTCCTGAAGCTCAGCCCAGAGTCTCTTGGTCCTTAACATGGGCTCAGTGTAGCCAGATATTCTGATTTTTCAAGAGCATCTGAAAATGCAGATTTTTTTCCACACGAAATATCCAAAATTCTCAGTATTTCTTAGTTGGTGACGATGTTCCCCCCTCCCCCCTCAAAGTTAGCGTGAGCCAATCAAAACATCTACAAGATGGTCTTGGTCTGTGGGAGCCATTTTGCAGCCTTTGATGGAGTCTTGTTGGAGAGCCTGGTCAGTAAATACCACGTGACATTCACCAGGGGGATGACCTGGATTTTAAGCATTCTAGGTGCTGTTTGGTCCTCAGTGGCCAGGGATGAATGAGGACTCCAGGCTTCCCCTATGGGGAGGTGGAAGGGGGTGCCCTTTGGTTGTCTTCCCTAAGACCTGAGACTAACTGGTGACCTAGAGATGTGAAAGTCCTATTCAGTCCCTGTTCCCTGAGCTGTCCATCTTCACTCCTCCTGAGAGACCCTTATAACCCAATCAGAGCATCTGCACTGGGCTCTTCCAGACAATGAGCATCATACTCCTCCCTCTGTCACCACGATGGCATTTCTGAGGGCACACGCACAGAGGGCACTCCCCAATGTTCCCAAGAAGCATCTACTGCTAACTGCACATGAGTGGTCCAACACTCCCTGGAAAGGTCAACCCCATGATGCCCATGGATGGTGCAAATGGTTCTTCTGAATGGACGGATGAAGGGCTTGTCTTTGCAGCCCCAATGATGGGAGTCAGAGGATAGGGCTGGAAGGAAAGAGTGGCCCTGGGGGTTCAGTTGGAAAGTCCTGATGCTCAGCTCTTCACACCCACTCAGTGAGTGTGATCACGGCTGTGGGATGGAAATAGATGTGCTTGGCAGAGGACCTCTTAAGGTGCTGAAATGGAATTTCACATGCCGGGCTGATATCTGTATGCAACAAGAAGCCAGAAGCTCTGCTCCCCGCACCCCCCATCCCTGCCATATGTATCCGGGGACCAGGCTTCTTGTGGAGGTTCCAGATTATTCTTGTTTCTGACCCTAAGCAGGCAGTCTGATGGAGCTCCACAGGAGGTGACCCACCTCGCTCATTTGAGAAGCATTAAAGGGTGAGACGCTGAATGTAGCTATTCCACATCCCCTGCCCCAGGCTTAACGTTTATGGAATGTAACAAAGTCAGATATTAACAAAGATGATGCAGCTGAGGGCAAAATAATTTGGGTTTTCTCTCTGTAGCTCCCCAAAGAACTGACCACACACAGACACATGTGTGCTTGCGCACGCGTGCACACACACACGCACACAAACACACACACACACAGTTGTCTGAAACAGATGACGTTTATCAGAGCAACATTTGCCATGATTCAGAAATTTGATATACACTCAAGAGAAAGCTCTTCCCCTTTGCCCCTACTGAGGGGTGAAGTAACCACAGAGCTGGAGGTATAGCCTCCTTGTGGGAAGTGGCCTGTGCCTCCGGTGGGGGGAGAAACACGCAAAGCTTGCCCCTGAGGTTTCTTTCTGATGTTGCGAGGCATGGATCTGAGTGGAGCACTTCCGGAGGGGAGCTGAAGTAGTGATTTTTGCTCTCTTCTCATCAGCCAAAACTCTGATCTTGTTTCTCCTCTTCTTTTTTCCAAGTTAGCAAGAGGCTCTCTTCTCTCTTCCCTCCCCCCTGCAGTGGCCTTAGCTGCGAGTTCCCAAAGAACCCAGGGCTGGACCGGGTACCTGCCTTAGGCGGGCACTGTGCAAGAAAGCCTCTGCTATGATGGGCGTGTTTTGTATTTGTGAGGTCCAATACAGTAGCCACTAGGCACACATGGCTATCGAGCCCTTGAAATGTGGCCAATGCAACTGAAATTTTCTTTTAATATCCTTACCTTTAAGTAGCCACATGGGACTCATAGCTATCATATTGGAGAGCACAGCTTCAGATTCTCGCCACAAGCTTATAAGTGCTGGTGTTATTCACCCATTTTACAAATAAAGAAACCAAGTCTCTGAGGGATTAAATAACTTGCCTGGAATCACAGAATTAGCTCTAACCACAGTCGTAAGCCTTCATGTTTGGGGGAAGATTGCTTGGGACGCTTCATCCTCAGCTCTCCCTCCTCCCCTGTGGCCCTGGCTTGGGTGTGCAAATGAAGGTGTGTTTACGCATGCCTACGTTTGTCTAGTCCTTCTTTTCTCTTTCCTTCCTGTAAAAAATATCTGTTTCTGATTACTGAGGAGACTGGTGGGGGGAATTCTGGGAAAACATAAAAAGAAAAATAATTATAATTCCTTCAACTAGATAAAACCACTGTATACAATTGCATCAAAAAGAGTAAAACACCTAGGAACAAACTCAACCAAAGAGTTGAAAGACCAATACAGTGAAAACTGTACAACATTGATGAAAGAAATTAAAGACACGAGTCAATGGAAAGATGCTCATGGGTTGGAAGAATTGACATTGTTAATATACGTTTTAAAACATTTTCATAAACACAGTTTCAGTGCAATCCTGATCAAAGTTCCAATGACATTTTCCCCAGATATAGAGCAAACAATTCTAAAATGTGCTTGGAATCACAACAGACCCCAGATACCCAAAGCAATCTTGAGAAAGAAGGACAGATCTGGAAGCATCACACTCCCTCATTTCAAACTATATCACAAGGCTGTAGTAATCAAAACGGTATGGTACTGGCATAAAAACAGACACATGGATCAATGGAACAGAATAGAGAGCCCAGGAATAAAGACATTCACTATGGTCGATTAATTTATGACAAACGATCCAAGAATATGCACTGGGAAAAGGACAGCGTCTTCAATAAATGGTGTTTGGAATGCTGAACAGTTACACGCAAAAGAACGAAACTGGACCACTATCTTCTACCACACACAAAAGTTAACTCAGAAGGATTAAAGACTTGAATGCAAACACCTGAAATGATAAAACTCCTGGAAGAAGACATAGGTGGTAAGCTCCTGGACAACAGTCTTGGTGCTGATTTTTTGGATCCATGACACCAAAAGCAAAGGCAACAAAAGCAAAAAGGGGGCGCCTGGGTGGCTCAGTCGGTTGAGCTTCCGACTCTTGATTTCGGCTGAGGTCATGATCTCACAGTTTGCGAGTTCAAGCCCTGAGTTCAGAGCCTTCTTGGGATTCTTTCTCTCTCCCTCTCTATCTCTCTGCTCCTCCCCTGTTTGTGCTCTCTCTGTCTCTTTTGAAATAAATAAATAAGCTTAAAAATTTTTTAAAAAATGAGCAGAGGATCTGAATAGACATTTTTCCAAAGAAGACATCCAGATGGCCAACAGGTACACGAAAAGATATCACTCATCACTGGAAATGCAAATCAAAACCACAATGAGATACCACCTAACACCTGTTAGGATGGCTGTCATTCAAAAAGACAAATAACAAGTGTTGGTGAGAACGTGGAGGAAAGTGAACCCTCGTGCACTGTTGAGAATGCAAATTGGTGCAGCCACTATGAAAAACTGTATGAAGTTTTCTCAAAACAAAACAAAACAAAACAAAACAAAAAGACTGCCCTATGATCCTGCAATTCCAGTTCTAGGGATTTATCCAAAGCAACTAGAAACACTAACTCAAAAATATATCTGCACCCCCATGTTCACTGCAGCATTGTTCACAATGGCCAAGACCTGGAAACAATCTAAGTGTCCATCAACAAATGAACGGACAAAGAAGAGGTGGTATAGATACACAATAGGGCATTATTCAACCATTTAAAAATAATGAAATCTTGCCATTTGTGATAACACGGACAGGACGCGAGGTCATCATCCTCAGGGAAATAGGTCAGACAGAAAGATAAACACTGTACGGTCTCGGTTATATGCGGAATCTAAGAAACAAAGACAAAACCCAAGCTCACAGGTACAGAGAACAGACTGCTGATTGCCAGAGGCAGGGCATGGGGGGGGGGGGGGGGGNTCCTTCCGGTTATACAATTTTATAACAAGCTTTCAGTTATAAAATGCCTTTTGTAGTTCATAAGGTTTATAACAAACTTCTAGTTAGAAAGCAAGTAAGTCGTGGGGATATAATGTATAGTGTGGTAACCACCGCAGTTAACAACACTGTATTGTTGGAAAGTTGCTAAGGGAGCAGATCTTACAGGTTCTCATTGCAAACAACACTAACGAAGTAGAAAACCTGCCATAAACTTTTGCCTGTTTCTTTTTCGTGTATACACACAAGCTCACAGACCAAAAGTAGATAAATATGTATAGTTTTTNCTCTGATCTGTCAGCATAGAGCTTGATGCAGGGCTTGAACTCACAAACTGTGAGACCATGACCTGAGCCGAAGTTGATGCTTAACTGACTGAGTCCCCCAGGTGCCCCTGTTAATATGTATATTTTTTAAATTTAAGAGTCTTACTCCATTTTCCAAGTAGGTTTTTGGAAAGTGTATATGGATTTATACCCCAGCAGCAACGTGTGAGACTGTTTTCCTCCCTTAGAGCTTCATCAGATATTATCACTGTTTCTTTTATTAAATGAATTGAGAAAGCATGGTATCTTATTGCTTATATGTATCATTCTGTGTGTGTGTGTGTGTGTGTGTGTGTGCACGCTGTGGCAAATGTCTCATATGCTTATTTATTGTCTATGTACACATTTTTATAACTTTCTTTCATTGTCTTAGTATTTTTCATCTGGATTTGTGTGATATCCTGTTATTTTAAGGTTATGTAGTTTTTTTTTATGGNTTATGTAGTTTTTTAAAAAAAACTATTTTGGGGGGGGTGTGCCTGGGTGGCTCAGTCGATTAAGCTTACAACTTGGTTTGGCTCAGGTCATGATCTTGTATTTTGTGAGTTCAAGGCCCACATTGGGCTCTGCATGGCAGCACAGACCCTGCTTGGGATTCTCTCTCTCTGCCCCTCCCCCACTTGTGCTGTCACTGTCTCTCTCAAAATAAATAAATAAACAAAAAAATTTAAAAACCTTTTTTTTCTTTTCTATTTTTTTCTATTTAAGGAGAGACAGTATGTGTACACAAGTTGGGGAGAGGGGCAGAAGGAAAGACAGAATCTTAAGCAGTCTCCATGCTCAGCACAGAGCCTGATGTGGGGCTTGATCCCACAGCCCTGGGATCACGATCCAAGCTGAAATGAAGAGCCAGACACTTAACAGACTGAGCCACCAGCTCCCCAAAGGTTATGTAGGTTTTGGGGGTCATGCTTGTGGCAAGTGCTTCCCTAACTCCTTTACCTTCTAATTTTTTATAAACTTTTTTTTTTACTAGTGTTTCATTATCAGCCGCTATTTTCCATCATGGCCGATCCCATTGGTTTCAAGCTTAAAGTCTTTCCTCTTCCATGGATGAGCTGGCCATCCTGTGTGTCTGATGCTTCTGCAGGAAAAACTGGGCACGCCTCCATTTCCCAGCCTCAGTTTGCAGGACCTGAGATGCAAGAGGCCATTTGATTTGGGGTAAAGCCTAAGGGAGGGCAAAGGGGTTCTATGCAGGGGGACTAAGGAGCCAGAGGAGGGAGGAGAGAACATGGGGCAAGGGAGTGGAGGGGGAAGGGAATTGCAGGAAAGAGCTGGTTGTGGGTATGGACAGAGGGAGGAGAGAGGGCCGGGAGTAGAATGAGGCTGTTGAGGAGCCCAGGTGACTGCCACCACATGAGCAGGCAAAGGGTTTGTATCTTGTTCATTCATGCAGGCATGCATGCATCCATCCATGCATCCAACCATGCATCCATCCATGCATGCATCCATCCATCCATGCGTCCATCTGTGCATGTGTCCATCCATACATCCAACCATGTGCCACCCATGCACCCACCCATGCATCCATCCATCCATGCACGCATCCATTAATGCATCCAACCATGTGTCCACCCATGCATCCAACCATGCATGCGTCCATGCATGCATCCATGAATACACGCATTCCTGCTTTCAGTGATCCCACACACCTGGTGTGCTGGGATGCGCCAGGAGCACGGGCTGAACCAGGCCTAAGTGGGTCGAGATCATCCTCACGCCTGCATGCACAGGACAGGCGAATCCCTACAGGGACAGAGAGACAGCAGGTGAGGTCCCAAAACACGGGCAAAAAGCACAGGGCCTGCCCAGACACACTGCAGGCGCAACTGTGACAGCGGACAACTTAGTTTCATTTTCAAACCGAGTAGACAAGATACCGTGAGAAGTTAACAAGAGAATTCCTAACTTCCTAACTTCAGTTCAAGCTCATATGTAGGGGTCAAGCCTCAGAAGACATTCTTTTTTTAACCGGCAAATGGGTTTTGGTTAATGGCCTGCACAGTGCTAGATTACAAAGTTTATTTTTTCTTAGTTTTTTTATGCCAGTCTTTTACAAATACTTTATAAATTAAAATATAGCATCTAATTTTTATGTGCACAGTTAATTCATCTCAATGCCACGCTGTAAGAACTGATTTCCAGACAAACTTATCAATTGCTGAATTTAAAATATCTAGAGTTATGAACATTTTATCTAGTAATTAGAAAGTTAGATTTTTCCTTACTGAACTTAAATCTGATAAGTTTAGAACCTCACAATGTCTGAGATTAAATGATTATATCTCATCACTTTTACCTGTAGCTTACCTTGAATATTCAGTTCATAAGAAAATGTTTCTGATTTAATATAAGGTGAATAAAGACTATAAAATTATATAATTACAGTCCAATTTTTAAAAGGGATAATCATATATAAAAGATTAGTAAGTGTATTAAAATGTTAATAGATAAACAAAAGGAGATTTTCATTTTCTAATTTCAACCTTCTTATACATTCTTTACAATAAACAGATATCAGTTTTCTAATAAGCAACAAATATTTTTACTAAAACAGTTTCTGCTTAACTAGATTTTACAAAGTATTTTTTTTAAACATTTTGAATTCACTCCCACCTCACTTCACCTTAAAACCAGGATTTCTAGCTGCTTTGAAAATCAGGCAATCAGTGGCACCGAGCCGGCCTTTGCCCTCCTGGCTACGGAGGCTGGAACAGTGAGGTGCCCTCTGGCATCTCTTCTCGCATCAAGTGGTTCCCCCTCTCTGCCCAACTCATGATGTGAAATTTCCCTTAATTTTCTTCTAAGCGAGGCCAGGATCGTGTCTCTACCGCATACCCCAGCTCATGTCCGATTTTATTTTTGCCTTCATCATTTTACCATTGTGGTAAATAGAGATCACATAAAGTTTACCATTTTAACCTATTCTAAGTGTCCAGTTCTGTGGCCTTTAAAGAAGTACATTCACATCGGGCGGCTATTCCTCACTGCCCATCTCCCAAACCTTCTCATCTCACCTCTGCAACCCATAAACACTGACCCCCCAATCCCCTCCCTTAGGCCCCAGGAACCTCTTTTCTACTTTGTCTCCAAGGATTGGGTTGCTCCAGGCACCTCATATAAGTAGGGCACATGGCACACACATTTCTGTGTCTGGCTTATTTCACTCAGCATATGTTTTCAAGGCTCATCCAGGGTAACCTCACTTTTTCCTATCTTGCTGTATAGTAATGCCAGCTCCCTGAGGCTTTTTTTTTGTTTTTTGTTTTTTTTTTTTTGCTGCTGCCTTCTTGCCCCAGCACTGCAATCTGGGTGGATCGAACTCTCCACTGGACCCCACAGACAAGGACACCCACCTAGTCATGGGCAGCCGGGAAGCTGTGAGAGTCCACGCAGGAAAAAAAGAGACATGCATTTACAGGCTGCTTTTTGCTTTATTTCTTTAACCTCCTAGGTGAGATGCTACTTTGTGACTTGCCACACTTGCCCCGGCTCTGTCCCTGTCGGGACCCGAGGCTGCGTCACCGCAAATGCCAGCAGCAACTGGTCCCAACCCTGCAGCTAGCAGCATCTGGTCGTTTGATTGATGCATGGTAACAACAGAAAGGAGTGGACAGGTGTGCCTGGGAGCACGAAGAGACGCAGGGATAATGTCGAGGTTGTCCTTGGGTTGGAAGCTGGCTAAGCCTTTCAGGGAGTATAGAGTCCTGGCAAGAGAAGCAGGTACATTTGAGATGCCTCGGGGAGGAAGTCATCAGTGTGAAGCCAGGCAAGACCCGAGATTAGCTCTGGTGACTCATGTGCCCAGGACAAAGGAGCAACCGGGCTTGTGTGCCACAGCTCGGATGGGGACCCAGAGCCCCAGCTGGCAGCTCCCTAGACCTGTGGCACTTTCTCCGCCTCCACAAGAGGGTTTCCTCCAAGCAGAGCACTTTTGGGGGATTCCCAGGCGAAGACACGGCAGCTGGAGCGTCTGTGTGGCGTTAAAATCATGGAACTCCGAAGTGGGTAGGATGGGTTTGTTTGGTTCAGAAGGCGCTCGCTTGTGAGTGAGGCCACGGAGGAGATATGGGCTGTTTGTCTTTGGGTCTTGGGCTGCCTCCAGCGTGACTGTGGCCAGAGATGGGGTGCAGGGAGCAGGTGGGGGGTCGCTGAAGAGCAGGGGCTGTTGGTGATTTACAAAATTTGATATCCTATTTGAGTCCCTGGATTACAGGCTTAGAATTGCCACTTGAGCGTTCTCCCCTGGGGGATGTCTGTCCCTGAAAATCCCACTAAGACAAGCATATTTGTCAGCCTCCAGGACATAGAGGGCAGGCAGGGAATGGGGGTGTGGAGGAGCCTGTGTGCGATCCCTACCCGCTCAGTGTCTCATTTCTCCACCTTGTGCCCAAAGCCCCAAGTTCTAGTACATGAGGACACAGTGTTTGAGCTCTAGTGATGGGGGGTGGGGAGAGAAGTACCGCAGTAAAAGAAGTGTAATCTCCTCTGGGTTTTGGGGCCACAGACTGGGGGAAAAACTCCCATTCCTCCCAGCCAGGATGCAGCCATGTTTCTCCACAGGTGCCTGGTTAGCTCCAATCTGGGGTGAGAAGCAGATATTCTGGTTGACGGAAGGAGAAAAGCATCACAAATTTCATATTTCAAAGTGTTGGGCTCACAGCTCTGTGTGTCACCCCGAGCTGCAGACAGAATCTTTCCAATAAAAATGTGGTGTGGGTTCCATGGTGGAATCCTCAAGACAGCCTTTGAGAGAGGCGCTACCATGACACCCATCTTACAAGTAGCTACCTTGAGTCCGGCTCGGAGACCTGGAATGGCCTGTGTGAAGGTACCACGGTTATAAAAGGCAGAACGAGGAGGGAAACCCTGGGTTTCACACCTCAAGTTCCAAACTTGGTTTTTCAACGGCTCGTATGCTGGTGACACATTGCTACATCTCCACCTATCTGTGCCTGTGACATTTCTCTGTTGTCACTTCCCTGCCCCCATCCTACTCGTGTTCTCTGTCTGTCCTCTGCCCATCTGCCTCTGTGCCCCATACAAAAGGTAGAAGCTGCTGGAAGGAAGGGCAGGTGCAGGCCCAGGGTCAGGGGCGTGAACGCCAGTGGAGGGTGGCTCGTGGTTGTGATAGCCGCCTGCACTCTCTCAGAAGGCACTGCCAAAAGCACTTGACATTGTTAATTGATTAGATTGATTGTCAAGTTATTCATTCCCATGAGGAAGGTGGTACTGCTAGCTCTGTTTTACCCAGAAGGGACCCAAAGCTCAGGGCTGGGGGAGGGGCAGGGAGTAGATGGAGCCCAGGGCCACTTTCTCCAAGGGAAGAAACATCCTTGGAATATCAGCGTGTCCTGGGGATCTCAGGAATTCTCCACCACTTCTATTTGATCAAGCTTATTCAGTTCACATTCCATTCTGCAGCTATCATTCCCTTTGCTGCTGGTTTTTAATGGAGATGCATGAATCTTGATGATTATTTTTTTCAAGAATTTTTACCCAGATCAAGATGTGGAACACTTCTATCACCACAGAAACTTTCCCAGGGCCACTTTGCGGTCTTTTAAAAAATTATTTTTAGCAGTTTCAACACCCAGCCTTTATTCTAATGATACTTGGCAATTGATAGGTTTCCATTGACTAAAAGTGTAGATTCTGAAGCCGTTGCTTTTCAAACAGAGTATTTGCGGAGGCTTAAGAGTTTGTGAGTAGATTCTCAGGATCCTGACCAAGACTCTTCCTTTAAGGGGTGCTGGGGTGGCTCAGTCGGTTGAGCATCTGACTTCATTCAGCTCAGGGCATGAGCTCAGGGTTCACGAGTTCAGACACTGCGTCCAGCTCACTGCTGTCAGCACGGAGTCCACTTCGGATCCTCTGTCTCTGAACTTCTGCTCACGCTCTGTCTCTCAAAAATAAACATTAAAAAAAAGAAGAAGAAGTAGAAGAAGAAGACTCTCTCTTTAAAATGGTTCAAAGTTTACTCAGGATTGGAGAAGCCGGAGGCCTGGATCTTCTCCGCCCTACTGCTAGGGCGTCCGCACCTCAGCACCACTGACATTTGGGGAAAGATCATTCTTTACCGTTGGGGCCGCCCTGTGCCTTATAGGATGTTTAACTCCCTGGCCTCTGCCTGCTCGATGCCCACAGCAGCCCATCCCCCAAGTTGTGACAAGTACAAATGTCTCCAGACAGGACATCGCCGCTGGCTGAGACGCACAGTCCTGCTCAGACAAGCTTAGTTCTGGAGAAACTAAAGATCTTGTAATAAATCAGACTGAGGCTTCTATAATGATAAATAATAACAATAATAAAAATAATAAGGGAGGAGGAGGCTGGGTTTGGCAGGGCAGGTGGGCATGAGAGGCACCTGAGGGCAGGTGCAGACGGCTACATGGGCTCCAGGAGGAGAGGGTCCCAGCCCGCTCACTGCCAGCTCCCACCTTGGAGGAAGCCCTTTGTCTCCTCGTCAGTCAGGCCCCAGGCAGAGTGCAAAAAAGCTCTTCAGGGACAGCCTGTAGGCACGAGGCACCGAGGCACCATTTGGGAGCCAGAAGAGAAGGCCAGAGGTGCTGAGGGAGGCTTGGAAAAACGGGTCACCTGACCCTGGGCACTGTCCTCAAATCCCTGCGGGAGCCACAACTCCAGGCACCTTTAACCCTGGATTGATCCTTTCTCCTCCTCCCCCCCCC
>NW_027529425.1:2470106-2476508 GCF_008692635.1 Crocuta crocuta | reverse complement strand
GGAGGATTTTTACTTCAGCTCTTCTGCTCTTCTTCAATGAGGCCACTCCTGTCCTGGTCCAGGCTCTCATAAATGCTTTCCTGATAACATCAGAGTTCTTTCTGGATAAGCCCACCTGGGAGGAGAAGGCTTTGTGGTTGAAACTCCCAGTTTCTGAGAGACACAGAGACCCCTAAAGGGTTTTTTCTTTTGTTTTTATTTATTTATTTTTCTTTTTTTTTTTTAACATTTATTTATTTTTGAGACAGAGAGAGACAGAGCATGAGCTGGGGAGGGGCAGAGAGAGAGGGAGACATAGAATCTGAAACAGGCTTCAGGCTCTGAGCTGTCAGCACAGATCCCGATGCAGGGCGCGAACCCACAGACCGCGAGATCATGACCTGAGCCGAAGTTGGACGCTTAACCAACTGAGCCACCCAGGTGCCCCATTTTTTTGTTTTTAACTTCCAATGTGGTCCAACCTAAATCCGCGCCATCTGCCTGAAAGTTCCTCATAGGTGAGTTACAGCTGTGTATGCCCATGTGCGTGTGTTTACGAAGGTGAAATTTACTTGACATTAACCATTTTAAAGTGAACACTTCAGTGGCATCAAGCACGTTCACAATGTTGCACAACCACCACCTCTGTCCAAAGCGTGTTCATCACTCCAAAAGGAAGCCCCATATGAGTAAGACATTGCTCCCCACAACCTCCCCCGCCCCATCTCTTCTAACAAACACCAACCTTCTTTCTGTCTCTCTGGATTTCCCTACTCTGAATATTTCATGCAAATGGGATTGTACAGTATTTGTCCTTTTGTGTCTGGCTTATTTCACCGAGCATAATGTTGTCAAGATTCATCCGTTTTAGCAGGTGCCAGTATTTCATTCCTTATCGTGACTACTTAATACTCTGTGGTGTGTATATGCCATGTTTTCTGTATTCATTTGGCCAACGGTAAGCATTTGAGTTGTCTACCTCTGAGCTATTGTGAATAATGTTGCTCTGAGCATTTGTGTATAAGTGTTTGAGTACTGGGGCCGCTGGGTGGCCCAGTGGGTTGAGCGTCTGACTTTGGCTCAATTCATGGTTTCACAGTTAGTGGGTTCAAGTTCTGCATTGGGCTCTGTGCTAACAGTTTGGAGCCTGGAGCCTGCTTCAGATTCTGTGTCTCCCTTTCTCTCTCTGTGCATTCCCCTGCTTATGCTCTGTCTCTCTCTCAAAAATCAATAAATACTAAAAAAAATTAAAGAAAAAACAGGTATTTGAGTGTCTATTGTCAATTCTTTTGGTTGTATACCTAGAAGTGGAGTTGCTGGATCATAGGGTGATTCTATGTTTAACTTTTTGGAGCCACCATATTGTTTTCCACAGCGGTAGCACCATGCTAAGTTCCCACCAGCAATGCACAAAGGTTCCTAATTCCATATTGCCAACACCTGTTTGTTTTTAATTTATGGCCATCCTAGTGGTATATGAAGGGATTTGGTGTTTTGTTTTTTTTTTTAACTTTAAACTCTATGCCCAATATGGGGCTCAAACTCACAACCCTGAGATCAAGAGTCACATGCTCTACTGACTGCCCCAGCCAGATGCCCTGGGGCACTGGGGGTTTTATAGGATGTATATGGCATATTTTAATATATGTTTTTTTTAATTTCTGAGAGAGAGAGAAAGAGTGAGCAGGGGAGGATCAGAGAGAGAGTGAGACACAGAATCCGAAGCAGGCTCCAGGCTCTGAGCTGTCAGCACAGAGTCCGACACAGGGCTCAAACCCACGGACCACGAGATCGTGACCTGAGCCGAAGTCGGAGGCTTAACCGGCTGAGCCACCCAGGCGCACTGCATATAGCATATTTTAATTAAGGAAATCAAATAGCCTCTTCTAGAAAATTCAAAGTATCTATGATTAGAAGTGGTTATCACAAATAGACTTAAAATTTTGTTTTAATATTTATTTTTGAGAGAGACAGACAGAGACAGAGACAGAGTGCAAGCAGGGGAGGGGCTGAGAGAGAGGGAGACACAGAATCTGAAGGGCCCAGACCCACAAATTGCAAGATCATGATCTGAGCTGAAGTCGGATGCTTAACTGACTGTGCCACCCAGTCGCCCTTCGAATAGACTTTTTAAATTTATATGTTATCTCCAGGCATGATTGGATGTTAATGGCAACTCAAACAAAGCAATACTTCAGATTTACACACCTGGCCACAGATAGCAAAGGAATGCCCTCATTTCCTTCCCCCGATTATAAACTTTCTCTAATTCACAAAGAGGCCTCAGTTAAAGATGTCAACATTAATAACAGTAATGTCTAGAATTTATTGAGCGTTTGACCACATGTCAGATCCTGGGCATCTATTGTATGAAACAGCTTCCATTTTTATCTTCTTTTTACAAATGAATTCCCTAAAGCTAAATGGCTATTAAATGGGCATTAAACGGCTATTTGGTAAGTGGCCAAGCAGAAGCTGAACCTGGGAAGTCTGAGCCCAGGGACTGCACTTAACCATGACCCTGTGCTGTCTCTTGAGGCATTCTGTTCCCTTACAACCCAGATGCTCCAGGAAGAGCTGGGAGCAGAAGCTAGGTGTCTAGAAGCCTAGTAATGGCCTTGGATAAACCCATCCCCCTCTGAGCCTCACTTCCCTTATGTGAAAGGAAGAGGACTGGACTGAGTGATCCTCTGTGATGCCCCAGGACTCTCCCCATTTGGGGAAGAGATCAGAGCCCATCACCTCTGCAGCTGGACAGAAGAACACTGATGTCCTTTGGGGAGTAGAATTGGTTATCGCCATGGCCAGACTAAGAAGTAAGACACAAGAGTAAGTCTCTTTGTCCTGGAGTGCCCACTCTCCCTCTACTGACACTTGAAACCAAACCAAGACCGAGAGGTTGGGATCTGGCGATGAGGGAAGTGTCCTCAGAAACGAGCATAGGAAGGGAGGGAAGGAGGACCCTTGTTCTGGACCTGACTCTGTGCTGACCCATCCACACACATGGTCTGGGGACAGGAAATGCACTCTTGGTCGCCATCCCAGGGGCTGATTGCCCTGGGGGCCCCACAGACTCTGCATCCATCCCAGCTCCAAGCCTGGAATCTGTAACTTCTGGTTGGCAACTGTAGGTCCTGTTTAATCAAGAAAAGTGGATCCCTGGACCTCACCGCCACCACGCTGAGCTCATGCTTTGGAAGTAGGTGTTAGGTTTGCAGTCACGGAGGATGGCAAGGAAAAGCCTTTTTGCCTTGTCATTATGACTCTTTTCAAAGGAAGCCAGAAATAGCCATGCTGGGAAGGGGGTTCTGTCTGGGAATGGTAAGCCCCCCCCCCATACACACACACAAGGAGGAAGGTCTCAATGAACGTGTCAGAGAACTTACAAAGCCCTCTGTGTTTGGCTGGGGCAAGCTTTCTCTTCTACCATGAACAAACACATACCCCAGGAAGGCAGAATGGACTCAATAAAAATAGTCACTCAAGGTGACTGGGGGGCGCCTGGGTGGCTCAGCCAGTTACGTCTGATTTCAGCTTAGGTCATGATCTCATGGCTTGTGAGTTCAAGCCCTTCGTCAAACTCTGTGCTGACAGCTCAGAGCTTAGATTCTGCTTTGGATTCTGTCTTCCTATCTCTCTGCCCCTGCCCTGTGCATACTCTGTCTCCATCTCTCCCTCTCAAAAATAAATAAGAAAACATTTTTTAAAAGTTTTTAAGTAGATGAGTGGGGTGCAGGATGCGGGTCTGGGGTGGGTCCCCACCCCTCACCGGAACTACTTCAGATAAGTCTTGTGTGT
The DNA here is from genome assembly GCF_008692635.1 of Crocuta crocuta. NCBI lineage: Eukaryota > Metazoa > Chordata > Mammalia > Carnivora > Hyaenidae > Crocuta > Crocuta crocuta. The sequence goes on along the minus strand of NW_027529425.1, from coordinate 2,472,731 downwards.
GATGTCTCAAATTTTTATATGGAGAGGGTATTATGTATATTACTTGGGTGATTAAATTTTAATTTTTAAAAAGCCACTCAGTTGGAAATCACCATGGTTTTTCTCCTGCAGCGCTGGGAAACATCCTGATCTGCATGTCACTGTGTTCTCAAATTCAGGTCTTCCTTCTCTGTTTAATTTTCTAGATAAACATTATGACTTTGAAATTATCTTAGGTGTTGGTTTACTTTTGGGGGAAGTCTGTCTCCACTTATTAGAACGTAACCATAACACCCTGTAGAAATTACTCTGCACCAGGCGTCAGTTTAAGTGCTTTGTATATAAATTAAACCATGTAAATATCACAACAGAACCCCCCCCCCAACCAAGGAAGGAATATTCCATTAATATCCCCATCTTACAGGGGCACCTGGGTGGCTCTGTCAGTTAAGTATCTGACTTCCGCTCAGGTCATGATTTCGTGGTTCATGGGTTTGAGCCCCACGTCGTGCTCTGTGCTGACAGCTCAGAGCCTGGAGTCTACTTCGGATTCTGTGTCTCCCTCACTCTCTGCTGCTCCCTACTTCGGATTCTGTGTCTCCCTCACTCTCTGCTCCTCCTCTCTTTCTCCTCTGAGAAATAAATAAACATTAAAAGAAATCTATCCCCATCTTACAGATGAGGACACTGTCGCACACAGGTAAAATGATCTGTCCAAGGTCACAGGGCCAGGAGTTAAAGTCTGTCACCGACTCTGGGAACTGGCTCTTCACCACCAGCCACGGTGTCACGGGAACCAGCTTGCTGGTCCTAAAGACAGATCATGGAGCTTAGTGGGGCGCCTGGGTGGCTCCGTCGGTTAAGCATCCAACTTCGGCCCAGGTCATGATCTCACGGTTTGTGGTTCAAGCCCCACGTCGGGCTCAGTGCTGACAGCCAGCTCAGAGCCTGGAGCCTGTTTTGGATTCTGTGTCTCCCTCTTTCTCTCTGACCCTCCCCTGCTCATGCTGTCTCTCTCTCAGAAATAAATAAAAAACATTAAAAAAAATTTTTTTTGAAAGATCTTGGAGCCTAGTGATCTTTCAGGGTGGATTTGGTGACGGCCCGGTGGGCACATGGTGCTGAGGAGAGAAGAGAAGCAGTTGTGACCCTGTGTGAGGCATGCGCAGGTGCTTTTCCTATCTGCTTATGCCTAGGGTCTGATCTGAAGGAGGTTTCTGAGCCCCTAGGAGCCAGCCGCCCGGAGGTGCTCCCGGGTACTCCTGGCCTCTGGGCTGTTCAGGAAGCAGGGTGTTTGCCCCCTGTGCAGTTCTCACTTTTTTAAAATGATTTTTTAAATGTCTATTTATTTTTGAGAGAGAGAGTGAGCATGTAAGCAGGGGACAGGCAGAGAGAGGGGGACAGAGAATCTGTGCTGACACCAGACAGCCTGCTGCAGGGCTCGAACTCACCAACAGCGAAATCATGACCTGAGCCAAAGTCGGATGCTCTCAATCATCTGAGCCACTCAGGTGCCTCTGGATTTCCCATTTTATACACCCTAAACTGAGTCCATATAGTACGGACGGACCCCAGCCCTGGCATCCACATGGGGCCAGTGTCAGATGAATCCTCCGAATGGCCGCCTCTTGCTATTTTTATCTTGAGATAATGCATATGATATTTGCAAACGGAACAAGATAAATGGCTAAATCTGGAGAAGGTGCTTGGCCAGATCGAATTTCCTACGCTTTAAGCAGAAAGTTTAAGCTTCTCCAGCCCAGGGCCAAGGGCAAGACAAGCGCTGGGCTGTGCCCTAGGACACAGGGTGAGCCAAGCTGACGGGCAGGGAGCAGAAGGGAGTGAAGAGATACTGAAATGTGCTAACCTGTCCCTGCTGTGTCCTGACAGTGCCGGCGACAAGGCCCACCTGGCGAGTGTCTGGAGCAGAAATTAATCCTGCCCCGTGCAGCTTGGCTTCTGTTTTAGAGCAAATGGACAGGAGTGCTGTTGGCTCAGCTGTTTGACACAGGGAAAGAAGATGGGACTCCCCACTTTGTTCCCTTCTCATCAGAGAAAGGGCCCCAGTCTCCTGAGCACCCAGGGATGCAGGCCAGTGTCTGCCCCCGAAGCTACTCATGGACCTTCGGGTTGGGANTGAGATCATGACCTGAGCTGAAGTCAGATGCTTAACCGACTGAGCCACCCAGGCACCCCAATTTTTTAATTTTTAAATTGCATTAAAACACACAAACTGTAAAATTTACCATCTGAACCATTTTTTTAAGTTTATTTATTTTGAGAGAGAGAGAGAAAGTGTGAGTGGGGGAGGGACTCAGGGCTCAATATCATAAACCTTGGAGCCTGGAGCCTGCTTGGGACTCTCTCTCTCTCTCTCTCTCCCCCTCTCTCCTTTTCCCTTTGCCCCTCTCCCCAGCTCACACGCGTGCTCTCTCTCTTTCTCTAAAATAAAATTAAGGGGCATCTGGGTGGCTCAGTCAGTTAAGCATCCGATTCTTGATTTTGGCTCAGGTCATGATCTTGCAGTGTGTGAGATCAAGCCCGACGTGGGGCTCTGCGCTGAGAGTGCGGAGCCTGCTTGGGATTCTCTCTCTTGCTCTCTCCCTGCCCCCCCCCCATAAGTAAATAATCTTTAAAAAAAAAAAA
>NW_027529425.1:2443567-2469753 GCF_008692635.1 Crocuta crocuta | reverse complement strand
ATAAGTAAATAATCTTTAAAAAAAAAAAAAGCACAGCTCAGGGGTATTAACCACACTCACACCGCTGTGCAGCCATCACCACTGTCCGCCCCCACAACTCTGGTAAACCTGAGACTGCACCTGTTAAAATAGAACTCCCGGGTCTTCCCTGCCCCCACGCCCGTATCAACCAGCATTCATTCTTCTTTCCGTCTTTACGATTCTCCAGGTACCTCATATGAGTGAAATAATAGAGTATTTGTCTTCTTGTGACTGCAGGTGCCAGGATGCCCCTCCTCCTTCAGGCTGAATAATAGCCCATTGTATGGACAGACCACACTCTGCTTGTCGATTCATGGGTGGGTGGATGCTTGCTTTGCTTCTGGCGCTGTGGCTCTTGTGAATAGTGTTGCTGTGAATGCAATGTACAAATATCCCCCCCAGGGCCCCTGCTTTCGGTTCTTTGGAGTATGTTCCTGGAAGCAGAGTTCCTGGATCATATGTGGTCATTCTATTTTTAATTTTTTGAGGAACCACCATACTGTTTTCCATAATGGCTGGTTTTGTTTATTTATTTACTTTTATTATGTTTGTTTATTTTTGAGAGACAGAGCGCCAGTTGGGGAGGGACAGAGAGAGAGGGAGACACAGAATCTGAAGCAGGCTCCAGGCTCTGAGCTGTCAGCGCAGAGCCTGACGGGGGGCTAAAACTCACAAACCACAAGATCATGACCTGAGGAGAAGTCGGATGGTTTAGCCGACTGAGCCAACCAGGAGCCCCTCACCGTGGTTTTGATTTGCATTTCCCTATGATTAGTGACGTTGAGCATTGGTCATTTGTATGTCTTCTTTGGGGAAGTGTCTGTTCACCTCCTTTGTCCATGTCCAATCAGGTCGTTTGGGCGTTTGGCCCTCATTGTTACGAGTTGTAGGAGTTCTTTTTGTATTCTGGATATTAACCCCTTATCAGGTACATGATTTGCAAATATTTCCCTCCATTCCATGGGTTGCCTTTTCACTCTGGTGCACAGAAGTTTGTTTTAATTTTGCAGTGGTCCGATTTAATTATTTTTTCCCTTCGCTGCCTTTGGTTGTGCTTGATTTGTAAAAAAACCATTTTCTTGGAAACCGCCATGGTTATTCTCCTGCAGTGCTTTGCGAAGTTCTGACATGCATGTCAGTGTGTCCTCCTAGGAAGACCTTTCTTCCAAGTGAATCCCACTGGTCTGCTTCTGTCCATCCTGGGAGACAGTCAATGGCTTCACCGAAGGTACCAGTCCATATACAAGCTCCGCCACTAAGGTGGCGGTTTGCCTGCAACCCCCACCCCCACCCCGTGGCCCACATGGATCCTGAAATCCCCCAGTTAATCACCGTTCTGGGTTAGGACCCCTTGGAGAAAGGCAGCCTGTTCCTAGGACCACGGCTCTTGGACCCCCCTCAGGGATGAAGTTCTGGGAGATGGGCTTCCCATGAATGTTGGGGCTCCAGGAAAGGCCTCTTGATCCCTCTCTTCCGGCTCTCGCTTCTGGGCTCACGGTTCTCCACATGCACATTCTGAGGGGGCCTTCAAAATAACTCGTTTTGGCCATTCTTTTCCATTCTGGCACTTAATCATTTTCTGCCACAGACCGAATCTATTTTGAACTGCCTTTTTTTGTCTGCTTGCTTCATACATGTGGCCTCCTGTGGGTTCCACGGCGGAGATGCTTCATCCCCTGGCTCGTTCTCGGAAACAGAGCCAGCCACGTGGGGAGAGCCGCTCTCAGGCACAGATGGTGCCCGTGGCGGAGACGACAGCGCTCCGGCTCCCTTCCACCTGCACCGTGGGACCAAGGCCAGCTTCCCGGCCAGCCTTCCAAATCTGAACGAGCTGACCGCTAAGTTCCTTTTAGAGCCCCTCACCCTCAGCCCTGGACCTTGAGAACACAACCCACAGTTGTTTTCCATTCCCTGGGCTGGGATTTTGGTGCTTTGTAGACTGGTATCTCTTTACGTTCGGATTGCTGTGCACTCCCACTCAGTGATGTGGCCAGCTGGGTGGGGGCGGGGGTGGGAGCAGGGGCTTCAGGAACAAGAGCCATGTGCTCTCTCTGGTCGGGTCCTGAAGTGCTGGGGAGGGGACAGGATCCGGGGAGCTGGACAGTCATGCAGACTCAAGGATGTTTGCTGTAAATTCACCAGGGCCATCCACGAGCACTTCTGGGCGACCCTGGGGTCCTATCACTCCCTCACACTCTGCAATGACTATTTTAACCTCTGCCTCTAATTCCTATCCCCTCCCACTCAGCCAGGGGCCTTGCCTCCCACTTCACAAAGGTGGTAGAACCTTCAACCAGAAACTTCCAATACCCCTCCCCCAAACAGAGACTGCCCTCAGCCCCACCCTCCCCTTTATGTGCTCTGCTGTCTGAGCATGCTCCCCACCACTTTCTTTATGTCCACAAGATCCTCCCCAAAACAAAACCCATAAAGCCATCCCAGGGCCCCTCACCCCTTCTAGCTAATGCCAGCTTTCTGCCTTCCTTTTGCACCCAAACTCCCCAAAAGATGTATCTAAACTTACTTCCTCCAGGGGCCCCTGGGTGGCTTAGTGGGTTGAACGTCCAACTTTGGCTCAGGTCACAATCTCATTGTTCATGAGTTCAAGCCCCATGTTGGGCTCTATGCTGACAGCTCAGAGCCTGGAGCCTGCTTTGGATTCTGTGTTTCTCTGCCCCTCCTCCACTCATGCTCTCTGTTTCTTTCTCAAAATAAAAAAATAAACATTAAACTTACTCCCTCCCATCTCCCACTCTCTTATGAGTCCCTCTTACTGTCCCCAGCTCCACGGAGGTCACCTCAGCATCACTAGGGTCAGGAGCATCTCACTCCCTTCTCACCTGTCTTCTTGGCCAGAGAGATGCCAGAAAATTCTCTTTGCCCAGCTGGTGAAGTCGCCCCCGCCTCATTAGAGTTGCCTTCTGCATCTCCTTTGGAAGCTCTCTTCCTGCACCTGGCGGGGCACCATCTTCTCTGATATCCCCATCCCACCTGTGACATCAGTTACAGTCAATTCCCCTTACCCGCAGTCCTCATGTTCTGTATAGAAGCTACGAACACTGAATTAGCGAATACCGAACCCCTGCTCCCAGGGAAAATACAAGGTTAGCTTCCCTCCAGCCTCTGGTCACATTTTCACCAACCGATCAATACATAACCTCATTATATGTGGGTTTCTGCTTAAACACACCCTGTTTCATACCTGTTGTTGGCTCATTAACAATGAGCTCATGACCGGCTGCACTATATCTCCTGCCCTAATGAAGCTTATCTAACTGACACCCGTGTTTTCTCCACACTGTGCCTGACAGGTTTCTTGCACATGGGAATACCTTGGCACTGTGTGCACGGGGCCATTTGAAACAGCCTAGTCACCAGCAAAAAAGCACAGACATGCAAAAAATGGTGGTGTGACACAGACCTCGTGAACAGCGTCAGCTGCAGCAAAAAGACAGAGCGCCTCCTTGTTCCACCCATCTGAACAAGGACCTTAGGAGACATAGATTTTTCACCGCTCTTGGGATGTCTGTGAATGACTGCAAGATGCTGTGAGTGTTGATGGGGGAGGTGACAGATCAAATGTCAGGCACTCACAAGGAGGGAATCTCTGAATAACGAGGATGGACTGGACACCCAGAAGCTGATGGGTCACGAGCTGAGAGTCTTCCTTCTCAGACCTGGCTGTGCACTGGTGGCTGGCAAGGCACATCTCGATGGAATTACACACTTAACTGTCCAAATTGTCCTCTTGAGCTTGTCCCCCTTAAACTGGGTCTGGTTCCAGTCCTGTCCCCTCCTTAGAGAATGGAGCCACCATCCAGCCTGTCACCAAGAATCACGGCCAACCCCTCCCTCTGACCCCCAACACCTCAGAGTCAATCCATCCTAGGCCTTGATGAGTTTGTTTTCCTCCTCTCCACCACCACTGAACCGATGCCACCTCTCCTCTGGTCTTCCCCACTCCTGACACCCCTGCTCTCTGCCCTGCCCTGTCCTCCACTATCACCAAGATGCCAAATATGGCCTGTCCAGCTGTGCCTAATCCCACCCCCACTGACCCTCCAGCTTTGACCCCACCACACACCACACTCCCTTGCTGTCTTCATTTCACCCACTTTGGCCTTTCTATCAGAGGACTTGCTGCCACAGGACCTTTACACATGCTGACCTCTCTATTAAAACCCTCCTCACAGACACATACACAACACATACACACACACACTGAGAAAGGGGCACCCATGGATACACATTGTACACACACACACACATGCTTGGTTAACTCCCATCTGACAGACCTCAACACGATCCTTACCTTCCCTGATTCCGCCTGGCATTTTGTCAGTTTTATACGCATTTATGGGATCGTGTGATTAACAACTATTTCCACCGCTAGACTGGAAACTTCATGAAGATCCCAGCGACCTGGTAGTTGGTGGCATAAAGAGTCTGAGACAGCACCGGAGCCTGGGCTGGAAGCCGTGTCCCCAGTGTCCAGGGTGCACCTAGATGGACAGATGAATGGGCAGACAGAGAGATGACATCACTGGCTCGTGCACTTCCTTGTCTGTGATCCTGACCCTGAAGGTGGCAAAGGCAGAGAGAGGAGCGGAAAGTCGCTGGCTGGCTTCTGGGGCTTTGGGCTACTCCTTGCCTACGTCTTCAGCTTTGAGCCTCTACTCAACCTCACAAAACTGTGCCCACCTATAGGTACAAGGTTGGCACCTAATTTGCATTTCTTTTCGATAAGAGAGGCTGAGCGTCTTTCCACAGATCAATCAGCCATTTGTATTTTCTCTGCTGTTTGCATCCTTTGCCTCTTTTTTAATTTGGTTATTTGTATCTATTTTTTTTAATGTTTGTTTTTGAGAGACAGAGAGAGACAGTGCGTGTGAGCAGGAGAGGGGCAGAGAGAGAGGGAGAGAGAGAATCCCAAGCAGCATCCACACTGTCAGCACAGAGCCCAATGCAGGGCTCAATCTTAGGAACCGCGAGATCATGACCTGAGCCGAAACAAAGAGTCTGTCACTTAACTCACTGAGCCACTCAGGCGCTCCAGTTTGTATCTATTTTTAAATGTATTTGCAATAGCTCTTTGAAATTAAGGTAACAAAACCTTTGGCTATTGTGTGTAGCCAATGTATTCTATTTTTCTCTAGGTTTCCAATTGTTCCCTGGTATCTTAAAGACTTCTTACTAGAGAAAACTTGAAACGTATATAAAGTAGAGAGAACAGTCCACAGACTCCCCAGCTTGAGTTCCATCCACCATCCACTCATCCCCCATCTCTGTCCTCACTCTTTGCGCCTACCCAGGTTATTTTGAAGAAAACCCCAGGCATCATTGTGTCATTTTATTCATAATTATTTTGTATGTATCTTTAAAATATTTTTTAGGGGTGCCTGAGTGGCTCAGATGGTTAAGTGTCTGACTCGTGATTTCAGCTGAGGTCTTGCTTGATCTCACAGTTCATGAGACTGAGCCCCATGTCAGGCTCTGTGCTGACAGTGTGGAGCCTGCTTAGGATTCTCTCTCTCCCTCTCTCTCTGCCCCTCCTCTGCTCTCTCGAGTGCATGTGATCTCTTTCTCTCTCTCAAAATAAATAAACTTTAAAAATAAATAAAAATATTTTTAAAATCTCTGATTTTTTTCATATGGAAGTTTGTAGTTTCACACAAACATGCATATTTTTATTTTACATGTATCTATAATATATGTATCTGTGTACATATTTTTTCTTTATGGCTTCTGAATTTTGTTTTCTGCTTTGAAAATTCTTCTCCACTCCTATATTGTAAATAAATTTCTGATTTCACAGTTTATATTTTTGAAGGTTTATTTATTTATTTAGAGGCAGAGAGAGAGAGAAAGAGAGAGAGAGAATCCCAAGTAGGCTCCATCCCACAACTGTGAGATCACAACATGAGCCAAAATCAAAAGTCAACTGCTCAACTGACCGAGCCACCCAGGTGCCCCCACAGTTTATTTTATAATTGCATATATTTATTTTCGCATCATTATTACCATAAATTGATTTTTTTATTGTAAGGAGTAGGGTAGGAATCTAATTTTGCTTTCTTTCAAAAAAAAAAAAAACTAGTCAATTAACCATTTATTCAGATGAGTATTACAGAGTCTCCTTTTGGTCTTTCAAAATGGTGGGCTATCTTGATGGTTTCCCAGACGTTGAACCAGCCTTGCATTCTGTGATGCACCTTTGAATGGAATGCCAAGTTCTCAAAAGTTTTATTTTTAAAGTTTGCACTGATATTCAAGAGTGAGAATATTCTGTAGACTTCTATTTGGGGAGCTATTTTCATTAGATTTTAGTGTCAGGGTTAGTCTGTCATTGTAATAAGAATTTGGCAATCTTTCCTTCTTAACGCTCTGGAACAGTTTAAGTAATATTGAAACTCTTTCTTGAGAGTACTTTTTAATTTTGTGTTTTGCTGTGGAATCACTTAGACTGGAACCTATCTTGAAGGTTGTTCACCGTTATCAGGTCAACAGGAATCTTGCCATGCTGGTTTAGGTAGAGAGAGGAAGAGCTACCCATTAGTGAGTGAGGTCAGCCTGGCATTTGGGGATAACCTTTCAAGTCTTTGGGGAGATGACACTGGACCAAAGCAATCTACACTCTTACAGACACTGCCTCAAGGAGCACTGTCCCTTTCTCCGTGTGCCCAGTGAAGGCTTTGAACCCTGCCCCCGACCCTCTCAGGAAGGATGTACTGGTTGGATGGTCCATTAGCTTTCTCCCGCTGCTGTAACAAATGACTGTGAACAGGATGACTTAAAACAACAGAAATTCATTCTCTCATGATTCTGGAGGCTGGAAGCCTAACATCAGAGGGAATAGAGTCTGAGAGAGAGAGAGAAAGAGAGAGTGCACAAGTGGGGGAGGGCCAGAGAGAGAGGGAGAGAGAGGGAATCCCAAGCTGACTCCACACTGACAGGACGGAGCTCAATGAAGGGCCTGAATTCACGAGCCATCAGGTCATGACCTGAGCTGAAACCGAAAGTCAGACACTTAACCGACTGAGCCATCAGGCGCCCCTAGCCAGCAGCCACTTCCTAACTGGTCTCCTTGCTTCCACCCCTCCCGTGCCTCTGTCTTCCCCAGGCTCTGTCACACGGCATCTCACATGGCAGCCAGATGTCCTTTTAAAAATGGAAGTCTTGGAATAAAGTTCTGATTCATGCTACACTGTGGGAGAGCCTCGGAAACACTCTGCCAAGTGAAAGAAGGCAGACACAGAAGGAGAAATAGTATATGATTCCCCTTCTCTGTGGAATCTGGAGAATAGATGAATTTGCAGACGGTGGTAGAAGAGGGGTTACCAGGGGCTGGGGTGGACACAGCAATAGGGGAGTTGTTGCTGAATGGGTGTGGGATGAAAAGGTTTGGGAAATGGATAGTGGTAATAGTTGTACGATATTGGGAACGTAATAAATGCCACTGAATTGTACACATGAAGACGACCAAAGTGGCAGATTTTATGTTGTATCTGTTTTACCACACTTTTAAAAATTAATAGTGTACCAGGGGCACCTGGTGGCTCAGTCGGTTGAGCATCCGACTTTGGCTCAGGTTATGAACTCACACTGTGAGTTCGAGCCCTGCATTGGGCTCTGTGCTGACAGCTCAGAGCTGGGAGCCTGCTTCAGATTCTGTGTCTCCCTCTCTCTCTGTCCTTCCCCTACTCATGCTCTGTCTCTCAAAAATAAATAAATGTAAAAATTTTTTAAGTTAATAATGTACCAAATATATAGCATACCAACAGCCTTGAATTGTACGCATTAAATAAGTAAATTGCATGGTACATGAATTATATCTCAGTAAAGCTATTATTTGAATACATGAATTACCTTAGCTGGGATCAATATCCTCCTGGGGTGAAATCCTAAACTTTGACTGGGCCCTTAGAGATCTGCTGTGCCCAGTGCCCCTCTCAATTCCTCCCCATTCTTCACTTATTCCTCAGATCACTTAGCTATTCCTCTAGGGTATCAAGGACACCTCTACCCCAGGGTCTTTGCACGTGCTATACCCTCTGCATGGAACTCTTCCCTCAAGTATCTGCACTGTCCACTCCTACTTCCTTCATCTCTCTCCCCACACGCAATTTAAGATGTCTTCCTTAACCAATAAAATAGCAGACACACAACCCCATCACTGTCTGTTCCTTATCCTGCTTTCTTTTCTTCTTGGCCCATTTCACCATCTAAATATTACAAACGTTAAAAAAAAAAAATCCTCTGTCTCCTCCAACTGGGAACTTAACACTGTGAGAGGAGGGTGTTTCTTTTAGCTCCCAAGCCCTAAAATAATGCCTGGTCGCCATAGGTGCTTAAGTAAGATTTGTTGAGACACTAAAGAGCTGCGAAGTATTTCAGTTTATGGGCTACATAAGGTCTTTAGCTGGTCTTTTACTATTATCAACAATGTTGCAATGAATACCCTTGTATTTAGGTCTTGAGTACACAGCAGAGTTCCCCCACGGACAAATTTCTCACACATGAAACTGAAGCCTCAAAGGCATGTGCATGTTTTAGCTTCCTAGATATTCCCAGATTGCCCTCCAAAGGGGGCGTCGACCATCCCATGGTTGACCACTCCCGTTGAGAGAAACTGGAGTGACTTCATGAAGGACTGCCATTTTTGCTCCTTTTCCTGCTTCGGATTCTTCTAGGACGTACACCCACACGGATATCTGTAGTACAGGCAATGTGTCTTCCTTGTAAAGGTCAAGGAGTTAATGATCTCTTTGGAGTCTTCCAGCACAACATAAGACATGTAAGGAGTGACGGGGCAAAGTCCTCAGTTACCTTTTCCCAGACCGTTGACTCACCAACACCCCTGACTCCAGGGCATAAGTAACTTATAGAGGACACCTCAACACGTGTCTTTGTTTTGACCAATTCTGTGATTCCTGGGAAGGCACACACACTAAAAACCCCAGACCCCAAGCAAAGATGAGATCCTGTCCCCTTTCTTTTCTGAGTCTTCCAGATGCTCTGTCTATATCTGCGCTCTCTCTACATCTTCCATAAACTCTGCTCTCACTTTCTCTCAGCTCATGTTTGAGTTCTATCCTGCACAAAGCCAAGGACCCTCTTGGCTCATGCCGCAGGACCCCCATTGGGTCCTCAGACCCGGCCACCCTGTATCACACCGACCATCACATCAACCATCCTACACCCTAAGCCATAATATACCTTCTTGTACCTTTTGCTAAGGAGGTGGGAGATAATTTTTTCCTTCTAGTTTTAACCTGTATTTCTCACTCTCTGAGTGAGGTTGATCATGGCTTAAAGCCATTTGTTTGATCTGTAGATTCAGTGCAATCCCAGCCAAAATTTTTTAAATGAACCCCCCATAAATGAACATGTCTGCTGTTTGCAACATTTCCAAGATTTAAAATAAAACTCATGCAGCTTTGCACACCCATCTGGTGATCTCTTTGGCTACAGGTGGAGTTGCTGGTTCAAAGAGTTTACTCATTTGCATTTTGGGTCTTCCGAAGACTCTTTGGTGGACTTCCACCAGTAGAGCATGAGTGCATGACCCCACCTTCTGCAGGTTATGATCGTTTACACTCCTACCAGGGAGCATGAGGAGGTCTGGTCCCTGTACTTTTACTGCTCTGAGTTTTGGTCGTCGTCTTCCTTTCCCAGAAGCACTCCTTGTGCAGTAAAGGATCCACCCCGTCCAAAAGGAACCTTAGCTTTGCTTTGCTCCTGCTTCCAGGAATTGATCAATAAGCCGTCAGAATGTCCTGCCCTGTAAGTGTGTTTTTCTTTACCTGGGGCCTTAGACGGTGCCAGAAAGTGTAAGGATGTGACTTAGGCTTGGCCACACAGTGTCAGTTTGACCTGTGGAGGGGCTGCACACTAAAGGGTCAGGCACGTGGAGAGTCCGCCATGTCTATGTGACAGAACCCCAGTAAGGCATCTGGACACCAAGGCTTGCAGGGACTTCTTTGGTGGGCAGGACTCCATGCATGTTGTCACATGTCATTGCTGGGACATGTTAGCACTGTCCTTGACTCCACTGGGAAGGGACAACTGGAATTAATTCTCTTGGACTCTGCTCCAGGAGCCTTTGCCCTTGGCTGACCTTAACGTGTATCCTCCTGCGGTAATAAACTATAATCATGAGTTGTAATGGCTTTGCTGAGTTCTCTGAGTCATTCTGGCAAATCACTGAACTTGAGGTTAGCCTTAAGGTGCCCCAAACTTGAACTTATCCTTGCAAAGTTGGGTGGCCCATATAGGCATCTGTGTCTGCTCCCCTCTGCCTGCCTTTTGGGGCCCACTCCTGGTCCCAGTTCTGTCTCAACCATAGCAATTTGAGCTCCTGCTCTAGTTCACGGGACTCTTGGAGACCCTCTGGGATGTGGCCGGGGAGCACCCTCGCATGCTGCTGGTTTGAGACTTAAAATCTTGATGCATTGAAGTGCTCAGTTGGCCGGCCACTCCTTAAAGCTGGGGATGACTGAAAGCAGGCCACATGTCCCAAAAGGAGGAGAATGGCAAAACAAATTATGGTGCATCTACCAGATGGGATGTTACGCAGCTCTTAAAAATAACAACCACGCGGACTGCAGCAATATATTTTAAAAAAATGCCCACAGCATTTAAAGTAAACGAAGCAGACTCCGAAGCCATATCTGTGCCAACCGGAACTTGTAAAAACGCACCCTCAGGTGAACAGAAACTGGACGGAGCGTAGAAAAGAGCAGAGGCAGCGGCGTGGATGATCTTCCCCTTGTCTTGTCCTTTGGTGGCGGTGGTGCAATTGACTGGATGGGGAAGAGAATGAGTTCAGAGCCTCCTGAGGAGGGAGAGGGGGTGGACCTCACGCCTCTGCACTGAAGGGCTGTCAGGGAGGGGGCTTCGTGGCTTCTGCAAAACACTGCACTCAGCAGGATGGTTGGGGGGGGGGGCTGGGCACCTTGCAGGGAGCGGGTTATGCCAATGTGCTTCCTGGTCCACCCAAGTTCACGGCTGCCATCTGGACCTGTGTTTCCCTCAGCGTGGTACATGTCCCACCTAATTTCAATACAAGTGGTGTGTGTGTGTGAGAGAGATGTGGTTTTCTACCGTGGTAAAATATACCTAACATAAAATTGTCCATTTTTGCCATTTATTAAGAGTACAGTTCAGTGGCATTAAGTATGGTCACATTGTCAGGCAGCCATCATCACTGTCTGTCCAGCAGAATCTTTTCATCTTCCCAAATTGGAACTCTGTCCACATCAAACAGCCCCTCAACCCCTTTCCCTCAGCCCCTGGCACTCATCATCCTACTTTCTGTCTCTGTGGCTCTGACTCCTCTGGGAACCTCACATAAGTGGGATCATACAATATTAGCCCTTTAAAAAAAAAAGTGTAATGTTTAATTTTGAGAGGGGAGGAAGGGCAGAGAGGCAGGGAGACACAGAATCCAAAGCGGGCTCCAGGCTCTGAGCTGTCAGCACAGAGCCCGACATGAAGCTCAAACTCACGAACCATGAGATCATGACCTGAGCCGCCGTTGGATGCTTAACCGACTGAGCCACCCAAGCGCCCCTATTTGCCCTTTTGTAACTGGTTTATTGCACTTGGCACACTGTCCTCAAAGTATATCCATGCTGTAACATGTGTCAGAATTTTCCTCCTTTTTAAGGTAGAATAATATTCCACCGTGTGGATATACTGCATTTTGTGGATTCAATCATTTGCGACGGACATTTGAGTTGTTTCCATCTTTTGGCTCTTGTAAATAATGCCGCTAGGAACATGGGTATACAAATATCTGTTTGAGTCCCTGCTTTCAATTCTTTCGGGTACCTACGCAGACGTGAAATCGCCAAGACAAGTAGGTTTGGTTTTTTATTTACAGAGTTACGTACATACTTAATGCCCTGATTTAGTTATACAATAGAGGTCTGAGCAACTACCATGTGCCAGATAGGACTTGTAAGCCCTGGGGATACAGATCAGTGAACAAAATAAAAGTCTGCCTTAACGGAATGTACATTCTAAAGAGGCAAGACAGGGGCGCCCGGGTGGCTTAGTCTGTTAAGCGTCCGACTTTCGCTCAGGTCATGATCTCGCGGTTTGTGGGTTCGAGCCCCGCGTCGGGCTCTGTGCTGACTGCCAGCTCAGAGCCTGGAGCCTGTTTCAGTCTGTGGCTCCCTCTCTCTCTGACCCTCCCCTGCTCACGCTGTCTCTCTCTCTCTCCTAGAAATAAATAAAAAAAAAAAAACATTAAACAATTTAAAAAAAAAAATAAAGAGGCAAGACAGACAAATGAGCATAAATAAAATACATAGAATGTGAGAAGGTGATAAGAATGAACAGAAACGAGATCAAGCAGGGCAGGGTGGAGGTTTGGGAAGTGTTGTGAAAAAATAGTAAAATACAAAGCTCTTTCCTTCCTTCTACGGTCTCTCTCTTGACCTGTCATGGTGGTTTTCATTTGCTACTTAATAGCATTCGAAGTAAAACTCAAAAATCTACCTCCAGCTCGCAGATGAGTAAGGACTGAGAGGAAAAGGACTTTAGGCTGCCTGATCTTTCTCTCTCCTTTAATGCCATCATTTGCAAGACAGGTGGGTGCCTAACATGGGAGGTCACACAGTAAGGAAGAGGTGATAGGACTCCTTGGTGGCTCATGATTCTCAAACCACCATTGCCTGCTGTCTGAATTTGAAGCAAGCTCCGGTTTGAATAGAAAGTGTGGCCTCTCTGGGCTGTCAGAATCCCCACTTACTAAGTATTTCGTGTCACACGCGTATCTGATACTAGCTCTGAATCTCGCCGAACCGCCACGCACTATGGGTCCATCAGAGCACCAGGAACGTTCTTAAGCAAACTGGTGTCAAACGACGACAGGCGTACTTGTTTCAGGACTCTCTTGTTCGTAGGCATGCTTCAACGCCGCATGAAACCTCACTCAACAAACACAAGTTGAAAGATATAATTATGAAGAATTCCAAAATGGCAGCACCTGGTTGGCTCAGTGGGTTGTGTCCAACTTCGGCTCAGTTCATGATCTTGAGCCCCACACTGGGTTCGAAGCTGTCAGCACAGGTCCGCTTCAGATCCTCTGTCCCCCACCTCTCTGCCCTTCCCCTGCTTGCATGCATATGCGCTCTCTCTCACAAATAAAATATTTAAAAAAAAAAAAAACACCCCAAAGAGAATCAAAATGGTGAGAGCAGAGTATTAAACCAAACATGAGGCTCCTCTGAGTGCGGGGCCAATGCACAGGCCTTGTTGGTTTATAACCCTCCCGGGAGCTCCCCTTGTGTGATCTGAAATCGGCCCCAATACTTGGAAGGCAGAGTAGGCTGAAGGAAGAGCCAAGCTACTCCAAGGAGGGAGGGGGCAGGTTTTTTTTTTTAATGTTTATTTATTTTTGAGAGACAGAGCATAAGCAGGGAAGGAACAGAGAGAGAGGGAGACACAGAATCCTTAGCAGGCTCCAGGCTATGTGGAGCCCAATGTGGGGCTTGAACCCACAAACCGTGAGATCGTGACCTGAGCCAAAGTCAGATGCTTAACTGCCTGAGCCACCCAGGTGCCCCTGGCACTGCCCAGGCAGTTTTAATAACCAAAGAGAACCCATGTATGAGGCTGTCCTGCATAGCAGCAAGACCAATAGGTCCCCACACTGCCTGCCAAGGCTTAGAGGTTTATAAAGAGGCCTTAACTGTGTTCAGTGTTCAGCTGTGTATACCACATGGCTATTCTCAACTCCCACATCACTGCCTCAAGACTTTGACCTCAGAGCAGCTTCTGGGAACAGGAAAGGCAAGTGGAACCCACATTCCAAGGACAGGGCAGGGGGTGAGGAACCTCTGATTACTCCAGTCCAACCCATGGGTCACTCAGCAGGCACATTTTTTCAATGACATTCCTCGACAGTCACTCACCCATGAAGCCACGCCTGGTCTGTTGACTCAGCTTAGAGTAGGCAGCTTCAGAGCGCAGCGAGGAAGGAGATGGTCCAGGAGGGAGAGGACATGCAGAGGTGACGAGGACTGTGGTCAAGGGCATTTATTCTGGCGGCACTATGAACACTTAGAGAAAACCGATGGCACCTGGGGTGACAGCCTATCCCATTCCCCCACTGGTCTGAGCAGAAGGAGAAATTGCAAAACCTAAAAAAATGCCCACTGGGGATTCAGCTCAAAGATCAGCCACCATTATAGCAAAGAGCCACCGCTCACTGCCCAGAGAAGCAGGCAAGAAGACATCAGGCTGGAAAATTGAAATAGTGACATCACTCAGTACTGGCAAAGACGCCGGGAAACAGGGACTTGCCCCCTACTGGGGGCTGTAGGAATTGCCTATTCACTTGAACAACTGGCAATTCCTGGGGACTGGAGGTTGTTCATACCTCACACCCCAGAACTTGTGTTTCTAAACACATTCCATAGTGAATCTCTTGCATGGAGAACCAGAAGCAAGGTGCAAAGATGTCATTGCAGCATTGTGTGTAAGAGCAAAATATTAATAACAGTATAAATGGCCATACTTAAAAAAAAAAAATCGAAGTAGGGGCGCCTGGGTGGCTTAGTCGGTTAAGCGTCCGACTTTCGCTTAGGTCATGATCTCACGGTTCGTGGGTTCGAGCCCCGCGTCGGGCTCTGTGCTGACTGCCAGCTCAGAGCCTGGAGCCTGTTTCAGTCTGTGACTCCCTCTCTCTCTGACCCTCCCCTGTTCACGCTGTCTCTCTCTCTCTCTCTCTCCTAGAAATAAATAAAACATTTTTTAAAAAAATTTAAAAAATTTGAAAGAAATCGAAGCTAGTTAACATATATTGTACTAATGGCTTCATGAGTAGAACCCAGTGATTCATCATTTATGTGTAACACCCAGTGCTCATCCCAGCAAGTGCTCTCCTTACTGCCCATCACCCGTTTAGCCCATCCCCTCCACACCGCCCCTCCATCAACCCTCAGTTTTTTCTCTTTGTTTAAGAGCCTCTTATGGTTTGTCTCCTTCTCTGTTTTTATCTTATTTTTCCTTCCCTTCCCCCATGCTCATCTCTTCGTTTCTTAAATTCCACATATGATTGAAATCATATAATATTTATCTTTCTATAGCTTACGTCGCATAGCAAAATACCTTCTAGTTCCATCCACATTGTTGCAAATGGCAAGATTTCATTCTTTTTGAGCGCTGAGTAATACTCCATTGTGTATATATACCATATCTTCTTTATCCATTCATCCATCGATGGACATTTGGGCTCTTTCCATACTTTGACTCTTGATAGTGCTGCTGTAAACATGGGGGTGCATGTGCCCTTTTGAATCAGCATTTTTGTATCCTTTGGATAAATACCTAGTAGTGCAGTTGCTGGATCGTAGAGTAGTTCCATTTTAAAAATTTTGAGGAAACTCCATACTGTTCTCCAGAGTTGCTGCGCCAGTTTGCCTTCCCACCAAGAGTGCAAAAGTGTTCCCATTTCTCTGCATCCTCGCCAGCATCTGTTGTTTTCTGAGTTGTTAACATTAGCCTTTCTGACAGGTGTGAGGTGGCGTCTCATTGTGAAGTGACTCTACTTTTAAAAAACCAAAATGGAATATTAAACTAAAGAACTTTATCTGAGGCAGTTAAAATGAACACCTATCAAGAATAAATCTCAACAGGATGTTAGGTTAAAAAAGCGATTTGTAAACTGTGGACAGTGTGAAAATGTGCATTTGAAAACACAAAAAGCAATGCTCTATCGCTCACGGCTACTTAACCAAGACAGTAAAAGTATGAAAGCATGGACAGGAAGGACATAGGCCAACGTCAGGGCAGAGAGAATGAAATCCACCAAGATGCAAAGGGGATTTCTTAAAATAAGAATTGGAAACCTGAAAAGCAATAATGTTAACATATATTAATTCTGGGTGTGTGTAGGGGGGTGATGCATGAGTGTTTATTTTACTCCATAGTCTTCTGTAAATTTGAGCCATTCCATAATTCAAAAAAAACCCAAAAACAAAACAGTGTTGAAAGTTTCCCTTTATGTTTCTCACTCTTCTGCAGTCTCCACCTTTTAAACCGAGGCCTGGGGTGGGGTGGAGGAGGGCGACCGACGCGGGGCGGTGGGGTGAGGGCCGAGGGTTGGGCGGCAGAGCTGAGACTCACCGCCTCCTTCGAAGATCCACTTTGGCTCCGCCCCTCCCAGTTGTATCCATGGTAACCAGGGTCCCTGCTCCCTTGAACCAGGTGTCAAGCCAAGGCTCCGGGGCGCCACCTGGTGGTGTTTCTGGTGGCGCGCTCTGCGAGGGGTCCCCAAGTGTGAGTCAGAGTGGCCGCCTTGAGGGGCGCGCCTTAAAAATAAAGACCAGCGTTGTCCTATTGCCCTGGGTCCCTCCTGGATGCCTTTAAGGCAGTGGCAATTCATTGCAGAAAATGCTTTCATGAAAGTTCGGCTACAGCCATTGACCACCCAGGGTTTTTTGGGGGGTCTCCTGGAGTCCCTCAAAGCTCCGGCCATTCACAGGTATGTGTCTTCATGGGGACCCCCAGAGCTCGCGGTTACAAATGTCTTGGAGACTCCAAGAGAGAAGGCTTTAAAACATGTCACTGTGGACTTCCAGAGAGCATAAACCCATTCTTTTCTATGTATTTTTTTAAATTTGCTTTACTCCAAAAGTAACAGACATTTGTAGAAAGCTTGGAAAATCATCTCACCACCCACACATAACCAGAACCAACATTTGGGCTTTATCCTTCTAGTATCCCTCTGCTCCATTCATTTTTGAGGGGTTGGTTTCTTACAAATTTGGAAATTCACAAGCTCAGAGATATTTTCCACCAGGAAAGGTAGACCTGGGTCACAAGCCCAGCTCCTCCGCTTAACTGTCACCTCAGGCAAACAGATGAACTTTCTCTATATCTCAGTCTTCTGACCTGCAAAATGGGAATCTTACTGCATCTCACAGCGCCATTGGGAAATTTTCAGTGATGTAATGCAAAATAAAACATTTAGTACAGTGCTGAACACATAGTAAGCAATTGCACCTCAGCCATGGCTAAAATTACAGCAGCGCATGGCGTGATATAATTACAGTATTCTGCAACCCACTTTTCCCACTTAAACACATTTTCCTCATGTGAAGGAAAAACCTAGTTTTTTCCTTTCAATGTGGGGAAGCATCCACCCTTCTCTACTGTGCATGTCTTTTACCTGTGAGTCTCCTTTCCTGCTTGCAGAAAACATTGCATTCCTGACACTTCCGGTCACCAGATGTGTGGACGTTTGTCCCCATCCCAAGCAATTCTCTGTGACACCAGCTGGGTGTCCAAAATTGAACTCCATCCTGACACTACCTACCTGGAGATAGGGTCAGATCCCCCAGGGTCAAGGGCTCCACCCTTAAGTCCACAAGACGGCCCCCGTCCCCACTTCAGATGCCAGTCTCAAATCTAGATTGCCTGACACCTGTGCTTCTGACCAACTGGCTACAGATCAGAGATGCCAGTGTCCCCTCTCTGGGTTCGATGAATTTGCGAGAGCAGCTCACAGAACTCAGGAACACTTACTTACACTTATCAGTTTATTGAAGGATATGGATAGTATCATATTATTAAAGGCTATTAAAGGCGAGGTCTGGAAGCTTCTGTCCCTGTGGAGTTGGGGTGTGTCACCCTCTTGGTGGTCTAGAAGCTCCCTGAGCCCATACTATTGGGATTCCATGGGAGCTTCCTCATTCCTCATGATCAATTATTAACTCCATTTCTAGCGCCTCTCCTCTCCCTGGAGAAGTGGAGGGGGAAGGGCTGAAAAATCCAAGCTTCTTGTCATGACTTGGTGTTTCTGGTGACCAGTCCCCATTCAGGAGCCCACCCAGAGTCACCTCATTAGAGCAGGGAAATACTCCGGGGCTCTTATCACTTAGGAATTTACAAGGGGGTGAGGAGCCCTGTGTCAGGGACATGGTCGAAGACAAATACTAGACCAGAGATGTGCCCAGTGTTCTCAAGAAAGTAGAGGCTCTGTGCCAGAAACTGGGGGCAGAGACCAATATATACTTTCTACTCTCTCACTCTGTGTGTGTGTGTTTGTATATATGTATATCACCTTAAATATTATCTAAGAATGGGGTCCTTGATGATCACATGATGTTTCAACATAGAAATGTATCGAATAACTTATTTTTTTTCCCCAATAACTTATTTAACAACTCTCTACCTTTGGATTCAAGAGGTTCCTGGGGCTTTTCCCCCCTTCTATAAGCACTGCTACAGAGAAGATTCCTTATTAGCTGCTTCCTCCGATGATGATTCACTGGGGCCTTCCCCTCCTCAGGATCAAATAAACATTTTCCTAAGTGTGTTTAGTTCCATCACAGCTCCAGATTTTTAATTGAATTCTTTAATCCATCTGGAATGTATTTTGATACTATGAATCGAGAGCTAAGAAGTCTCATTTTATTCTCATTTCCAATAACCTCGCCCACGGCCCCAGCACGATCGATCACTCCTCCATCCAGTCACTCCTCACTGGTTTGTTGGACCACTTTTATTAGAGTCTAAACTCATCTCCATGCTGGCTGGCTGCTGGGCTCATTGCTCTGGCTCCTACATGCAGGTGTGGCTATCAGCCACAGGCATCGTTTTGTTGAGTCCCAGGGAAGCTCAACCTTTTGGCACAGGCCACAAGTTTCAGACAGGAGGAGCGGAGCCTCCACCTCTTCTCCAGCCTGTGTTGACTGTCTTTGCCATCTTTCCTATACCATGAACAATCTTCTATTACTGTTTACTGTCAAGCCCAAAACTCACCTCCTGTATGGTCCACCATTTCCCTCTGTGGTCATATCCATACTTCGAAATCTCTCAGCACTTATGTATTCAGCCTCTTCATGGGTGGCAGGTTGTATTTTCCAACAGATCCTCACCAATATGTTTATCCATCCTACGTACGTACTCTTGTTAAAAAATTTGACCGACTTGCCTCTCCCTAAGAAATGGAGTCTGTGTGCCCTCCCGTGAATCTGGACTTTCTAGCTGCCCCATCCAATGGAACACAACCAGAGCGATGCTGTGACCTCCGCGATGAGGTCAAAAAAGGCTGTGACTTCTTCCTGGCACTCTCTGTCTCTCTCTGTGTGTGATGCTATGTGACCTCTGTGATGAGATCATAAAAAGGCTGTGACTTCTTCCTGGCACTCTCTCCCCTCTCTCTCTCCCTATCTCTCCCTCTCTGTCTCTCTCAGGCCTTACGTTTGGAATCCAGCCACCATCTTTTGAGAAAGCCTAAGTCACAAGGAGGGGCCATGTGTAGGTGCTCCATCCAGCATCAACTGTCAGACATGTGAATGAATGACAGGATTCCAGCCTCAACCTTCTAGCCTTCCAGAATTCCAGCTGAGGATTCAGACATTAAGAAGCAAAGATAATGGGGTACGGGGAGGATGGGAAATTATTGTTGATGAGTACAAAGTTTCTGTTTGGGATGATGAAAAAGTTCTGAAATGGGAGAGTGGTGATGGCCGTACAATATCGTGAATGTATTTGAATGGTACACTTAAAATGGTTAAAATGATAAATTTTAAATTACGTGTATTTTACCACAATAAAAAAGTATGAAAGGGAGAAAAAACCCAGAAAACAATGACGAACCATCCCCACTTTTCCCTCTTAAAGTTCCTGAGCCACGGAAATCAACCCCAAAACTAAGTTTCAAGGTAACTTTGTTATGCCCCAATAGCTAACTAATACAGACATGATCTCCTGCTTTGTGAAAAAAATACATGCCTTTTCAGAAATAAATGATAAGCTTTCAGGGCAGAGCCTCTCCTCACAGCACCTAAATACTGCTAAGAACACAGTAGGTGCTCAGAAAAGGTTCATAGACTTGAATATTCTAAGTACAGATACGATCTTCAACTCTTTCAGTGCTTAAAGTTGCAATCTCAGAGACATTACAAAAACCAATGTGCTGTCAAGGAGGTTTGAACTAACAATTACTGGGCACCCTTGCGCCAGGCACATCATCTTCATTATGGTTAAGTCCCCGGGGTCTGGAGTTGGACAAACCTGGGTTCAAATCGTACCATTATACTTACCAGCANACAGGAGGAGCGGAGCCTCCACCTCTTCTCCAGCCTGTGTTGACTGTCTTTCCTATACCATGAACAATCTTCTATTACTGTGTGGTCTGGGGCAAGTTACTTGATCATGTGGGGCCTCCATTTCCTGAACTGTAACGGGTTTTGCAGAACGCTTTCGGAGAGAGGTGTGAGGATTAAACAGCATCAATGCACAATAGATCACAAGCAAACATTAGGTACACATTTAGTACTCAAGAAATATTGGCTGTATCTCATTTACTCTTCATGTCAGCTCTGCAATGCAAGTACAGACTTACATCCATTTAACTGATGGGGAAAGAAACTTTGGAAGGTTGGGCCACCCGCTAACATGAGTGGCCAGGGGTTAGAGCCTGGGTCGACCCTGCGTTGGCTTGCTCAGGCTGCCACAACCACCACAAAAATTAATTTTCTCACAGTTCCGGGAGTTAGAAGTCAGAGATCAAGGTGTCAGTAGGTTTGGTTCCTTCTAGGCCTTTCTTCTCGGCTTGTAGATGCCATCTTCTCCCTGTGTCCTCACGTGGTCATTCCCTCGTGCTTGCCCGTTCCCTAATCCCCTCTTCCTAGAAGGACATGAATCGTAATGGATTGGGACCCACACGTACGATCTTCTTTAATTTAGTCACCTCTTTAAAGACCCTATCTACAATTTGGGGGAGGGAGCATGGTGCAGCCCATAGCCGCCCCCTTCCTGTTGTTCCTGTCTGTGCTGAGACCTTGGCCTTGGCGTGTCCC
Organism: Crocuta crocuta; assembly: GCF_008692635.1. Lineage (NCBI taxonomy): Eukaryota > Metazoa > Chordata > Mammalia > Carnivora > Hyaenidae > Crocuta > Crocuta crocuta. The sequence continues at coordinate 2,448,910 of NW_027529425.1, read as the reverse complement.
AGGTCTAGGGCTGCATGTCCGGACCAGAAGGAAACACCCAATCGGTGAGGTATATTCAGGGAGAACAGCCTGTTCCACGTGAGGCCAGGCCGACAGACTCCACCGCCACCCTCAGCCTTGGCAAGACTAGAAAGTGCCAGTAAAACCGCGTGGAGTGATCATTGTTCAGACAGGTCCAGGCCGGCAGGGCTCACCGCCACGCAGAGGCCCAGGAGACGGGAAAAAAAATATCTGTTGGCTAAATGGAAAGGAACAAACCTTCAATTAACAACTCCCTGGGGATTGAGGGGTGAGAGGAGGTGGGGAGGCGGCTAGACAGTAAAAATTTCCATCTATAGTGGCTGTGAAAATCTGCCGAGATGGCCTAGCGGGAGGAGACAGACAATAAGTAGAAATTAACAAGCAAGATGGTTTCGCACGATGACAGTGGCCATGAAGAAAGTAGAGCCATGTGATATGATAAGGGGGGGACAGGAGGTGGCTCCTTTTACAAAGAGGATGGTTGGGGATGTGGCCTCTCTGAGGAAATGCCATTCGAGCTAAAGCCTGAAAGACGAGAAGAGTTGGGTTATGGAAAGATCTAGAACCGGTTTCTCATCCTCAGCACTGTGGACATTTTGGGCAGGATAATTCATTGCTGCAGAGGGGTGTCTTGTGCGCTGGGGGGTGACGAGCAGTCTCCTTGGCTTCTACTCCCTAGACGCCAGTGAGCATCTCTTCATCGCCTTCCCCCAACACAAGCTGTGAAAACCAGAAATGTCTCCCCAAGTGTTCCCCCCAGAGGGACAGTCACCCTGATTCAGGAGAAGGGCGTTCCGGGAAGAAGGTACAGTAAACATGAAGGTGCTGAGTTGGGAACATGCTGGGACAGGTTTTCTGGGAACAGAAGTTTCCAGAAATGAAAGTTTTCAAGGAAGTGACGGTTCATGGGTGGAGTCCAGCGAGGGAAGAGAGTGGGGAGGTATAGAGGCCAGGCGACTGGGAGCCTGACGGCCAGTCACTGTGGGAAGGGGGAGGAGCCCAGTCTGACCTGAAACTTCCCTCCTGCTGCGTGGGGCACAGATGGGGGGGACGGAGATGGCAAGTGTGTTGTTTCGGGGGGCCGCTCTAACAAGCAACAGGAATAAATTCTCTTATTCTGGGGGCCAGGAGCCCAAACTCAAGGTGTCCTGTCGAAGGCTCTGGGCAAGGACCCTTCCTTGCACCTTCCGGCTTCTGGTGGCCCCAGGCGCTCCTGGGCTGCCCTTTCTCTGCCTCTGTCTTCGTGTGCCTCTGTCTCCTCGTGTCCTCTCCTCTTCTTATGAGGTCACCAGTCACTGGATGAAGGCCGCACCCCCCAACCCAGGATGATCTCAGCGGGAGATCCTTAACCAACAACATTTGCCAAGACCCTATTTCCAAATAGGGTCTCAGTCTGAGGTTCTGGGTGGGTGTGAATTTCAGGGGACACTACCGAACCCACCACAGCCAGGAAGCAGGAGGCAGAGTGGGCTCCAGGCAAGAATTGGCGGGGCCTGGGCCGCAGGGCTCCACTGAGACCGGGTGTTGGGATGGGACTCGCACAAGCACTGTCCATGGGGCTCACACAGCGGGCACGGCCACCCTGACCCGCGGGGCCCGTGTTTGGCACACGGGTTCCAGGGCTTGCGCCCTGCCATCTCCCCACTGCAGGGAGGAGTTGGCCCTGACAGGGCCAGCATCTAGGCTTTCCCAGAACGACCAGCACCCTTCTCCCCTTCCTGGCCTCTGGCTGGGTTTGGGGCTGCCCTCCACTCCACCAGTGTGCTGGAAGGCAGCCTCCTGCACTCAGAAGCTTCTGAGAAAGCACAGTTTAGTCCCTGGCTCCTACCTTCCTTCTAAAACTCTCACATGAATATTTTTCTTCAAGAACAGAGATTAGGAGCCTTTATCTCTGGGCCAAGGGCAAAATAGAAGATTGTCCCTGGCTTTCCTATGCACACCGCCCTCCTCCTCGGCACAGGGCTGGGCTTGTTTATCAGGTTTCAGTCAATGGAGCAGTTTTGTTCTCTGCAGAAACATAAGCAAGCCCTCCAGGTCCTATTGGAGGAGATGGGACACTGCTGGCCCCGAGGCCCTGGGGAATCTGGGCGTGCCCCTCCCCCCACACCCTGGGAGTTGGGCCTGAGGCTCTAGGAAGGAAGGTTCCGCCAGCAGGAAGCCCAGCTCCCACCCTTTCAAGGGTGGTAATTAAGGCTCACTGTGGGTGAGGGTCACATGGGCAAGCAGGGGTGAAGAAGATATGGAAATGGTTCTGAGCGGTCAGCACGTAGGGGTGGAGAAAAGAGTGGGCCAGGTGGAGGGCACCCTGGAATGGATGTGTTTGGGAAAACTCAAAGCACATTCAATGGTGTTGCACAACTACCACCTCCATCTACTTTCAAAGTGTTTCCATCACCCTGAGGAAGACCCCCCACCCTTCAAGCAATACCCCCCATTCCCCTCCCCCAGCCCCTGCAAGTACCAGTTGGCTCATGTGTTTTGAGGGATTTGCCTTCCTCTTCTGTCTCTTCCTGGATCAACGTGAAAACTAAACACTAAGAATAATCCCACAGGTGCCTGGATGGCTCAGTCCGTGGGGCATGACACTCTTGATCTCAGGGTTGTGGGTTCGAGTCCCATGTTGGGAGTGGAGCCTTCTGAAAGAAAGAAAGAAAGAAAGAAAGAAAGAAAGAAAGAAAGAAAGAAAGAAAGAAAGAGGGAAGGAAGGAAGGAAAGAAAGAAAGAAAGAAAGAAAGAAAGAAAGAAAGAAAGAAAGAGGGAAGGAAGGAAAGAAAGAAAGAAAGAAAGAAAGAAAGAAAGAAAGAAAGAAAGAAAGAAAGAAAGAAAGAAAAAGAGAAATGGGGCACCTGGGTGGCTCAGTAGGTTGAGTGTCTGACTCTTGATTTCAGCTCAGGTCATGATCTCATAGTTCGTGAGTTCAAGCCCTGGGCTCTGTGAGGACAGTACAGAGCCTGCTTGGGATTCTCTCTTTCTCTCTCCGGGCCCTTCCCTGGCTCATGCTCCTTTGCACGTGCTCTCTCTCTCAAAATAAATAAATAAACTTAAAAAGAAAGGAAGAAAGGAAGATCCCAGCCCTCTGACCATTGATCCCATGCCATGGTGGGCCCAGCATACAGAACACCAATTAGATTATTTTTTAACACTCTTCTAGAAGACCAAATTATTTTCAGGAGTGACTGCAAAAATGACTATTGCCTAGGTTTATTCTTCAGTTTTAAAGCAATCAAAACTTCAGGAAAGAAGAATACATTTTTACTTGGAAAGATATCGCTCGAATTCAGTAGAATATTTCACATAGGAATAAAAGTTATACTTAATCCAGGTGCCTGGGTGGCTTAGTCAGTTGAGGGTCCAACTTTGGCTCAGGTCATGATCTCACAGTTCATGAGTTCAAGTCCCTCATTGGGCTCTATGCTGACAGCTCAGAGCCCGGGGCCTGCTTCAGATTCTGACTCCTTCTCTCTCTCTGCACCTCCCCGGCTCATGCTCTGTCTTTCTTTGTCTCTCAAAAATAAAAACAAAAGTTAAAAAAAAATTTTTTTAAGTTACACTTAAAACCTCACACCTCGTGGTTTTTGCTTTGCTCAACGATTTTAAATCTTAAACCCAGATGAAAACTCCCTGAGGGGTCATACAAAAGAACAGAGCCCAGTGATAAAATACTCCTCTGGAAAAAAAATTACTGTGGTTTAAGTTTTAGACACTAGCTGCAGTTAGTGTTAGGTTTTAATAATACATACATAAATTCAAGTGTGCACATTTTTATTTCTCAAGATTTAATAAGCACTGCATTCAACATGGCAGTTAATTCAGAGAACTCCCAGTTATGCGCCCCAGCCCCATCATGCATGGACCCACTTCGTTAATGGTTAGGTGTTAACGGGAATTGATTTTGGGAGCGATTTATGTCTCTCATGCCTGTGGTACAACCACATCTTCCACAGACAGTGACTGTAAAGACAAGACTCTGAACTTGAGTTTCTTGGGCTCTGAGCTGAAATCAAGAGTTGGATGCTTAATCAACTGAGCCAACCAAGTGCCCCTTAAGATGATTTCTGCTGGAAGGAAATGAAAACCTGGAACCCAGTTGGGTTCAACCATAAGGATATTTGTTATCTCGTGTAGCCAGGCGTCTGGAGGGGCAGCAGGTCCAGCGTGTTGCCTGGGCCTCAGGAGACCTTAGGAAGCCTCCCCAAGTGGTTTTAAGATGGCTGACGCTATTATGTGTCACATCCAGATATGTGAACTTCCACAGAGAATCTGTTTTTCCTTCTGAATGTCCCTTAGGAGCAAGACACTTCATTGAACAGGATTATACCACATGGTCATGCTTGGGCCCCACAAAGGCTAAGGCACCGGAATTATGACTGGCAGGTGCCATTCAGGATCCGCCCATGGAGTTGGGTGGGGTGGGGCTCCCTCACCCCTTCCCTTGGCCTTCCAGAATCAGAAAAATATCTGAATAAAAAGTAAGATCTGGGGCACCTGGTTAGCTCAGTCAGTTAAGCGTCCAACTCTTGATTTCAGCTCAGATCATGATTTCATGATTTGTGAGTTTGAGCCCCACATCAGGCTCCATGCTGGCAGTGGGAAGCCTGCTTGGGATTCTCTCTCTCTCTCTGCCCCTCCCCTGCTCTCCCTCTTTCTAAAATAAATAAAGTTAAAACAAACAAACCAACAGTGGGATCTGCCAGGAAGGAGGAGGAGGGTGGGGAAGGACACTGAGGAGGAGCTGCCACATGTGGACCGTTTCACCCCCCACATTTCATTTCAGATCTTCCACGAAAAGGTGCTGCACCTCAGCCTTCCTTGGACAGGCCCCCATTGGCTGTGGACAGGGATGCTCCCCACACGGGCCTGGTCTCTTCCTGGGTCATTTATCACAAGTGAGAGCCTCACCCAACTGCTCACTGGCCTGCCTCCACATTGAAAAGGAGAGTCACTGGGAAGGTGGGATTCGAAGCTGGTGGGCGGTTCCCAAGATCATTTTCACTTCCCGTGTCAAGTGCAAGGTTCAGAGGTCCCCAAGACCGCCCTCGTTCTGACACAAAGTCGTCAAGTCTGCAAGCTCAGGGGGTAATTTGGTAATTTGTCCTCAGGTTTGGTTATTTGCCAGGACTCACAGAACTCACTGAAAGCCCATTGGACTCAAGATGATTCTTATTTTATTTTATATTTTATTTCATTACAGCGAAGGATACGGAGATTCTGAGGGCAGAGGGCTCCACATGTGGGTCTTCCTGCTGTCCCCCCGCCCCCGGGCAAGCGCGAGCAGTGCTAATGTCTCCCAGCATCAGATATGAGAGCGGAGTATCTCCAACC